>NW_005054345.1:482991-505245 GCF_000277835.1 Geospiza fortis | reverse complement strand
CAGGAATTTTGTGAAATATGGGAAATCAGTGGAATGTTTTTCTTTCTCATAATACTGTTTCAATTGACAACACAGATGCCTTTTAAGCATTAATATCTATTCTTGATCATCTGCTAAAATTCCTGAAAGTCTGCCTTTTACACTGTAGTGCAGTGCAAGTAGAACCATTTTGTTCCTGCAGAAAGGTGACCTCAGGAACTCATAGAAGGTTGAGGGTGATAATTTTGTAACAACTACCAGAATTTTCCATTTACTGCTTAATGGCTTGTCATGGATTAATAAGTAGAATATTGATAGTTAAAGGTACATATGAGCAAAGATGCATGAATAGTAAATATAAATAGTGCAGTGCTCGTTTAGCTGCCATCTTAGACAAGGAAAATTTATTTTTTTAATGACATGAGACACAAATAATAAAATATAAGATACCACAGCCTGAAAACTGGTATTTCTGTCCACCTTGCAATCATGAAGGCTGTATGACCTCAAGATCAGTTCAAAAGATAAAGAGTTTTAAAAGATAGTTACCTTGTGAATATCTGTTCTGCTGCCCAAGGATACAATTTGAAATTCAATTTGTATATACGGTGTGCTTGGGAAAGGGTGAATCAAATATGTGCTAAAGGAAAAAACTTGACTGCACAAAATTGTTGGCTAAATTTTACTTGTGTTCTAGTAATAAAGACAATTTAAAATTTTCGTACAAATGTAGCTGCTATTTACATAACCTTCAGGGCTTTTATAGAAATACAATAACCAAAGGTGCAAAAGTCAGAGCCAAACACACCTATAACAAAATAGATTCATAATTGGAGAGAAAACTCCAGCTTGTGCAGCAGCAGATCTATAATAATAGAGCTTGATAATAGCATTTGATAATGTTAATCACAACTTGATAATAACAAGTAGTATCTTACACCACACTGAAATGTTGCATATTTCTGGTATCATTCATCTTTTTCCCTCCAAGACTGAAATTCAGTTTAATGATAGTGTTCAGTGATAAAGTGATAATTTGTTTGCCATATTTTGCCAGGTTTATATTTTTTTAGTGGTAGAGGTCGGAAATATCACAATTTGCACTGCAATGAAAATATTGTCTTAGCTGGAGTTTCAGTGGTGAAAAATAGGTGTTCTGCAATAATGAATTATACTGAGATTATTTGAAATCTACATTTTTGCTTTTTAAAAATAATTCCTTTGATGTAATACTTATGGAATTATTTAAATTTCAAACAAATTTATTTTGCAACATTAATGGTGGGAACTCTCTCAAATTCACAGGATCTTCAGGATTTTAGACCATAGAAATCATTCAGGTCTCATTTTGTCATATGAAAAGTGTGACAGGTACCCTTTAATGGTTACAGGCTTTCTGTGTAGAAGAAAGGAATTTCTCAGGATCATGACTTAAATACAGAAATTTATGCTAGTTGGATACGGCACTATTAATGACAATTAATGAATATATTTTTAAAATTTTAGGGTTTTTTTTCTAAAAAATCTCCTGAACTGTCAGAAAAGTACCAGAAAATATGAAAAAGCAAACTCTATAAATAGAGTAATTAAGTAAGAGTAAGAGAATTATCTTGGAAAGCCTTATGGAATAATGGTACAAAGTCTAAGGAGACAGTGAGGAAAGAGGGAGCAGTAGGTTTATGCCCTTCCTCATGCACATGTGTAATTACCTTTGAGTTCCTGTTAGAATAATTAGCAGCAAAAGCAGCAACATCAACAATAACTAAAGAGAAAGAAAATGTAATAAAACACTCCACTAGGTGACTTCCTAATAATAATTATTTCTTCAGATTTTTATATAGGCATAAAGCAATCTGTGTAATGTGGTACACAGAAATTCCAAAGTGAAAAGGGAAAAAAAATATGATTTCCACTGGGTAAAATGTAAAAGTTGCTATAATTTGTGAGAAGTAGAATGAAAAATCACTGAATATACACAAACAAAAAATAATTACAAGCAAGATGAAACTGCTCATTAAAGGACTGCCAGGTTTGGTGATAAGTCTAATTTTATTTGACAATTTCGTAAATGATGTGGGGGAGGAATAGACCTTGAATTACATTCTTAGATTGTACTAAATTGGAAAGTGCTGTATATTAATGAGAACAATAATACTTCAAAGGTACTGGAAGGTTTTAGAAATGTGAATATAAGGTAATAGCATTATTTCAGTTTGGGTAGAAAATGAGAGAATAAAAAGGAGAAGCCCTGAAAAGAAAATGAAACCATAAAGAAAATGTTGACCATATTTTTCAAAACTGAAAAATAGAGACTTTAGAAACAAACAGCAAGTGATGATGCTTTTGCTGAACTAAAGCTATTGGTGATTTAAAAGAGTGGGGTTTATTACTTTTCAAAACTGCATTCCTTTTGAGAGTCTTCTTGCAATGTCAAAATAGTGACTTAGATAAGTCATTGTGTTTCATGGTGCAAATTACAAATATACATATGTGTGTGTGACATTACAGAGTGATTTTTTTCTCCAAATTTGAGGGGTTGTTTATATCTGCAGAAATATATCCCCAAACAAGATACTATCCCGACTTACATTCTGCAGAGATTTGTACCTTGATTAATTTTACAATGAATAAGTGTACTCCAGGTAAATAATACAAAGTTATGAAGTATGTATGCCTTTGTAGGATTGTCTGCAAACTGCTGTCTGCAAAAATAGACTGATAATTTGTCTGCAAATATGTTAATGCAGAATTTTAAGTGTTAGTGCCTTCATGCATGAACTTTTCCAATTTTTCTTTTAGAAAGTTAAAAAAGAATGGGCAGACTGTGGGATGACATTGGAGAACCCTATAACACCCTTGTAATAAGAAATAAAGCAACTTTTATTATGGTATGAGCTGATTTATGAAGCTTGCCTTTCAGTCCTGTGTTACCTAAGTAATAATTTAAGAAATAATTATAAATTTAAAAAAATTAAAGAAAACTAGCTAAAGGATTAAATAATATCAAATTGCATACTAAATTTCAATTTACTCAATTAAAATAGAATATCACATTCTGCTTTTATTAAAGGAATACATATTGGTTTACTTCTTTCATTGTTCTGAATATTTACTTCTCTAAAGACATAATCTTACTAAAAAATATTCTCTTATATCTGTTTCTTATTTTCTTGTTATATTTTGCTGCTGCTGAGTTCCTATTTGCCACCTCCCAACAGTGTTACATATTTTAATCCAGCTCACATATTGCAGTGATGTTCTGAAGTCACACAAATTTTGCCTAGAGATCTTGATCCTGCAAAAAATTAGGGATGTGTTTGGCTCAAGGATGAGAGATTCCTAGTTAATGTAATAATTGGTGCACTAGGTAACCTCAGTCAAGCTCTAAAGACACCAACTTTAACTCCCAGTCTTTACAGGCTACATCCTGGTAGACTCCCTGGTTTATTTTCCCACCTTATGCCCGTGGAGACTTTTCAGTCTGTTCTCCATCTGTCCCTCCCTCTGCCTCGTGTAAACACAGATGTGAGTCCCTTGTTTTATGAAGGGACACAGTGGAAAAGGGCCTTGTCAGTCTACAATAATTATATTCTATTCAGCAAACCATTTCACAGAATCATGGAATCACATAGAATTTTGGGGATTCCAAGAGACCTTAAAGATCATCCAGTCCCAACTGCCCTGCCATGGGCAGGGACACCTCCCACTAGAGCAGGGTGCTCCATCCAACGCTGGCCTTGAAGAATTTCTTCCTAGTATCTAAACTAAATTCCCCCTCTTTCAATTTGTACTCATGACTCCTTGTTCTATCACTGCAGTCCCCAAACAAGAGCCCCTCTCTGGCTTCTCTTGAGCTCTCCTTCACTCACAGCAGCCGTTGGAGCAAGGTGTGTCATTCAGGTCCCAGGTCTGCCTATCTGTGGGTATAAATGTGATGTCAGTCCTGTTTTCTCTTGTTGATTCTGGGGTATTCCATGTTTCTTTTTATTTGCGTTAGAAAGAATATCAGACGAATGATTCAGCAGTTTCCTCAGTGGAACACAGCTTTCATCTGCTTCTTGGTATCATCAGAAGGAGTTTTCTCATAATTGGATCACACCCATGAAACAATATGACAATGGGAAGTGTGGCTATTAAAGGCAAGGATCAGGCTAGACAATGTTCATCCCATAGGGAACTTCAGCAGCACAACTGAAGTAAGGTACAACAGTGTGAACTGTAAGATTTAGTGGTTAATCACATGAAAGTGTCACAAAGAGGAATCCATAATTGCAAAACACAAAGGGTGAGAAATGGTTGAGTGTATGTGCTGATCAGCTGTGGCTGTGAGACATCAGTAGAATGTATTTATGAAAATAATCTTGAATATACATTCATTGAATGTAACATTAGTATCACCAAAGGCATCTGTAGGACCTACAGTCTCCAGTTCATGGAGTGTTAAAAGGAATTTAGAGAAGAACCAGTACAAGTAAAGCTTGTTACAATTACTGATAAGTGCAAAGTCTATTGTACAAGAGATGACTGATGCTTTCTTTACCTAACATTCATAAATTGTGAAAAAATTGTCCCAGTTGTTGTTTTAGTTGCTAATTATCTTCATTAGCAGGATATTCCTTACTTCTTGTGTATATTTGTTGAGTTTCAGCTTCAAACCAGTGGGTATCATTATGCCTTTTCTCTTAGACAGTTTATAACTGTCTGGCATTTTCTACTAAACTTCAGCCTCATCATCCATTTGGTTTAATAAAAATGAAATTGCTTAAGTCTCTTTTTAATTATTTTTTTCCTTGTTTGATTAGTGAAGGAAGATGGATAACTTGCTGCTCATATTGTGCTCTCAAAATTGCAGAAAAATTCCAATCTCTCTGCAAGAATTGTGACTGTATAGCTACACTTCTAACTTTTGAAAATAGAAATGCATGTTTGCTTTCATGCATTTGGACATGTTTACTGAGTCCTTAAATTCTGGGCAGAGAGCATTCAGTGCCTTTATAACTTTATAACAAAATATTATGGTCTCAAAGTTTTGAATCATATTTATATTACATGACCTAAACTTTAAGGGAAGATGCTAAAATATAATTATATTCTCATTTGCATATTAAGCATGTTTACAGATATCTATATTGTTTTTCCCACCAAATGGCACTAAAGTTAGCATGGCTTAGTGTATTGGGATTTTAGAATTGCAGGACTATTCATTCCAAAGCAGTTTTTTGTGAATTCCCTTATATTCCAGCTCATGTCTGTAAATCAGTAGATTGTTCTTTAATTAGTGATGCCAGGACTGCTGATGGAGATGTAATTCTCTGAAGGTGCAGATAAACTGGAGATCCTGATCTCTGGTGAACATTAAAGCTTCTGGGACCCTTTTCAAAGATAAAAGTATTGACTAAATATATTGACTAGATTTCGTTTTGGTTTTTGTTTCTCATCTCATGGTTTCCTACTGTTAGATAAGGTAGGTTGTGTTTCATGTGCTGAGCACATACATTAGTAATGGTGCACTGCTACAGTTGGAAAGTTAGGCTCAAAGGACATGTCAGTCAAACAGACTTTTTTATAAAACAGCTTAATTTTGTGAGGCTTAATTAGATTTCTGTGTTTCACATTACAGAGTTATATCCTACAGCATTTTATCAGGGACAGTGGAAGATGAAATCCCCTTCCAACCATATTTGGAATACTTCCCTAGTTGCCTGTCTTTCTTCTCTGAGTATTTTTCTATAATACTACCATCCACATTAATTTCACTGGGAAAAGACTTTCCATTTAAAAGTCCCTCTGATTCTGCTCCAACATGTTATGGAAAGCTTACACATATGAAATGCAAAATTACAGAAGCTTTGGTTCAAAAAAAGATGAGGAAAAAAGGAAATACATTCTAATAATGCAAATCACCAGAAAAACAAAGTTTACTTTTTGTATTAAGTAGTTTAACTCCAGGGATATATGTGCCTGTAAATATTTCGGAGCAGAGAACTCCATCTTTACCTATAATCAGAGTATGGAATAAATAAGGAAAGTGCAGAAAATTTACTCTTCACAAAAACGTTTTGTTTTATGTCTAACTTTCTCAGCAACAATTTCTTTTAAGATGCTGGTACTCTGTGGTGATTTCACAGAATATTCTCAGGTGGTAGCAAAATTGGTGGTAAATTTCCCATGGAAAAAAAGCCCACCCTAATGCCAGGTCTTTGCCACCACCAGAGAGTGGTCTCCAAGGCTGCTATACTTAAATTAGTGAGGAAGTGCGTATAAAAAATTGTGCCTAAAAATACTAAATATTAAAATTACTGGCAGAGAAAGAGCTGTTTCCATTTGTTTGTGTATACCAGTCACAGAAATGTGAACTGTACAAAGGTAGCTTGGGATCTGGGAGCAGTCCATGTGTTTCAGGCAGCTGGTGTGGTGTCCCCTCAGTATAAACAGGCACACAGGGAAGTAGAGGAAGTCCTTTATCACTCCACTAAGTGTGTCCAACACTGAAGCTGAAAACTTTTCCTTTATGTAGCAGAAATAGCAACTCACATGGTCTTTTTAGGCCAGCATCTGTTAGAAGAAACCAAATAATGCTGTCGTGGTCACAAAGCCAGTGCTAGGGTATCTAGCATCCACAGGACAGGAAATTCCATAATTCAAGATTTCAGGAGGGTTTCACCCCCACCCCAACCCTAATTTTATCCTATTTCCACGGTCATCTGGTTCCAAAGATAACTTTAAACAAACACCAAAGAAGAAGGTGAGCAATATTTATATTTCATATCTATGTCTTTCCTGTGCTGGGCAAGAAATCTTACAGATACATGGATTAACCTCCTCTCTAAATGTGTAGGTGACTGGGTTTATGCAGCTTTGGATGAGAGAAAACTTTAAATTGTTGAAACTTCCGTCCTTCTGCATAGATCAAAATAAAGAGTGGTAGAAACATTTAAAAACCTCAGCATGTCCAGAAAGAAAATGGATCCTTTAGCTGAATATTAGAATTTATTTGGGGAGGGTGGCTCCAAGGGGCCATTCCAGCATGACAAAGGACAGCTGAGGATCGCAGCTCAGGGAAGTTACCTCCCACGCTGGACATAGAAAACTGAAGAACATAAGTGGTTACACCTTATTTTCTCTTGTATGACAAATTAAATTCATTTTTTATAACCATTGCAAGGAAAGCTTTTTAAACTTTGGGTCATGATTGGGAAGTGTGCATAGTTCAGTAAAATGGGACAACACAATTGGTTACTTCTAAGGATGCTGGCTTGCTTGTAACTTGAATAACTTCTTTTTCCCCCAATGTGGCTGTTCTAACTTCATCAGACAGAATAATGCAGCAGTTACTGAGCAGAAATTCTGAACTGAGGACAAGCAGACCCACCCTCACGTCTGACAGAAAAACATAAGATCAAAATAAGTGACCCTCACAGATACTTTTCTCACTTTTCTTGAAACATCACAAAAGACTTCTTAAATTTCTTTAAGTAGAATTTGGCTGACAATATGATCAGAAGAATGAAGATACTTGCTATGGTTACTTTGCTAAAGGAACAGAGAAGGAAAAAAAATATTTCTCCCAATTAACTATTTATAAGATTCCCTGGAAATGACAAACTATTAGCTTTGAATATGGAGGATGTCCATGAGGCTTGCCAGGCAGAACTAACATGCCAGTGGGGTTTCTTTGGAGGTCAGACTCTGGGAAGCTGTGCTCCTGGAGAGATTTGTGCATGTGACATCACATACTTTGAGTGTTCCCACTGAAGTCAATATAGAGGTACCACAGTGCCAGAGGATAACAGGGTAATAAGAGTTTGCATAGTCTGTAGAGATAATTAAATATCTAAACCTCTGATTGACTTCTTATTTAAGAACTTTATAAATGTAAGAAAAGAAATGAGGGGGCTGGAACATAGCATAGTTGTATAGTTCATAGTTGCTTACTCATACTTCTTTTACCTTTCTAAAAACCTTTTGTTCTTCTTTAGCATTTCCTGTTTAAATAATCCTTTTTGTTTGCTCTTTTCTGTTTGCAGTGTAATCCATTTCATTTTCACTTTTCTTCCCTCAAGCATTTGTGAGCTCTCTTCTACCTTTTCCCTCTTTGACCTGGTCTAACAACTGTGTCCTAGCCTATTTCTCAGCTAAGTGAGGCTCAAGGGTATTTGAATTCAATTTGGGGCCATCTCTACTCTGACAACAATGTTGCTCAAGTAATACCATTAGGTCGCTAAGATACTGTACGAGGCAACAGGACATGGCTAATAAATTTTATTTTTGTTTCTGGACAAAGTAACTGTGCATTGGTGCAACTGATGCTCAAGGAAAGTACTCTGTTATTTATACAATCCAAGCACTGTGGATGTTCTGCAAAATGCTCATTTGACTGTTCTTTTTCAAAATTGATCCCCTATAAGAGAAGAAGCCTTTTTTTTTTCCTCCATGATTCATTTAAACTTAACACATCTTGTGAATGCTGAAGCTCTAGGGAGGGTATTTTTTCCCCACCTCTGTTCTTACCAGAAATCTTCTGCTTGTCACTGAAGACGAAAGATTTCCTGCAGTAAACTGTAAAAGCAGTGTGATTCTTTTTGTCTAACACAGGAGTGTTGGTTTTAGAGTGCTTTTAAAGTTTTGCTTATGGTTAGGAGGTAGACAGGTGGGTTAACTTTGCCCTTTTTATAAAACAATTCAGAAGTGAAACAGTTCTGTGAAATCAAATAGATACTGAACTATAAATTCAACAACAAAGTACATACAGTTTTAAAACAGGAAGATTTTGTAAGTTTTTTGGTTGGAGAAGAAATGGCAGGTGCAGAAGGGCTTTGTCCTTGTTACTAAAAAATTATCATTAACAAATGATATCATTAGCAAAATGTATGTATAGATGAGATAATGTTATAGCTGATACAATATTTCTTTGAAAGCTTATCCAGAGAATGGTTTAGTGGCTCACAGTCAAGCCTGTGAAAAAACCTATTGGGTGGGACTCTGTGAAATTCAATTCCTCATTAGACTTAGATGATGGAATTGAATTTCTATGTGTTGACAACATTCTAGGACAGAATTTTAAGACAAAAAATTAGAATTCAAAATGATCTTTCACTTGGAGAGAGGAAAAAGTATTCTGGACTGTAGAAGCAGAAGCCTAGCCTAGAAAAAGTGTGGAGTAATTTTTAAGCTTTTCCCAGCATAAGCAAGGACAAACTGCATCCTGTTTTGCATAATCCACTTCCAGGAAACTGTGGGCCAGATGGAGGCAACTGAAAGAAGAGTGGAAATGATGATCAGAAGTGTTGTAGGTGATCTGCAATGAAAAATGGAAGAACTTCAGCTTATTAGAGGGAATATTGGGATGGAACATAACTATTTTGAGTATGCGTGGTCTCTTGTGGTTTGGGCAGTAAGTAACAAACTTTAACTGTTGTAGCCCATTGGAAGTGCTGCAGGAGAATTCAGAGTAGGTATTAGATAAAGGCAGAGAATCCCTAAAACGATATTCCTAGAAAAGTTATGGTGTCTGTCATTAGATTTCTACAACATGGATTAGACAGGAAGCTGCCCAGAGTGCCAAATTATTTTATATGTTAGTGAGATGAAGGAAATGACATCTGAGGCCATTTGCCTTAGAACTATGCCTGTTTTGTTGGTAAATCAAACTTTTAATTCATATTACATTTGTACTAGCTGCAAAAGAGCAGAATCTAGATTTATATCTTGATTACACCCTTTACCTTCTCATTACCTGGGGGAAATTAAATAGTTTGCATTAGAATTGGTTTGCATATAGAACAATGTAAAATATTGACAATGAAATATGTACAAACAGGATAATGCAACCGTACTTGCATTCAAATTAGCATCCTTTCACATGCTCCCTTTGATAAATGACAATAATAGGGATTAGTTCATAAACCTTAATTCACAGGTGGAAACCTGATTTACCCAAGAAGTTGAATTAAACAACTTGCTTTTGGGATAAGTAATAAGTTCCAGGATTAGGATAGTTTGGAAGGAGTGCTGCTGAACTCTGTAAATGATACTTAGCAATGAATACCTGCTGATATTTAACTAGGTGTGCCCATTGCCAGTGTAAGTGTTGTTGGAGGGGATGTGTGCTTTACTGGATAGAGGCCAGGATAGGCTTCATCCTGCTTGGACTCCATCCTATTTGGTCAAAAGCTTTATTTGTTACTTTACAGGTCTGAAAATTATGATGTATGATCAGCTTTGAGATGATCAAAGCGTAATTATGTCTTGAAATTAATGGTGCAAGCCATGTGAGCCCAAAAGTTGGGAATAAGGAAATGGTGTGCTCAGATTCCTTCTTTACCCTCTTTCCAGGGCTACCTAAAACTTTACTCCAGTTCCACTAATTAGTAAAAGACAGTAGTACATACTGTATTCTGTAAATACTGTAGACATGCATGTAAAATACTACATGCATCATAGATATTGCTATTAATATTTGTTAAATTACTTTTTCTTATTATTTATTTTGCACAAGCACCTCCAATTTGGAACTGTTAGTGCTGATTGTCTCTGATTAGCTTTGAGATAATAACTGCAATGATGTAAAATGCCTAAATGCTGGTAGGGTTTTTAGTAAAATTAACAACTTCATGGAAGCTGGCTGCATATAACATAAAAGAAACAGAACAGCCTATAAAATCCTTACGACTATGGGCACCTAAATTAAGGCTGTTGGCAGAAAGATGAAGTTTGAGAACATACATGTATATCTATTGATTTAAATGGGTCTTACTGCCAAGGCATTACAAATGAGATTGTCAGTGTTGCAGCAGAGTAAATCAGCAGTATCAGGCAGAGCAAGGAGACTGGGACAAAATTACTGATGGATAAATCTCAAAGAGCTAATTTAAGTTACTTTTCTTTCAGTGTTAAATAAGGAAAAAGTGTAACCTATAATTGTGAGTAAACATGATGTATTACTTTTAAACTATCACTAAAAATGAATCAAATTTGGGGAACGCCTTTCTTGGGTAAATATGTTGCTATTACATAGATTTCTTTTTATAGTCTTCTGGGGGTCTCTTTGCTAAAAGTATGAGTGATATGTAAAGTATTCTATAAGAAATGTGTTTGTCCAACTCAGAGTAACATCTGTGTCTTTACCTTCAGTTTCTTATTTCCATTTCCTTTTCTTTCTCACTATTTTCAGGATTTGTATTTTATCAGTCCTTCTAGATTCAAACCTCTCCTTTCTGTCTTTCTCTTTGATTTTAGATCACTTTTATTCTTTCTCTCCTTTTCTTTTCCCCCACTGCTCCAGGTTATGTACGTATATTAAGTAGCAGTGGCATAAAAGCTAATTGCTTTCTATTTAAGGGAAAAGGGGAAAAAAAGAAAAAAAGAGAAAAATTCTGAAACAAATCTACTAGCCTTGAAACAGTTTTCAGAAAAATGCAGCTGTTATGTTTTTAACCACACAATAATACACACACTTTCATTATTTTAAATTCTCAGGGCTGTACTTGAACTATTTTTGTGAACTGGGTTTTCATCTTTAGACTTTTTTTTCCCCTTTAAAAATGGGATTTTGCTCTCAGTTGATGAGATTGGAAGTATTAAACAACAGTTGTCCTTGGTTCCTTTTGCTGCTTCTTCATAGTCCAAATTGCCCTTCATGCAGAGCTGAGCTTGTAATATGTACTCTAGATGCTGAGTAAATGCTTTCCCTGACTGTCCCTGGCTTACTCACTCAGCCACTCTGAGTCACCTTCAAAACATCAAGATTATGTGTGTACACACTGTAATAAATAACCACCTGCACTGAGGTAATGCAAATTGAATTTGTTGAAATATGGTCTATTATATTAAAATTTATGTTTCTATTATAATTTTTATTGTATGAAAGAATTTGTCCTGGGTAAAATTACTGAGAAATAAGAATTGTATCCATATATAGGAAGGCTTATCTTTTCTTGGGAACTATTTAATAATAGATTCTTACCCTACACATGTCTACTGCATCCTTTTAAGAACACAGAGCTGGATTTTTTCATTCCTAAAACAGGTCAAGTAACTTAATCATGATGGACTCTTTGTATATATCTAAAAGAGATAAAAAGAGAGCTGGTTTCTTTTTGAACTTTAACCATATAATATTTCTTATATTTAACCATATAATATTCTGAATATTTAACCATAATAATATTTCTTAACTATTGTCAACAGATAGAAAATACACCTAAAATACACTAAAATACACCTAAAATACACTAATTCGAGGGATCTAAAGATAAAATCCACCTGTAGGGTCATTTTAGTTTGGAACCTGTGCAGATGGTGAGATGGTGGGAATGAGGGTGAGATGTGGTGAGAAAATAAGGACTTTCTAATATACAGTTCTGGTGCTTTTATTGGGCTGAAACAAGTTAATGACCTGTATAACAAATAGTTATTTTCCTGAATGAATAAAAAAAACATTAAAGAAGAAAATTTGAAATCAATTGATAAGTATGCAGGCACTAAATTAGCCTTATTTCATGCTAATTCAGCTTTATTGAATTCATATCGCCATCCATAAAAGCTGCCTCTGCTGTTCAAAGTAATACCCAGTATATCTCAATTAGCAATGTGTTAACCTTTCATCCAAGCTGGCTAGCAGAGTGAAACTAAATAGATTAACTATCAAAAAAGGAAATAAAAATCTAAGAACAGAAAGAGAAGTTAAAAATATTTTTATTTCTGATTGTAACTTAAAAAATGCCAGTAGAATGGACAAAATTACGTTAAACCATGAGTATTCCTAAGTTTGATAGAGTATACATTTATTTTTTAAAGGTTGAAACTAATAATGAATATTTGAAGAATTTAAAATATGTTTGCAATAACAATGGGCCATACCTGTTGCTAACCACTGAAAGGAATTAGAACTATGACCTCAGCCTTCATTCCTATAGCTGTAGAAACATTTCTTGGTGTAGTTAAAATTCAAATTCAAATCACATTTGATAAGTTTATAAAAAGAATAATTCAAATAACATAGTTTGTAAAAGATAGGGCTAAAGGTAATGGTCACTTGTATTTTTGTCTTTTAATTGCAATATTTAATCTTTTGGGACGGGAGACTAACTCTCTGTATTTTAACTCTCTTCTGTGTTTTGTGAGTTAATCAGTTCAATACTGAGACATTCTTCTTAATTAATTGATCTTGGCTCGATGCAAATGAAGAGACTGTGGCATTATTTTTTTAATCACATGTAAAAGCACAATAAGAAAGACAATCCTTGAGGTTCGAACAACATATGCAACAGATGCTTATTGTAGTGTATTTAAACCTGAATTTCTTTTTTAAACATAGCCTAATATCTACACTGAGTATTGTAGAAGTTAATGGACTAAAAATGCACTATAAATCCTCTGGGGTGGGTGATGTTTCAGAGTTATTGTCTCCATTGATACCTTCATTCTTGAATCCCAAATTTTGTTTCAGGCTTTTTCTGCTGCAGTCTAATTATGACATTAACATTTTTTTTCTCCTTTACTCACTAATAGAAATTGTGACTATCATGAATGGAAGGACCATATGCTGCTTTGAAAAGGCAGCAGGGACCATGGAGGCAGCTTATAAATGATCTGAGTAAGAAATGAACAGAGACCAATTAGGCTGGTTAGGAGGCCGAAGGTTTTGGAAAGCGAGGATACTAAATTTGGGTCCCTTCAAAAATGATAGAAGATAGAATTAAAAATTAGTGCAATTATTTTCTGTCTTTTTGCTTAATAATTCCTTTGTCACTTGCCACAACATGGCATGGTTTATTTTCTCTTTTTAATGTGGGACACAGATTTTAACACTGCAAGTTGTTGCGTGTGAGTGAAATTGCCAGGACGGGGCTGGTGGACACTCACAATGTGGCTTTTGTCACTGAGGAAAGTCTGTGCACTAAATAATGCATGCACAATTACCACATTAATCAGGCTGGTCAAAACAGGTGATCCAGTGAATATCTTTGTGCCCACTGCCATTTAATGCTATTCACCCATGTATCTATTATAACTTTTCATTTAACACCACAGGTGTGCTCAGCGCTTTGCAGATAACATGGAGAGGAAGGTTCCTTACAGAATTTAAATTCCTTACAGAATTTAAATTAAAGGTATCCAATTTTGGATGGTAGTAAAATGCAGAAAAATCTGAGTGTTTTTTTTTTTAAACCACACTTTAGTTAAGTTTTTGATCTTTATTTAGCTTTGGAGAGATATTTTGGGAATATATTTTAAGCTTTTTTTTCAATCTCTGGAAAGTACCCAATTAGTGAGAAAAGAGAATGTAGCCAAAGAAGGGTTTCCAGATGTAAAGGGTGGAATGAAAAAGTGCCACAGAAGAGAGCAAAGGGACAATTTAAATACCAAAAGCCTGCAGGTAAAGTCACAAATGGCTTATTATAATTACATTTCATTTGTAAATGCCAAAAAAGAAATAGTAAATTCGGTATTAATTATATATAGAGACACGAATGGGAAAGATATAGCACTGACTTAAATGCAAAGGGGAAAATCATGTTTATAGCTGGGAAGACATCTGTTTTGAAATAAGGAAAACTCCAGAAAAGAGCAAAAAAAAAAAAAAAGAAAGGAAGATTCTTCCAGGGAACACCTAAATTCTATTAGAAAATCTCAGAGGTTCACACATAGCAAATATGTTTAAAAAGAAAGAAAAGTTTTGATTCCACCGACAACTGCCTCAAACTTCACACTGCAGCACATGAAGGGGTGTGAATTGTGGTCATTATTTAGTTTGTTGCTTTGTGGTTACAGTTATGAAAATAACCCATTATTCTCTTTTCCTCTCTTGTACAACTGGTTTTTCCCCCTTGGCACAGATGATGAGGCAATGTGACCAGACTTCTGTGCGTGGCCACAGTGCCTGGGGCTGACCAACACTTTTATTGTTTCCTTGTGCTGTCCCACGTGCCTGCCTTGATCTTAATGTTTAAAACTCCTTCAACCAACACCATTTCTTCCCTCTGATTTTGGGCACAATCCAGATAAAATAAACCAAACTGGAAACTCGACAAGGCCTGAAACTCCCAAACATGAGGATAATACCAGCAGTATGCAACAGTGGCAAAATAATGAAGAAGAACGTAGATTTCTGCTCTGCCTGGGTAAATGAGACAACATAACATGGTGTATCTGAAGTGTACTGCATATCTGAGTATCTCAAAACACTCCACGGATTATAGTGATTCATTGTAATTGCATCATGATATTGCCATTATGTTGCAGTCATGTTATCATTTCCGTAATAAACATTTATCTTAGGAATGCTTGTGTGCACCACATAATTAGTTCTGGAATAAAGAGTGCTAAACATGAGGTGTGATTCATTAGGAGAATGATAGAATTTGATTTTTAAATTCTAACAATTTATTTTAACTGTTACTTGTTGAAAGTGAAAACAAACTGAAGTTCTGTTAATTGCAAAACTGATACAAAACAAGCTTAATTAATGATTGAAAGCTAATACGTATTTAAATATTAGCACAATTAGTTATTGTTGAGTTTTTCATTTCATGTCACTGTAAAATTTAATTACTAGGCCTGCTCTATTTATGATTTCAAGTAGAACAGTTTGATCTAGAATCTTAAAAACGAAAACCCTTTATTTATCAAAATATAGCCAGGGATAACAATTTCACCCAATACATTAGTGCCTGAATCTGACTGTATCACTCCAAAAGAAGTCTTGCTCTAAATTATTAATAAAAATAATTTTAGAAAATCTATTTTGCTATTGAGATGCTTGCCATAGAAGAGGAAGCAGGAAAAAAAATTAAAAAAAAATCACTTTAGCTTAAAAGCAAAATATACTCGGTTGCAAGCTAATCACTTAATTATTCCACTCTGCACACCTTTTGCCTTCTGAGGTTTGTCTGCATAAGCCAGTGATCTAACTCTAACTTAATTAGCTCGGTTAGTAGAAGAACTATGGTCATATTAACTCCAAATATGTTTATAGAGCACTGAGTTATGTGTGAGAACAGTACCCAGAGCTTCTGAGACTTGGGGTGTTGTTCACTTCTTGTAAGGATGATATATAAACCCAAACCAACCAAACAAACAAAATCCACAAATCCCTATGAGAAGTAAATGAAAACTATTTGGCTTCCTTTGCTCCCAGTCCCTGAGAACTTCAGAAAATATCATATAATGTGATCCTTGTGATGCAGTACGGGCATGTAATATAAAAACTTGACAATTAATAATTCTCAAACATTAGTCCTAGAAAAATAAGAACAGTAGGATGAAGAACCATTTTTCTTATAAACAAGCATAAATGAGCAGCTGTTTTTATGGAAGTGTGTTGGTGATTCCACAAAAGGTCAAAAACGTTTCAAAATAACACCATGTATCTAGTTTATTTTTGAAGCTTAGGTCTATTTATTTAGACCCAAATTCTGTTCAGTCATATACCCAGGACAAGGAGCACCCACAAGATTACCTCAATACTATTGATAGACTGCCTAAAGCAATAAAGGTAGCAAAGTCTAAAATTTCTAGTGTTTTAGACCAGCTACATAAGTTCATATTAATCCAGCAGAACAACTTGTTCTTAACTCATGCACCAATTTCTTCTTTGGGATCTGAAAGTGTTAGATGTGTCATTTTTGTGATCCCAGGTGTTTGAGATCAGTGCAACTGAGTGTAGATGGAACAAACTAATTGACATGCCTTTTCCCCCTGCAGCCTTTGGCAGTCTATTTTTGAATAGTGTGAAAGTTGAGGTATGTTTACTCTTTGGTTACCTGTGTAATGTCCTATTTGGTATGTTTTTACTGACCTGTCCAAATTTCATAGCAGCTTGCAATTGCTCTTAAATGTAATTACATAATGTTTTCCATCAATAAGAATATCTCAGAGCAAGGGGAACAGCAAATATTAATATATTTATATCTTGTATCATATTCTGTTAATTTTTGTGGAATTATCTAAGTTTTTAATTTTGTGATTTTTTTCCCTAGACTATTTTTTTTTCAAGTTCTAATGGTATGCAAAACAAAAATTTTTTTTAAAGGTAATTTGATAAGAAAAGAAATTTTAAGGTTAAACCCTAAGTTCAAGGTAAGGTTATTTTGAAGAAGATGTACTCTTGTTATTAGTGGGGTTTGTGTGGTTGGATTGTGTACAAAAGAAGAAATCCCAAGAGAGTTAATTAGACAGTAGATAGGCATGGTATAAGCACAGTATCTAGTGTGATAGAGTCTAAGAAATGTTTCAATAATGCTGTTACATTTATACATTAGAAAGATTCTTTCAACTCTGAATTACTGTGTGTGCACTAATATACACACACTGATATATAGTGTATATGCCCATATACATGCTAATTGCTGATATATATAGTTAAGAAAGATGTATGTAGCATTTAGATTAGTTTGCACTCGGGAGAAGATTTCTGTAGATGGTGAATCACAACTGAGCTTCATTCCCTTCTGCCTGATCAAAATATAACTCCTGTAACGAGCACATTTCTCAGTAAGCACAGGAAAAACGATAGCTTGTGTTTATGAAGACTTTTAAGGACAGAAAGGATCTATGGGGAATGCAAGGAAATGACCTAGTTACTTTCAATACCTACAAAAGGCATCAAATAATGGCCAGGTTTTTGCAAAGAATGTTCTTTTCAAAATTAACACCTATCAGCAATAATATTTTTCTAGAGTGCTTGTAGTTATTGTAGTTTTTGTCTGTAGGTTTTAAAAGTACTCAAGATTGAGTGCTCTGTGCCTTTATAGAAAAAAATAACTATCAGCTCCTTACCAGTGATTATGGGTTAGTCACATTAGAACTGAATAAACATTAGAAATCTGATCAGGAAGTGACCTATCCAAGTGTTTTTTGTCTGAGTGTAAGCCTACCCTGTACTCAAGTTAAAGATCTGCCCATTTTTCTGAAAAGATTAGATCATATATTCTTCAAAGTGATAAATGGCTGTTTACTATAGGCAACAGCAGGCTTAATTTCTTAGAGTATTTTTTAGCATAGAATGACACATGGTCATAATGCCAACTATCTACTTTTTCAAAGCTTTTCAGTGTTATTTTCTCTAAATAAATCACTAAAGCATTCAAAATGAAATTACTAGATGCTACCAGTTTATTTTCATGGTTTTCAAAGGAGTCCTACACTTAAGGCTAAACTTTAATTATTATGTAGGTGCTTAAGTACCATAGGAAACTTGGGTTTAGTTCAGAATTATTTTACATTTGTTCTAGGCATAGCCATTTGCAATTAATCTTCTGATTTGAAGCCTTGGGCCTTGATATGATAATGTAGATTGTTTCAGCATATTTTGCTATAGGATGTAACTGCTACCATTCCTAACTCTATGCAATTAATTTAAACAATTCTTTTGTTGTTAATGTAAATGAAACCTTAGTCCCAGTCTAATCCTTGACAGACAAGGACATACCCAAAAGCATCTGCACTTACTTCAGCTGTGCCTCATGCACTTGGAAAACAGGACAGACTGTGTCTTGTCCAGATGAGTATTCCCATTTCCTTTGGTCCATGTAAATCACATTTTCTCTCTCCTTCTTGTCTTAATTAATAGTATCTGCTTTTATGCAGACAGGAGAAAATAAGGGGCAAAGATATGAGAACTCTCTGTTGTGTCAGTCAAAATAACTAGATTTGATACAAAGGAAGGAAAATGCCACAATTCCTATGGAACAATTTCAGATTTTGATTTATTTAAATCTAGAGAATTGTGGAAACTGTGAAAAAAGGTGTCTGAATCATCCAATTGGCAGGGAATAAGATATAATCATCAATGGCCAATATGTGTTTATCAAAATCTGACTGGAGAGTCCAGGGTCAGAATTAGTTCTTAGACCCACCAAATTTCACTATAAAAGAGAATAAACCAATGAAATTAATAGAAAGTGGTTTTGGACATTATGTCAGACTAGTAAATCCTTTGGCATCTTTGTAAGACAATATAATTTTTGTAAAAAAGCAGTTATTATTACTTATTGTACCACAATAGTCATATCAAGTGATGATAAAGCTTGGTAGGTTGAAATTTGAAATCAGGTGTTACTTCTCCTGTGCATTTTCCTCCTTTTAAAAATTTTTTTAAGGTAAGAAGAAATTACCCTTATCTTTGAAATTGGTGTCTGAATCTGAATATTTTTTTGCCAAGGAATTTTTAATTGAGATATGAGTGACTCATTGGAAGTAGTACTCAAATCTTTGAATACAGGACTTAGATAACTTTTTTCTTTATTTCTGTATGTTTGCATGAATTCAGCAAAGAACAGCTTTCTTCAGTGGCAGGTAGTTTTTGAGCATTTAGATCTACAGTTCTTGACATCATTACCATGGTTTGAATGAAAACATAAAACACAGGAAGATCAGTGATGAAGAGCTGAGCAAGTAATAAATAATGGAAGGGATAGGTGTTCATGTCCATCTAGCTGAAAGAACTTTGGCATAGGAAAAAGGACCTTGAAAAAACCAGAGATTGACTCAAGTTGCTTTATTGACTGTATAAGGTAAAGAAAATATAAGGTCTGGCTAAATTAGAAATGCGCTAGAGAAGAGCCACAAGAATGAGTAAAATATTAGGAAACAAAACTTTGATAATGGGATTTTCAGTTCAGTAAATAAACTTATAAAAAGAATGTCTGGAAATTGAAGCTGAGATTATTTATAACTGTTAGGTTAATTAATGTTGGAATGATTTACCATAGGCTGGTTCATTCTCCGTCAATGGCAACTGATGGATGTTTTCACCCTAAAATATATACTTTAATTCAAAAGAGAATTAGTACATGCCTTTATTACAAAAAGGTTAGATTAGGTCATCACCGTGATCCCCTCAGGCCTTTCATCTATAAATTTGTGAAGTTCTCAAGCTGCTTTGGTTGCTCTGTTGCACTGAGACCCTGTTGATGGCCACTGCATCTAAATATATTTCAGTATGAGTCTATTGAAACATATATCTAGAGCTTATCTCTATTATAAACTCTGGGTTTCATTATTTTTCTTCCAGCAAATACACAAAAATGCTTATTTCAAGGTCACGCCTCCCCCCCTCCCCTCCCCGCCCCAGATACAAATACTCTCACACACTGAAGATGAAGTGATCATCCTGGGCATTCTGAGAAGTCATTCACCCAACCCAGCCTGTGTGCCTGCCTGAGATGAAGTACCTGTGTGAATAGAAAGTCTATCCTAGAAAATGCCAAAAATAAAAACGTGCTGTTGTATGAATAGAATGGAAGTGAAGCTTTCATGACTATAAGCTCTCAAACTTGAGAATTTAGTAATATTTGATTAGATGTAAGAAGGCTATTAGGTTCCTTGTCTTCAGTATTCCTCTCTAGTTACTTCCACAGGAATGTTTAATGTATTTTGCCTAAAATTTTCCAGACATGGTAATTTTGCTGGAGTTATAGACAACTCAAAAGCTGGTTGAAGGAAGATCATTAGAACTCAGTGATGTATCACCCATGTATCAATGTATTAGAAAAACTTCATTCTCATTCTTGACAAAATGCTGAAATTATTCAGAAAAAAAAAGTTTGCTTTGAATTCATTACTGTTATTAGTTCATTACTATTAATACTAATAACTTTAGCTAAGGGCTGCTCCAGTGTGGTGCTGGGTATCTGATGATGGTGGTTTGTTGTTGCTGCCACTTGCATTCAGCAATGCCATATTATGCTCTCTTAGATTTGCAGTTCTTTCAAGAGCACTGTTGCTGTAGGAGATTCCTCAGTCTTTATTGGTTGCCAGACAGCCAGGGAATAAATCAGTCTCATTTGCCCAGAACTGGAACTCTCCTTTCTGGAGTCTGTTCAGCTCTTCCACCTGAGTTATGCTTTGCAGTTTCATTCAGCAGAGACTGAAGTGTTGGAGAGTAGTTTTCCATGAAAGGAAACAAAAGATCTTACATGGATCTTTTAGTTAGATGTTCACTTATATACCTTACACACAAGCACTTTTATGGTATTTAAAACCACTTAGAGGAATTCCTATTACAATAAAGGTTAGAGGTTATGCATATCGCTATGCAGATGAAGAAATTTAAACAGCTGATTTTAGATTCTTTTGTGCCCTGACTTGTGACTTAATTTGAACCTGTGTGGGAAAGTTGATGTGAGAATGCACCAGCCCAGACATAAATTCACTCATCAGACTTTGACCATAATGATTGACGATAATAGACAAAACTAATGATAATTTACTTGCCCGTCAAAAGAATTTCTCACTCCAGACAGTGGGCAATTAAGACTTTGCAAGGCTGATTTAAGGTTAGTTATTGTGAATTCTTTCACTTCTTAATGTTCTGTTATAATCTTTGTCTTATTATTAAACAACCAATGTTTGCAACATTTGCTGCATTTGAAAATTGCTTTTCTCTGTAGTTGTTTTTATGTTTTGAATGGAAGCTATTGACTTCTGTATTAATGTCCTATTGAACACGTTAAGAATATTTTTCAAGACTATTCAAGTTGCTAGGAAAATATCCATGGAAAATGGATAATTTCTTTTTAACACTCCCTGAACATAAAATTTTTTAAAGCCTCTATTTTTATTTTGTTAGTAATTTGATACAACAGGCTCTGGTGAAGAGAAAACTTGTTGGCTGATATAGCTCATCTCTCGGTAATGGCTGCAATATCAAAGTATTACTAGTGTATTAGCAGAAAGTTACATTCTGAAAATTTGGATCTGAGTTTATTGCCATGTGATGAAATTGTGATTCATCACAGGCTCACTGGCATGAAAATGATCAAAATGTTTTCATGCCTTCTTTCTGCAAAGATTTAATTTTCAAACAGTTTTATTTCATAACTAGTGTGAAATATCCATAGTAGTGGTTGGTGGTGTCTGGACTAAAAATACCAGTTCTGACTGGGGAAATGCACCAGACAAATTTGCTTGGATCTTTTGATGAAGTGTCCTTGTTAATCCTAAAATTCATTTCACTTAAATGTCACAGTCCAAAGTTTAGATCTCCAGTCTAGATTAGGTCTCTAAAATCCCTGAGTGCTTCTCACCCCACTCAAGTCACTCTGAAAGGCTTTTCATCCCATTTTAAAACAGTTTGTGAGAGGGAGTGGGGTGATGGATGGCTCTGTAGAAGTGCTTGCCTCTTTCCATTCCTCCAGTCCTGGGCTTTTGTTCAGCTCATGTCCAAGCCTTGCCAGTTCTTCCCATGCATCTGTCACAGACGTTACCTCCTCTCTAGACATGCTCCAAGAATTCTCATTCCACACTCATTCCAACATTTGGGTATATGGG
>NW_005054345.1:475392-482981 GCF_000277835.1 Geospiza fortis | reverse complement strand
CCTAGTGGATGCACTGCTCCATGGAGATTCCCATTTCCTCTGCCCTAGGACAGACCATGCCAGTGTTCTGCTTTTCCTTCTGCCACTGGTTTGTCTTTAATCCCAGTGAGGAGTTTAAACTCCTCTTCCCTGAGCCACTTCTGCAATAGGCTGCCCACATCTTAGCCAATAAGAGAAAGCTTTTCTTTATAAGCCTGGTGCCAGCATCTGAACAACTTGGAAGGATTAAAATATCTCCTCAAACCCTCAGATACAAATTGTGCAACAATAAAAAATTCCCCAAAGTACGAAGTTAGTCATTTTGCTATTAAGCGCTATATATGTAAAGGACAGAAGACTGACTTTCTTGAAGGACTAGCATCTTCTTGACAGATACAATTGGCTGAGTTTGTCTATTCCCTACCTTAATGGATGACACCTGTAAAAAAAGTAAATCTATTTTTAATGGGATAGTCCCTAAATGACCCAATTTCAGGAAGAGTGCACTTTCATGAATATTTATTCAATACGAAAACACTAAAGTAAACAAGAAACTACATGCTATAAATAAAAAGAGCCCAGAGGGTCAAACAGTGATAGACTGTATGATATGAAAGCTAATTTTGTATTGCTTTATGCACTGTGTTAGCAAAACAGATCCCAGTGTGTGGCTGCTGCTCACGATGGCAGTCAGGAGGTCTTTGTTACCTTTGCAGCTTCTGTGCACTGGGAAGGGCTTGAAGCAGATACCATGTTTTAAACATATATTCTTGTGTGTTTTCTGTAAAAAAACCCTCCAATTTTCTTCTGTCCTTCTTTAAAATTCTTAACGTTTGTTGTCGGTATGGGTTGCCATTCCAATTTAGAATGTGTTTATTTGGGAGGTGCTTTGGAGAGGGCATGCAGAGACAGGTCCCTGGTTATCCTCCAGATTCTTGTTAGTTAATTTAATTCCATCTAGGTCTTCCTACTTGCTGCAGACTTTTTTCCTGTGGCACAGCAATAGCTGGTGTTCTATAGGGTGTCCTTAGGAGGTGAAACTAATAGCACTGGACAGCATTTGGGGATATGCAATTATTATGTTCCAAACACTTATAAATGTATTGACAGAATAATTGGCCGAGTGTATCTGGTCTTATTCAACTCTCGCCCCCATCAGATGAATTATGTAGGCCCACAGTGTCATGTTTATATTTTCTTAGGATGGACATTTTTGTGTGCAGTTTATTTCTAAATATATTGTATCACTAGGGTCTGAAGGTGAAAAGGACCTCAAAGTAGGCCATTAAGTGCTGTCATCATATGCCCTAGAACTGGATGTTTACTGTGTGTGTACTGTGCTTGCCCTGGACAGGAAGTGATCTAGGTAATGAGAAGAGCAGCACTGGAGCAGAACGAAAAATCCCACTTGGATATTCATGCCTTTTTCAAAGGCAAGTTTAGAAAAATTTAAAATAACAATTATTTTATTAAGCTTTATAATAAAACTGTATTGTAGCCCGAAAGCCAACATATCTAATCTCTTTATCTTTTCTTAAATTATGAGCAGTTATATTTGAGAGATTGCTATAAAATGTTATAGGTTTTAATGTAAATTTAACTCATTTTTATGTATCTAAGTGCCAATATACCTCATGCATGATCAATGTTTAATATAAAGCTTTATTCATTCAATCACATGTAGTTAATATTTCTGTGTTTTCTTAATAAGAATAATATACCTTCATTTATGGAATACTCAGCATTTGAGGCTGGGCAACGTGTGATATCACTTTTTTTTTTTTTTTAAGCAATACCAAATCATCACTCTTGTGGATTTAAAAAATACCAGTTTGAATGACAACATTTATAAGAAGTGTGTGAGAACTGCTTTCCTACACAGAGACAAGCTATAGCCAAACCATCTGGTTCCAGTGAGACAGTAACTTGTGAACCCACTGAATTCTTGTAGGTTCTCTGTAGCCGCCTGTCCTGTGAGACTTCCCTTGCAGTAAACAAGATATTGCCAATTAGGGTATCATTGGTAACCTACTGCATGCAAGCTAAAGGTCTCCACAGTGTTTGTGGGAAGCCACTCTCCACAGGGTCTGGCTGGAGCCACTCATGGGAGATGATTTTCTCCTTGTTGAAGACCAGTTCCTAGTCCAGGTTATTTTAGTAACCACATAAAGCAGCAAATGTTGTCATTTTTGTCTTACCTTGAGGATAGAGTGTGTTTTACATGCTGTTCTCCACATTTTTAAAATTGCAGGAGGTACAGGAAGAAGACACATTTTAAGTGCTGGAGAAAATGCTTTATAGTGGGAGATTTAAATAGCTCAATCTGTTTATCTTATCAAAAGAAGATTGATAGGTAACATGATTACAGTGTGCAAGTAAATTCACAGGAAGAAAATATGGGGTATTAAAAAGCTTTTTTTATTCATGCAAAGAACCTTGGTAGGAAATAATGCTGGAATCTTAAACTAGATAAAACAAGTTGGAGTGAGGTGCAGATTCTTACTGATCAGAATCATTGTCTGCTGGAGTAAACTCTGAAATTGAGGCTCCATGTCCTGTGGTACCTTTGAAAAGGGACTCTGTGCCCTGGCTAAAACCATGTCATATCACTAAATAAGAGGGTGAGTGGCACATTTAATGACCTATGAGCTGCAGGAAGCTGTCCTAAACATTTTATGAATACTTCTGTCCTTCCCCTTTATTAAAACTACGAAATGCCAAAATTCTCTTCTGTTGGAGACATATTGAGCCCAAATGCTGAGTTTGTAAAAAACACTTATGCACATGCTGAACTGTAATGGATTCCAAGATGCTCAAAAAAAAAAAAAGGAATTAGGGAGTTTATTATTTGCCAGGCCTTTTAATCTAATTTTCACATGACATTTTACAGCTAGGATTCTCGTGCTGAGGTTCACTGCTAGTCTGCTCACTTCTTGCAGCTGGGCATTTGCAGAGAGCCTTGTTTCTTTGTTTTCCCCTAGCAACATGCTTTAAAAGAAAACACAAATACTCTTTGACTTCACTGAAGTCAAAGGCAAAACTCCAACAAGCTATGACAAGGCTAAGATTTCACCTTAATATTTAGCTAATAGTTTTACTTGATATGCTCAATGCTTGTACTTCTCACAAAGATTTTAAGATTTTCTAGCTTTGCAGATGGAAGGCCTTGGACTGCACAGTTGTGAATGAAAGGAAGGGTAGATTATGAGATTACCTTCATGAATACAAGATGGATTGCTATGAAAAATATTATGGGATTTTGTTTTGCAGTATCAGAGATTATACTTATTGTCATTTTATTGTCGTAAGGTCAAGGTAGCACTTTAAAATGTAGGACCACAGAGGAATAAAATTTACATTGGAGCATTTGCTATGTCTCCGTGCACAGTATGAGTATTTTTATTTAAAAAAATCAACCAAATAACAGAATTACTTTCTTATTTTACCAGGGTACAACTTTTTCCTAGACTACTGCCAGTTTTTTCATTTTCAAGTCCCTTTTCCCCATCCTTTCTGTCATACATGCTAATCCCCCTTTTTATAACACCGTCTCCGAGTGATTCATTTGTGACAGTCACAGAAGCATGCACTCCAACACCCACACGCAGGTAAATCTGCTGCGGTGATATATTTTAATTACAGATTTAGTCAGAAGTAATTAAGGTTTTATGTCACAGCGATAGCGGAGAGTTTTAAAAATTCATGTGGTTTCAGTCTTTGTGAGCGCGCGGTTTGTGACACAATGGCTTGCAAAACAGGAACGATCCCTTAGTGCTGTTAGATTAATTAATAGAAAGAGAATAAACTTAATGGGGCTAGAAAAGTGCAAAAAATTGTGGTTTTTCCACTGTATATCACACAGATGGAATGGTCGTCCTGGGATTGCGGCAGGGGACAGTAATTGCATTTTAATTACAGTGCTGATGGCTTCTGCTTCCTACCAGATGGAAGGCCCTTTTAAAATAGAGGCACAATAGCAAGCCTCTGCTTATTTTCTCTTCTGATGCTGGCTAACATATAGTGACACAAGACAAAAGCTATTATGGTATGGTTTGATCAGAAAGACTTTATTCAGTGCTATAATACTTCATAGTAGGAAGAAAATCCATTCTCTGCCAATATTAACAAGGCTTTTCTTCTGTCTAGAAACTAAAATGGAAATATGCAGGGAACTACCTACTACTTTTATTAGTAACAATCATAGTTAATCACATTGTTGCTAGGTTGACAATATTTATAGAAGGAAAGAGAGATAACTGAGACTTCCTCGGTTTAGAATGCTTAGCTAAGATGGTTCTGATGATGGCACTATGCAGAACAAGGCACAGGTTAGACTGAAGTTAAAAGATGAAAAGATCACTCTGTGATGTCCTTTATTTTACAGATATTATTGGGAGTTAGCAAACATAAAACTGCTGATTATTGAGAAACTGATGTTGCAGAGAAGGGTCAGATCTGTAAATAGTGTGAAAATTACATTCAAAGCCATTAAATTACATTAAGAAGCATACCTTTGTAGATGCACATACAGTATTCATAAGTGAATAAATGAATTATATTTAATAATATTTCACCTTTTTGTCATAGTTTAACTGCTTCATATATTAGTTTACTTCAGCAAGATGCCCTTCTACTGTCATTGCATCTTTGCGAGAATAGCCTCCGTTTTTTTTTATTGTAAAGATATATATCAGAATCTTTTATCTGTGTTTTTAATCTTAAAAAAATGCAGGTTCCAATAAATAAATTTTCTTCACAGTTAATGTATAACTGATTTATTAAGCAACTTCTTTGTGCCAAGGGTCACTCTCTGTAATTTTTATGGAAGAAATGAAGTTGTTACCATGCTTTAATGGTACTATTATTTAATACTTGTAATAATTAATAAAAAACTAGCACATTGTAGCTCAGAAATATGTGACTTCTAGTGCTGTGCTGCCAGCAACTCGGCTGCCTCTGGGGCAGTTTCCAATTAACCCACTGGAGCCATCTCTGTGTTGTCAAGGATGTGCTGAAAAAAACCTCTGAGCTGGCAGCTCAAGGTTCATCCTTGGAGAGTGGGAAGATGGAGGGACCTTGGAAGGGCCCAGACAAAGGATTTGTGCTGTCCATTCTCTGACTGGAATCTGAATACTGGTAACAGTGGAATGTCTCCAGCTGGATTATTCTTCGTTAAAATTTATTTGCATAAGCGTTTGTGCAAACAGTATTTTTGCAGGCCATAAACACACCCATAAATTTCTTTCATAACAAATTTAAGTCTAATTTTTTACTGCTACAGTCCAAAAGGTCGCCTTATTAAAGGTTCAAAAAAAGAAAAAAAAGAATTAAAAAACAAAAGAAGTGAAAATCCAAGTGAAATATTTAGTGATTTCCTTGCTTGGGTTTTCATGAGATTGTATTCAGTTAATATTTTGTAATCAGTTAAATTGGGAGGGTCTGCAAACCCATTGAAAGAAGGTCTAAGTATTCTGAGTGATCTTGACAGACCTGCAGGAATGATCCAGTAACGAGGAGACCAAAGTGTTATTTTTAGGAAGGAAAAATAAACCTTGAGTACAAAATATAAAGTCACTGATTAGGGAGTTGCACTATCTGACAGTAGGAGGGCAATAGTGAATTAAAAACTAAATTTGAATTATTGCAATTGAATGGCAAAACAGGACATGTTTTTCTATGATATGTAATAATTATCTCATGAGATAATTATTACGATTTCTCTCAGGCTGGTGGTGTTGAAATGGATAACATCTCTTGCTTTAGGATTTACTTCAAGAAAAATACAGGTAATGTGAAATTTTGGAGGAGGGAAACCTAAAGATACAGTTAACAGTGGTTCTTCATATCTTCATGTCACAGAATTTTACCCACAGCAAAAGATTTAAATTAGATAGTAAAGAGCTTTTCTAACTACAGAGTTTGTGAATGGAACAGACTGTCTGGGTTGTGAAGCCTTTTCATTAGAGATTTAGATAAAAATATTCTCATAGTAAGGGATGTGTGATCAAGATGAAATCACAGGGGTGTGAATGGTAAATATCTGAGTATTTTTCGTCTTTGTCAGTGTTTATCATGATTTTCTCTTATGGTCCTACAATTACCCCTCATGGTTCCTTTCAGCTCTTCTTTCCTACGGTTCTTGGATGTTTGGTCTTGTGGACTTCCTCTAATTACCTCAGTATTTTTGAATTTCTGTAAAAATGTAGATCAACAACAGCAAAAGCAAGTTTCATATGGGACAAAACCCATTCTTGAAATGAAATATGAAATTTTCCAGTACTGAAAATTAGGTTTTCATTGAGAGTTTGTAAAAGTGTTATAAAGTGTGTGTTTCATGTTGGAGCAGCTTAAAGTGTGTGTGCAAATTTTTTTGTAGTTGACATTCAATTCAGAAAAGCCCTTGTTTGTTGAAGTCAAGAGAAAAACTGCAAAAGTAACAAAGAGATGGCAAATAATTATGTAAGGCTGTGGTGCAGCAAGAGAAAATGCCTGCTGAAAGGTATAAATAGGTGTGCTGACATCAAATTCAGTGAATTGTTTGTTAAATTCTCCTCTGGGTAAGAATTGATTAAATAATACCTAAGATTGGGAAAGGTACATGGTGATGCCCTGTAAATATTTAAAAGTAAGGGAGAGTATTTTGAGACAGTATGGGAAACTATTAAAAACTAATGGAGGGAAATAAAATACTGCCATAGTGCAATTTCAGGAAGTTAAAATATCCAAATACACTTGAGGATGAAGATTTGATAATAAGATCAATACACTTTGCAATAGTTTTCCAAGACTAGTGGTGCATAAAAACATAAAGGTCACAGTATGAGGTCAGAAAAAATGTCTATTACAATCTCTTGTGGGCACCAGCAGATGCTTAAATTACAAAATAAAAGTAGGTGTGACTAAATAGCAGCTACACTAATTAACATCTAAAAAACAGAAACAAACATTAGTAGAAGATACCATTGTAAAAACAATGCTGCACTAATTATGCGCTGTTTTTTTCCTTCTCCAATTTCAAAACATCTGTCTTAGGAAATGTGATTTCATTGTGATGAAAAATCATCAAAATTATCTGGAGCGGCTAAGAACTTACCAGCATAAAGTATTCCCTCCTTATTTAAAGAGGGTTTTACAGATATATTAGTTCAGGCATTAGAATTACAACATTTCTCTCTTATTCACAGTCTAGAGAGATGAAGACAGCTTTAAACCTGCAAGAATTAATATACAATTCTTTGTGTGAAATTTGCTATTGGCCATCACAGCACTTGTAAACACTTCATACAATAAATGTCAGATGTTTTCAGTACCTCTGGGCTGAAAATAATCACCATAATATGGCCTCTAATTTTCAATATATAAAATGGTATTTCCTGTTACTCTAAGGTAGGGTGCTCTAGCACAAGAAATATTTAGATCCCAAAGGACCATGGCAACATTTGCAGAGGTACTGGACATTTATATAAAATATCTATTTTCATTGTTTTATTGTGTTTCAAATAATAAATATTAGAAGATTCATCTATCTAGCGTAGTAATAGGTGCTAAAGAAATAAGTAAAAAAGAAACAAATATTTGACATGTGTATATCCATATTTAGGCAAATTGAT
>NW_005054345.1:425882-475231 GCF_000277835.1 Geospiza fortis | reverse complement strand
TTTTTTTTTTTTCCTGACAGTTCAGTGGTTCACAAAACTTGAAGGACATGAATACAAGAGTATTAGAAAAAATAATTGCTAGTATTATAATAATTTGCATGAATACTATTGAAAAGTATTAAAATGTCTATTCATGTCTTTTAAATATCTATTCATGTCTATTAAAACTCCAACTGACAGAAATGGAAGAAATTTATATCTTAATAAAGAATAATAAATAAAGAATTAATTAAAATAATAAAGAAAATGAGCAAGCAGTAATAAAGAAATATTTATATGATCCTTATTAATTTATTATCAAATATATATTTATCAGCAGTCTATTATATTGTAAATTTTTCATGACACAAAAAGTGGCAATAACCAAATTAAAAGGAGATTCATGCCTATCATGTGTGATTTTGTCAAACCAACAAAAGTGTTCTAAAATAGATTACATCATTTAAATTAAAGAAAATATGAAATACTGAAGAATCCTATATGGTATTGCACTACAGGAAGGATGGACACTCTTTGCCAGGTTATTCAAGGCTGGAGATGCACAAACCCAGCTCATGCTCTGCTGGGCTGGGCTTAATCCAGGCTGGAAGCCAAAACCTGAGGGAAGGCTGGGAGTGTGCTCAGCATTTAGTGAGCGCAGGATTTAAGTTTAGAGTGGCATAAATGGCACCTCTATTAAAGCACAATAGAGACACAGAAATTGGAGGACTTTGACAAAAAGTCAGTGACAGCACCTTGTTTGTACTTTTGTGCCTTTAGTGAAGGCAATGAGCTAAAAACTCTTATCTGGGTTCTTGATGCTGTTTTCTTTGCAGGTGCAGAAATTAAATTTGGTGCATCTGAAAAGTGTAACAATGAGAGCTCTTGAACCAAAAAACATTTCCTTGAGTATTCATGGCATCTTCTGGTTTACATGTGAGCACTGACTTAGCAGGCTCCTGGAAGTGGCTAGAGCAGTCCTTGTCACCTTATTTTGTGTTGGCTGTCTATGTAATGGCCTTATATGCACTGGGAAAGGATGTTTAGACTGAGTTTAATAAGTGGCTGATTCTTGAATTAGATATTTTACTTATTCACCACACTTGGTGAATAAAAGAGATCCACATTTGGATCTTTCAGAGTTGTTAACTGGATTATATGGCACAATAAAAACATCTATGATTGACTTGTTACCTGAGGGACACCATCTCCTTCTTTTGCCCAATGCTGTGAAGGGATAGAATGTAAGAAAATAGTGCAGAAGGTAATCTCACACCTGAGGAGTTGCAGATGTACTCATCATCAAAGATTAGGAATGGGCCTGCCCTCAATAGGCCACAGCTCTGTCCAGCAAGAAGATGAGTGCTACAAAAGAGTGGGTTAGCGGGGTGAGGAGAGAGTTGGAGTTTGTTTGTGCTGGGAAGAAGAAGCCCATCAGAAATCATGGATTTCTGGAAAAGGCCATGGATTTCATTTCAAACAGATGCTGGATGTGGTAAGCATTAGCAATTCATACTTTTCTTGACAAGTGGTCTGAAAATGGCTTGAGGTGTGATGTCTTAATGTGTAAGCAATCCTGATGGGATGTATTGTTGACTCAAGGCTGCTTGGGGCCTAATAAACTGGTTGGCTGACTTAAATATTAAAATGGGTTTTTTATGCTGCAACTTTATTAGATTCAGGGAGGGTTGAGGTATCTAGAACCTGACTAATTCCTCTGCAGGTTCTGCATCTCACCATGTGAAAAAAATTGTGCCACTAGTGAGACCAGCATGAGGCTTATTTTTTGTTAGATTTACAAGATGGAAAATAATTGGTGCTGCTTTAGTGTTAACAACTTTCTCACGAGAGACAGTATTCACAGGAAAAAATTGCTTTTTCTGCCTTTGAGTAGGTGGGCAATGCTAAAGCAATTTAGGTCTGGTTGTTGGCCAGAGAATAAAATTAACCCCACTTTAAATTCTTTGCCATGTTCCGGAGTTGGATGTTGGAAGCAGAGCTCTTTTGCAGCAGTGGCAAGCTGTGACTGAGATTGACACTCACCCTTTACCACAGGTCTTGTTAATCTGGGCCTTCTAAAAATATAAATGTGCTTGATTACCTGTCCCTGCTCAGACTTAGCTTTCTGCAGTCTTTCCTAAATTGCAGCTCTTGCTCTGGAAGGGCTTTGTCTGTGTAAAACCCACTGCAAAGTGGTTTGGAATGGAATGGTTTTAAATGTTAGTGATACCTCTGGATGACACATTATGGAGAGCTGTATTCCAGTTGTGTGGCACTCTTAACTCCACACTTGGATCAAACATGTGCTTGTTTGGCATAAAATTTGGTTACCGACTTGGTTTTCTCATTGTCTGCATAAAATGTGTGGCTGTGCTATGACTACATGTTGTTCATGTACTTCTTCACATGAAGGTAGTACAAGAGTTACTCAGAGACGTCTCTCTTTTCTACAAATGTATTTATTTAGGTGTTCATTTGCAAGTTCTCTGTATGTTGATCCATCACTGAAGCAGGCAACCCTTGTGTAAATGCAGCCTACATAAATAATCCTGTAAATATATAAACCACATTTATCAAAGAGTAGCTAAATGAACCCTGCATAATAAGAAAATGATTAACTACTTTGTATTAATTGCTAAAATCAGTGATTCTATTTGACAGAGCACTGAACTGAAACTTAGGAGATCATATTCACTGGCCAGAGCAAATTTGCCTATCAGTTTGCTTCATTTTCCACATCTGTATAATGGGAAAAATGCTATTGACTTCCTTTTAAAAGCAGTTTCAGGATTTAATACTGAATAATGCCATATATGAGATATGCATTGTTTATAATCTACTGAACAGAGAAATACAAAACCAAAGTGACACTTTGTCTCTAGAAACTATATGGAGTGAGGATTTGCAGGCCTTCAGGAGAGAGAATTCCAGATTTATGGCCTTTAAAAAGCACTGATAAAATGTGATGTGTCTAAATGGGGAAATCAACAACAACAGGGACAACACAGGAGTGATGTCCACGATAAGACAAAGAGAGAGGACTGGAGCTCTTTACCTGAGTTGCTTTTGATTTATTTTTCAGTCCACACGAGAAGTGTTCCATTACATAAATCACATTGAACTTCCATACAGCTTCTGGAAATTTTAATTGTTGACTATATTCTGATTTACTTGTGGTAGATAATTCCAGTGTGCATGTTTTTATTGTAAACAGAGGGGTTATAGTGCTCTTTTTCGAAACAGTAGTCTATTCTGCACAGATTTAGTTCCAAACCCAGGTGTTTCCTGGACTGTACCTCAGTTCCCTACCACTCAAGGGTGCTTCTTTAGCCATCTTACACAGCACATATCAGCAGGCTTGATGAAGACAGACGAAATGGAAATTATAGTTAGGGAAGGCCATGTTTTCTTCCTGCCCAGAACAGCTTCCTTATGCTTTGACACTTCCTGTTTGAATTCTGCTCTTCCTTAGTTTCCCAAGGCCCATGTGCACCAATCCATCATATCAACAGTTTTCTGGTGTGATTGAATGAAAATATTTTCATGTAGGTCAGCTTCTTGAAATACAGAATACAAGATGGAAATAAAATGAAGCCTGGTTACAGTTCCTCTTAAACCCAAAGAACCTCCCTACAGTTTCTCTACATAAGCCTCTTTCTGTTTTTGTTATGGCTGATTAATCAATATTTTCTTAGAAAATTCTTAAAGCAATTTGCTTTATTAAAAAAAATTCCTAAGGAAAACGGTTTAATGATTCTTTATAGAGAAGCCTCTATTCAGTCACACTTTTTTTTGGGCATAGAGCTGTTTTTATCTCAAAGACTGCAGATGCATTTACTCTTCATGGCCAGGGTGTTTCTTTATAGACCGTTTCTGTTCTTGAATAGGTCATCTTCCCATTAAATAATATTTGTTACCATGAATGCTTGTAGAGGAACTTTTCATCTGTGAGGAGTATCTAAGGAAAAAAGTAAAAAATTTAATATGATTATTATAATACAAATGACAATTATTCAATGCACATCCATAATAAAATGTACAAAGGAAAGTGACTTTTTTGTGTGTGAGGAGCAGTCTACAAACTTAATCTTCATTACTCCATTAGGTCTACAGCAATGCTGCAGTAAGATGTTCATTTAGTGTTTATGCAGAAAAAGATAAATTACCGATTAAGTTGTAGCCAGGATCAGTGAGATGAAAGAAAAATGTGAGAGAAATACTTACCATTAAATAGAAGTTTTAAGCACAAGTCTACAGTTTTGTCACAGTTCAGCTTGTATTTAATTTCTTCCCCTCTTAGTTTTGGAATAGTAAGTTATTTGATGCCAGATACCTTGGTTCATGTCCTATATCCAAATATATGAACACTTCTTTCCTGGCATTTGACATAGTTCTGGAATCCAAGAGTGAACCTCAGTATTTCAGCATTTATTAGGGATTACTGTGTGTGTGTGATGAATTTTGTCTTGCTGGATAGAGTGATGAATATTTGAGTCAATATGCATATGAGATAGGTTATTCATATGCACTGGTTCATATGCAGAACTATAATTTCAAACTCATTTCTTGACTTCACTGCATTAAAATTCTCCACCACAGTGTTTCATTAATGGGTTTATTGCCCTAATAAGTTTCCATGAACCCCAGAAAAAGAATAGAAACTGTCATAAGTAGATTTAAAAAGTTTAGGTATAAAAATATGTAGTTAAAATATCTAATTACTGTAGTATTGTGTGCCTTCAAGAAACTTTAAGGGGTGTAGAGTAGTGAATTTAAAGTAGCCCTGCAGAAAAGACTGATATTCCCTTCTTAGAGGTTCCAAGTGATACATCCATTATTATGACCTCTTAGACTTCATAAGGGCAGAATTTTGTCTATTTAGGGAAGAATGCCATGGGTTACAGCCCTGGAGGAAAGAGGGGTCCTGGAGAGATGGTTGCTTTTAAAGGAATCATCTATCCTGATGAGATAGAAATCAGATCAAGACAACAGGAGTCCTGCCTGGGTGGACAGGTTGGTCCTGAAAAAGCTCAAATGTGAGAAGAAAATGTACAAGAGATGGAGGAAGAGTAGGTGACCTGGAAAAGGTAGAGAGAGTCTGTTTGAACATTCAGGGATAGGATTAATCCAGCTGGATTTGGATTTGGATTTGTCCAGGGACTTGGAGGGAAACAAGAAACTTATCTGTGAGTACTTCACCTGTAAAAGGAAGACAAGAGAAATGGTGGCCTCACTGCAAAGCGAGAGAGCCAGTGTGGTGATACAAGACACAGGGAAGGAGTAGGAATTTTGACCAATTTCTTGGTCAGACTGCTTTTCAAGGCTCAGTTCCCTGAGGCCAATGTATAAAGTCTGGAGCATAGAAATCTTACCCCTGATGGAGGAGGATGAAGTGAAGGAAAATTTAAACAAAGTAGATCGTCAGGGAAGTGGATGTAGTCAGTGTGCATAAATATCTTTTGGGAGCTGGTGTTGAGGAGCACACCTGGAGCAGCTCAGTTTGCAGATTGAGGTTCAGCCTGAGCTCTGGGTGGGAGCCCCAGACAAGAGGCCATGAACTTGAACTTGATGGCGGCACCACCCAGGTGAGAGAGCCACGGCAGGAGCAGGGGACTCAGGAGGAGTGTGGGATTATAAGGGTATAATTTTTTATTTTAAGTTTTTTTACTGTAAGTCTGATGGAACACTGAAACGACTTGCCCTGAGAGGGTATGGGAGTTTCTGTCTCTGAAGATATTAAAAACTTATCAGGACATGGTCCTTGACAGCCTGCTTTAGTTCACATTGCTCAAGCAAGAACGTTGGACAAGGCATCCTGCAGAGATCTCTTCCAAATTCGACTTTTCTGTGATTTTGTGCATATAAAAGAAAGAGCAGTATTTAAGCATTTCACAACTAACAAATCCCTTAATCAAAGAAAATGGACTATTATTCTTTTGTAAATGCTCACCCAGAATAAGAAAAAGGACTGTGCTTAAGAACATTAACTGATGACCTCTTCCTTCTTTATTGTAATTTGTGATAATATGGGATGGCGTTAATGCCTTGAAAATGACAGTGCCTTGTAAAAATGCTTTGCATAATTTTATTCTTTAAGCAGTAGTGGAGATTTTGTTTCAGTTCACTCACATACAGAATTTGCATGAATGTTATGAAATAAATACTAGCAAACACTAAATATATTCTTCCTCTGCTCTTCAAAGCATGGCTTCCCTTAAGCACATGCTCTACCTAGCATGTCATCTTTACCTAGAAACACTATTAATGTGAACAAAAATTTGATATGATCAGGAATCACAATCAATTATTTGATTAGTCTGTAATATAGATTACATTAAGAGTCATGTATGGTTGCATTTCCAATAATAAACATTTATAGCAATTATTTACATGAAATATCCATACTGTGTTCCCATACTGCATTTTTCATTAGGTTCCCCACAGAGATGAGACAGTAAACATAAAATTCAAAAATTCATAACATTTTTTATTAGAAAGCATTCAAGGACCTTCAGCATTCTGACTATGTTAAAACACTCTGTCAGTTCTCTGTGAGGTTACTAAGATTAATTGCCTTTTCTGCGATTCAAAGAGCTTCAAATGTACTCAGTCTGAATGTGAATTTTCTGTATGTTCATACTCCTTGCACAGCAGTAAAATAAAAGCTCTTTTGTCCACTGTGCATAAATTTCAAAGTTTATAATAAATCCTAATGTTTTCATATCTCCTTCAATAAAAGCTGAGGACAGGGAGTAGAATAGGGAAGCCAGTGGATGGTGAGGGATTCTGATTTCCTCTTCCTTTTTTCCTGAGGTGCATATGGTAGTTTCTTTCTGTAACTGTGGATCTGAGAAACTGGATGTGAACAGTTCTGCTTAGAGGAGGGATCTCTGATCTTTTTTTTTTTCCTTAGGGTCTCTATGTTGTTCCTGATGCCAATTTCACCATGCAGAAACTGAAGACAGATTATTTGCTTTACTTGTATTGGTTGCAGGCATCTAACTTGTTTTACAAGTTGAAGAAATATGTGCATGAATAATAGAATTCTAGAAGACTTTAATGGTTTTTAATTCATCTCACTTAAAAATCATTTTTTTTTACATTTTTACAAATATTTACACATTAAAGATCTTTTGGCACACTATTTCAGGGACATTTTGCTTCTTGACTCATTGAAATAAGTGGGAATTAGGAAGTCAGCAAGTCTTTGCAAAGCTAACTTTAAATCCTCAATAATTTTTGTATGGTAGAATAAAAAAAACCTACAGAAAGTAGAACAGCCAGGTCCAAATGCTGCTTTTATTTGTCTCCTGTGCAGTAAAATTGAAGAAATTGGATAGCGGTCAAGCCTTTAATTATTTTAAGTCATAAAAAGTACATGAGCTGATGAAGTTCTTGCAGAAAAATTCCACTGTGTAGTTGTATTAGAATTGACTGAATCCCAGGCCTTGTGCTTGAACCATTGGTCATATTGCCTCCTCCAAATTATGGAAGTACTGTGATTAATTAAATCAGTTATTTGGCATCTCAGTCTGGAGGCCGGGGACAAGGAAGCCTCAGCTGAGTCTGTGGATGCCACTGTGGAATTGCCAAAAAAGTTTTTGCCATTTCCTTTGAGGCCTGATGAGTTAATGCTTCTACTCTCTTGAAAACTTGTAATAAGGAGTAGACCAATGTTTTAGTGTATAAACAGCATGGATTGGGCTGTATGTGTTTGTGTATTGCTGTACATAACCCTGGGCCATGCAGTCCTGCAGTATTTGCTGCTAGCAGTCACCAATTACTCCTGGCTGTTCCACAGTGCAATATTTTCCCTCTGTACTTAGCTTAGGTGCTGAGAACAAGATTGCATTTCTGTCAGAAGCTGGTGGGTGATTCACTAGAGATAGAGGCAAGGGAGAAGCTTTTCTCTCTTTTTCAGAGTCTGTACCTGTGATCGTGTTAGTATCTGAGCCTGGTTTAATCTCAGACCTAGTTAGGCCAAGCAGTGCAGTCTCCACAAATATGTGAAAATGAGCCTGGCTGTATTTCTGGCAGTGTATCTCAGAGAAAACTATTAGAAAGTTCATCTACAAATTGTTTTTTGCTGATCCAAATGCAGGCAGGAGGAGCCCAGCTTGCCATTCAAATGCAAACCATGTTTACCTGGCCAGCAGTAAGACTGATTATCACTTTAATGATAATTTAAACAACTAGATATGGACACTGCAGAAAGAAAATAAACACGGAAATTTATAACATTGTATTTGCCACCCCTTTTTACTGTGTGGTAGATAGAGATTCTCAGATCCAGAAGAAGATGGCTTACGGTAGTCAAGGGTTACTCTTCACATTGTAAAACACTGGAGAAAAAATTTAAAGCAAAGTTACTTCTTTGAAGCATAGTGGGAGTGCAAAGGAGGAAACTTCCTGTTGTGCTGAGATGCTGTGAAATGCATCACATTTCAAAACACTACCATCTTTTCTATACTTTAAACCCACCATACTTACTAAAAAAAGAATGCAAAAGTTTCAGTATCTCACATGTATAAGTTAGGCTGCCTGCAGTTTTAATTTAACTCTATGATGGGATTCTGCTTTTTCCCACCAGGGAAGAAAAGGTTAAACAGTTGGTTTTGAGAGATGATTATTTGAAAGTCATAACAGGACTGAGAGAGGTGGGATTTACAACCAGATGAAACAAATAAAGTGTGGGGAAGGCTGAGGATTAGAAGTGTGGGGTGTTCTGCTTTTACAGTTTTTAGACTGAAGGTTTAGTGACTTTTTTGAGACTGTGAGGGCTTGGGGATGGTGGGAGCTCTTGCAGAGTTAAGACAATATTCTCTCTTGTTAATGCTGACTCGCTTGAGGATTCTGAATAAAAGCCCATAATTGATAAAAGGAAAAGAAATGCAAAGTGTAGGTAGGACAAGCACTGGATACAGACTGCACCACTGAAAAGTGTGAGGATTGGTTCTGGGCTGCTGTGCTGTGGGCTGCTCAAGCAGCCTGCCTTGTGAGCATGCCCTGCTCTACAATCTTTAAATATGTAATCTTGCATTGCTTTCACATAAGAGATAAGAATTTAATGAGCAGTGATCCAGTATTTTGTTTTATCGTGTTCAGTGTGTGGTCCCAGGCTGCAGTATGGGCTGTTTACTATACTCTATTTAAATGCTGTGCTGAAGGCAGAATAATTAACTTCCTCATGGGCTTTTCTATAGCACTCATTGTGGTGAGATTGGAGTGTCTTACAATGTGAAATAAATTGCCACCTTAATGCATGTTTGTTGAGGAGAGACTATTTCTGCTCTCAAGCACAGACAAATGTCAGGCATATTGTATGTGCCCAGTTTGAAACATCTGAGACTTGATTTTTGTGCCTACCCACCAGTACACAATACTTCATTTGATGTGCAGCTCCTATTTGCTCCAGTTGCAGCTGAGACTATTCAACCATTCCACAACTCTCCAGTGGAAAAGCTGAAATAAATAGGGAACACCTGTGAGAATCTCCCCTTTGAGCTGCTTTCAGTGTGTTTGGAATTTCTGCTAGAGAAAAGCATTCTCTGTAGCTGTGCTTTTATATGAGTGGGATCTTGTGTAGTCCTGCTGTCAGTTTAGACTTAGATGCAGTGGTTTACAATGCCCCAATGTCTGGAATTATTTATCATCTTTACTAAGCTGGGACAGGTGAGTAAAATGATAGAAAAACTTTCAAAATTGCTCAACAATGTAGACTCTCATTTTCAAAAGCACATAACTTGTTTATGAGCTTAGATGCTTTCAGAAAATTGCTTTCTCTTTTATTCCATAATAAAGATGATGAAATAATAACTTTATGACTGTTGTAGGACAAAAAGTCTAATTTGAGAGTGCTCTGCATGTAACTTTTAACAATACTCCAAAATTTAGTTGAAAGCTGTTAAAGAAGCATATCTGAATTAAATAAATGCAATATATCTGCCTTGTGAGCAGTGTATGATGGAAATTTATCTATTATGTAACTAAACTGAATCTTTAGAGAAAAGGAAGATTTCTTGAGAAAACATCATTAACTTTATTGCTGCTAGCAGCACCAGGAATCTTCAGTCTTATATTCTCACCTAAAACATTCAAGCAAATCAGCTTTTCTCAGAGAGGAGAACACTTGAGTGAGAAAAATAAGTTTATGACTTGAAAGTGAATGTTTCACACCATTTTAAACTCTGCATTGAGTATGTACTACAGAGTGAAGACCTAATAATACAGGCCACCAGGAGTATGGCAACACTGTAGTGTTTAAAACTGATTATTTCTTAAATTGCTGTGTGTAATCGAGTGTATTAACATTGATTACTGCTGACAGCCTAATAGAAAGAAGATATAAAAAAGTGCTTCAAAAAGATGCCTAGCAAAGGATAAAATAGTACAGGCAATACCACTTGTGAAGCTGAAGAACATTTTCATAATTAGTGACTAATTTGTATGATGCATAATGTAAAAATGTGCTTGATTTTAATTCTCTTTATATAGTTTCTTTTTTTTATTCCTAATTTCATGAGCTTGTCATTGCCCTTAAATACTTCTATTTGCTGTAATACTTCTCTGAGGTATTTGAAGAATATGCTAATAAAAATTGTAATGTTTTATCATGAAATAAATAAATTACATTAGCATAATGCTCAGTTTGAATCAGCTTTTGACTGTGAACTGACCTGAGGTCTCCAAAATCACTTTTGCAGTATCTTTCAGAGGCTGTGGTACTGATCTGAGTATCCTTTGTACTTTTAGTCCCCTAAACTTTTGAAATGCAATCAGTAACTTGGCTGTACAGTGTAGTTACAATTAAAGCCTTTCACAAAAATACAATTCATCTGCTTTATGACATACTATCAGTCTTGCATTTTATCTGTTAATGATAAACTGTGTTTAATCAAAATATATCTCCTGAAAACTTGTCTGATCATCACTCAAAGATCTCAATCAATGGAGAAAAGAATTGCTAAACTCAGTAATAGCTCCCAACCTTTGCTTTTTAAATTAAAAAATTAGCAGTACAGGTTCTTAAGAGCTGTCTGGCTGGTTCCAAGTTTAAAAAGCACTTGGAGCAAAGTATTTATTGTCCTTTGGAAAGGTTTAACATACTGTATTTCAGTCCCTCCTCTGCCCTTGCCTGCACTGGCAAAGCTGTGTGTGAAATTTCATCATGAAGCAGCAGCAGCTCCTTGAGAGCTGTGGGTGAGACAGGTCCTTGTCCTTATGCTGGTTCTCTAGCGGAAGAAGCTCCCTTGGATAAAGGCCAGAGTATAATTTAAAACTGTTTGTATACAGAGCTAATGCACTGCAATTCATACTCTGTGAAATGACTTTAACAGTGTGGTAACTTCTTGGACTATACTTGTGTTTAGCCTTTTTTTTTTTTAATTAAAAGCACTGAACTCCAGCAGTTTTGCTGTAAGGTACTTTTAAATCACTTTGGGAATTCACTTTTCAACAACCACTTTAAAACAGAAACACTGGAACTATGTACAACCCAAATGTCAGGCTTTCCAGTGTCCTAAGTAGAATTAATGTTGTAGTTCTTATTTTATTCTTTATTTTCTTGTTTAGGCATTCAGGAGTCAAATTTACCCCTTTGCAGCACTCTAGAGTCCCAATGTTTAATTACTCATCCAATATGAACTTGGCATTTCCTACATCTCTTGTTTCTGATACTAAGCAAAAAGTTTGTTCCTTACCAGTTTTTTTTTTTACAGGTTAAAAAAGCAAATTGTCATTTAATATATGCCCATAAGGCAAGATAGGTGTTTTAGTTCACTTTACCTGCCTGTCCTCTGCATTATTTGCTTGCAGGTTTCATTAGCAGCCTGAATTCTTCTACTCAGATGAACATGTTCCCTGTCCAGTTGCACATGAATCCCTCCAATGCTTTTCTAAAACGGCTGATGAGTTTCACAGAGTAGTTCCCAGTGGGGAATCACATCCAAGTTAGCTGGCTCCTGGTACATCTAATATATGCTTTGCTGATATTTTGTAAAGCTAATCTATAAATTGCTTCCATGCAGTATGGATTGAAATAGTTTTAAAAACTATAGTACATGTGAGATTAACACAATCAACCTCCCTTTAAAATAATAAAACAACTTTTTGAGTCCCATTTTCCATAAAATCATTTTGACTGACTTTTAAAATGTTTTCTCCTTTAATTCTTTATCAATTGAATCCCCTGTCAGCTTTTTCCTCTAACCTCCTTGGGACTGATGGGGTGAACTGGGGTAATCTGCCTTGCCCTTTATTAATATTCTCATGGCCTTCTAAGAGTGTAAGAAACTATATTTTTTTTTTCCTCTCCAGAACTGTATTAAAAGCAGCAAGCAGTGGCAGATCACTCCAGCATCTCTTTAGTCTACTGGCCACAAGTTTTTTAAGAGTAACTGCTTAAAAAAAATATCCAGAGTTATTTTAGTTGAACACTAAAGCACAAAAGTTCTGAATAATTCAGACAGATTCAAGCAAAACTGTACAAAATCCCAATCTGGTCTCAGATTGCCTGGCCATTGTGGGTTGTGCTGTGTTTTTTCAGCAGTGTCCTCTGTGACATTCAGGACTGATTCCAGCCCTGAATTTCCTTACGGTTTTCTCTGCTGCTGGAAAATCGAGTGCTTTCCAGAAACTCCGTCCAAGATAACAAATGCCTGTCATGTGTTCTGCTATCTCTAAATCTGCATTTACAAGATTTATAAGAGGCAATTGTTAATTTTGTTTGCTGCAACCAGCTTGCTGAAGAGAAATGGAGAAGGAAGGAAATAAATCCAGCATTTGTTGCAGAGTAAAGAAAGTGCAGGAAAGTACGTTTTCACCAGTCTTTTATCATTGGGTCTGCTGTGCTCTGGCCTCAGCATCATTTATTCCTGTCCTGGCAGTGATCAGTCTTCTTTTTGGACACCATTAAATTCATTGTGTCTTTTGCTCCTTGCAGACCATTAGGAAATTGCTATAGAATTGCAGTTTATAATATTACTTACCCATGCAATCCCTGCTAAAAAGTTATCTTCATACACAGAGAGAACATCTTGACTCTGTGTTAATGGCAAAATCATAATTCCATTTAGGTAGTGAAAGGATTTTTCTATAAATCTTAATTCATTGTCAGGCCCTTGAGTTTTCAAGGAACAGGAGAAGATGGTTCCCTAATGAAACTGAATTGGCTTTTTATTTTTTTTCTGGTTCAGATGGAAATTGTAATTGCCACTGGCCACTCTTGAAAGTATTTGTTTTTTCTGAAATATTCACAATTACAGTGAGAAAAGGATTGCTGCAGCAGCACTGTGTTTCCCTGAGGTTGGTTTAGGGAGTCAGCCTGCCAAGGAAGCTGAAGAGGAATTTTAGCCCTAACTCTTGACCTTTCCCCCCTTGTGATTCCTCCTTTCTTTTGTGTTTATACCTGTGTTGAGAGAGTATTGATCCAGTCTGTTAGCCCAGGGCAGGGGGCAGATTTCAGTAAGATGTGGAATTCATCGAAGGAGAGAGGGAGGGATGTGTGGGGGAAAAAATCACAGCAGCAGAGTTGCATTCTTAGATTTTGCCATAGAAAATTTAAATATCAGTAGGTGGCAATTCATATTCTCACAGGAAAAAAGTTGACTTCATTAAATTACCTCAGGTATAATCACCGATTTCTCATTACAGCTGGCATATTATGCTCTCAGGACTTGAAACGCTAGTCCTTTATTTCTGTTCTCTGAAAATATATTGGTTTTTTTTAAGAAAAAAAGATGTGTATCCCACATTAAGTTCTGGACATGTATTATAGTACACTTATAATAGAACAGAATTTTATTTTAAATGTGCCTCTCTTAAAACAGTTTTGGAGCTCCTGAATGAGTCAAACGCTGTAGTTCAGTGCTGCACAAAATCTCTGAGTCACTTTGTGTATTCCTGACAAGAGCCCAAGCAGGATGCTGATTGTCAGAACTGCTCTGGGAAGGGGATGCTTTTCCATGCCCAGAGTTTCATCTCCTGCTCGCAGTTAAAGATGCTGAGCTGTCCTCGAGCCCACCTGAGGCATCACCTGCTGGGGCTGGCACTGCGATGAGCCCAGCCTGGTTTTTACGACACAAGTGCTTTTCCTGGCACTTCTTTCCCCCCACTTCCCCCTCTGCATGTTTCTGTTTTATTTTGGCACTGATCCTGCAGCTCTGCTCAGACACAGGAGCCCACACAATGTGAGGTAGGTGCAGCAAATTGCGCAATCAAGTCCATTAAATAGAATTGCACTTCCATAACAAAATATGACAGCTGTCATTTAAAGCTGAGAATTCCCTTCCCCAGCAAGCATATTTTATTCTGAGGCAACAGCAAAGAAGATATTCTCCAATCAAAAAAGACAGAAAGATAGAAACTATAATGGGGGTTATTTAAATCTAGCTTCATCATCTGACCAAATAAATGGCTTGGATATGAATTGATTTGTGCAATTGGTGCCACAAAGGAAGGGCAGAAAATTCCTAACAACTGATCCACACTTCTGTGGCATTGAATTTGTAAAGTAAAATGGGCTTTAGAATTTTAGAATTTTATTTTAATTATTCCACCTGATTCATACATAAACTCTTCTAGACTGAAAACTGTGCAGCCTAGGCTTAAATTTCTAAGTGACCATTTGTGCTGTGGTTGGATTACTGGACATATTCCAGAACTGACCCATGTCTGATTATCTGACGGAAAATCTAAAACAATCATAGGTAGAACATGGAAAGTGAACTTTCCTCTGGGTTTTGGACTTAGCATACAGTCTGTAAATAAAGAAATTCTGCTGCTCATACAGCAAAACTCATAAGCAGACTTCCAGGAATAGCTTTCATTCCTTCATGTGTCCTCGAATAACCATTATGAATTGCAGATTATACAGAAAATTCTGCATATATGTATATGATTTTGATGGAAGGCAGCAGGCCAAAATTTGGCTAGCGAGATAAATTCTTAGTAGTTAGACAATGCACAAGAAATTAATGTGTATAACTCTGGCAAGTTTGATAAGTGTGATAATACAGTAGGCCAAAGGGATATATGGCTACAAATTGTTTAAAGTATAAAAACCTCAAGTACAACTTGTTCAAATGGAAGCAGAAAACTTGTCAAGTGCTCTGTAGACTGAAAAATATTTGCCTGAGACTTAATACTTCAGAGCTCTCACTGAATTAAGTTTTGGGTGGTGTTCTATAAAAAAAGATATTATTTTTTCCATTCTTCAAAATTGACCTCAAAATCATCAAGTAAAACTGTTCTAATTTAATTGTATAACTTCATGGGACCTTTGCCTGAGTGAGAACTGTGCTGCACAAGGACTGCTTCTGCTGATGGAAGGAAATTACTTTTCCTATGGATACTTTCAGCATCATAATGGGCTTCAATGTGTATTTGAATCTCTCTGAACAAAAGAAAAGGTGCCTGTGTTACTGATGCACCATAATCCATCTATTTAAGAGCTGTGTTTTACTCTGGTCCTCTGTGCTGGGGTAATTTTTGCCTGAGTAGAGAAAAAAGTTTTTGATAGGTGATACAAAGAACTTACTCAAAATGGGAGCTTTCATATCCTGGGAGGCCACACTCTGATATGGAAATTGGAATATGAATTGACAACTGCTAGGAGAGAAATACCCAAGTTACAGAACTTAAGGAACCTTGAGCTTTGTTAAAAAAGAATTTATTTAATAATGCATCATTGACTGCCTGAGATTAAGAAGAGCCATTTTGATGTAGTTTATTTTTTAAGGTATTCACTTCATACAGCTGCCTATTTGTTCCTGTCACTCTCTCTAATATTAAATTTCATGGCTTTAAATGGTATGAGTTCATTTTATTTTCCTCAGTCAGAGACTTTAATGCTTACTTTATTGATTCACGCTAAAAAAAGGAAACAATGAGGGGCTTCTTCAGGATACTTGAAATCTGATCAATTTTTTTTCCTTTAAGTTGGAAATATAATATACCTCTTACTCCAGGATATGTGTCTCTAAGTGCAAGTGGTTGCAGCATACATATTAATTTCCTGTTGTATTTGAATGTACAGGCTCAGCATCCATATTTTATAAATGCTGACACCCTAAAGTTAAGTAGGCTAACATGGCAGTTTTGAAGCAGCAATTTACGTCGCAAGTAAGGCATTATTGAAGTCAAACAAGTGTTTCACAATTTGTGTTATCATGCACATATTTCAGCTACTTGGTGCAATATTTGTAAGTACAGCTCCAGGACATGACAGGAGTTTTTAGAGCAGGGGCTGAATTCCTGTCACTTTCTGTCCAATACTGATATTAACCTTGTACATAAGATTAATATGCACATAATTAATAGATGAGTGACAAAACAAGGTTGAGAAGGCAAACAGAAAGGGATTTCCTTAGACAATGTCTTAGGACTGGTGGAACATATTTCTATCTACCTTTGTTTTGATTTAATTTTAGTCATTAGGAGAAAGAACATTTAAAAAAGAAAAGAGATCTTTATTATGTGTCATGGGTAATAAACTAGGGAGGAATATTTAGTCAATAGAGAAGGACTCAACTCTAAATTTTTGCTTCTTACATTTGTTTCTGTAAGGTGATATGAGATATGCTTGTTTTCTGTTCCAAAGTAATTTCTATTTTATATTGAAAGCATTAAAAGTAAGCCAGAAAGGTTTTGTGAGGGTAGAAGAAGATATTTAGATTCTAGTTAATTTTTTTTTAATAACAAACTGAATGCACATGTAGAACTAGAAGTTACAAATGAGCAAGGGGAGAACTGAGAAGTTCATAAGTGTCTAAACTCACAGTTGTTTCTGCCTGTCTGGATGTAGAAAGTAGATGGGATTTTCCTAAAATGACCCCCCTGTAATCAGCTAAGAACTGAAAGCTTTTGAAGGGTCCTGGTGCTTATCATTTGGCTGCAATTTCTGGCAATTTCTGGGGAGCCACACGAGGGAGGGTGGTCAGGCTGAGAGGGGAACACTGGGGTCTTGCTAAGTTTAGGTGTCTCAGAAGTAGGGGAGAGGGTGTCAAGGCTGTGTCATACAAAGGAGATATTCCAGAGAAAGAGTCCCTGGAAATTTCATATAATGGACTCCTAAGTGTCTGCCATTGGGACTTTTCTACTAGGGAAATGGGATTACATAACAGGAGATAGATCTATAATCTTGATTTTTAAGGACTGTTATGCAAAAGCTGCTGTTTGATGCTTTGTTTTTTTCCCCTCGTAGGTTGCATCTTAGTTCTGAGAGTCCCACTTTTTACAGATTGCTGCTAAGGCTGCATTCTAAAAGGGTCATAGCTTGAGAATGTTCAAAGTATAATGTAAATGAGAAAAAGAATGTATATCTTTCATTGTATCACGAGGCCAGGGTGCTTTTTAATGCATATTCCTACTCACTCTATAAATTCCTGCAGAACTTTTTTTTTAACAGCTTCCTTTATGTGTTTCCACACAGCTGCCCACCTTCTCTCATGCTGTTCCCTGTGCTTGTTTCATACTCCTCCTCTCCTCCATTAACTCCCTCCAGACAGGTGCTCTAGGTCAAGAAATGACACAGCTCCTGCTGGTGAAATCTGTACTTGTTCCTGGGAGCAGGACAGCCACAGTGCTTCCTTTGTTAATAGGGTTTTATAACCACTTCACTAATAAAGAGCGCTTTAAATTTTCTTTTGAAACACAACAGCCATAAATAATTGAAGGTTAAGTAAAGAAATTATTTTTAGACAGGTTCTTCATCATGCAGGACCAAGAGTTCTTTATTCATATCAATTAATGACAGTATTAGTACGTAAAAAGGAGTAAAGACTATAGTGTCCTATTCTGTTTTTGGTTCTAAAATACCATCCAACTATTGCAAGAAGAGCACAGAGATGCATGACTAAGAGTCACACTCTTGGAGCACTTCTCTTATTAAACTTTTAATAAGAACATCAGTAATTTGCACTAATGACTTCTATTTGTATTAGAGAAGATCAAACTATAAATTAGAAAGTAAATGAATATATGGAATAAATATCTCAGACATACTGCATTATGTTGTGTACTTTACTCTTTAATTGAAAATGGTGTTTTAATTTAATTTGTAATGATGATCATGCAACAGAACGTGCTTTGGAGTGTGCCTTATAATGGAAAATAAGTTCAATCAATGAGATAGTAACTGTCCTTCAGCACAAAGGGACAGGGCAAGGACCATTTTTTGACCTTTGTGCCTTTCAGCACTTGATGTTATCAATTTGTTCCTGTAAGTGAAGAGATTTCCTAGAAACACAGCAGACATTTTTTTCTGTGGAATAAGTGTAATTCTGTCAAACTGTTGTAAAAAATTCTGTTTGCAATCTGCAGAAATACCTAAGGAAGACTTTTTTAAAGCAAATAATTTGTTCTCCTGTATTTTCTATTTTCACACTCTTTTGCATAATTTTTGAAATTCTACAACATTGTGTTTTCTTATTGTTAGAAGACAAAGTATAGTAATAGAATTGCAACTGTCAGGAATACATTTATTGGCAGCAATAGTAAACAGTTAATTTTTTTTTCAAACTTTTCCTTCTGAGAAATAGCATTTCTAAGTCCCACAACATTGTTTCAGTTTCTTGCCATGTGGCTGATACAATGAGCCTTACTAAGATTAAGAAAAGCTCTAAAAAACACTGGAGGGTTTTCTTTGTTTTGTGTTTGTATTTTGAATAATAGGTGGCAAGACATGTTTGACATGAGACTGCAGAATGATTAAACCAAGGATTTGGAGTGCAGCTGCGCTGATGATATTTGGCAGCTTTATTGACACATTGTATTGCCTCAGGCTCGTGGTTTTTGCAGTTTTTCAGTCATTTCTTGCAGTCTGTTTAGGCAGAAAGCACTTAGTAGGCCTGCTTATGAGCTGGGTTTGTCTCCAACCCGTGTCTCTTCCAAGCTGCAGCGATGAACCAAAGCAAATGGCTCTGCTGGAGAGGAGGAACATGAGAGTCCAAACTGTGCTGCTTTTCAATGCTTTGCATTAATATAAGTTCTTGTTAGGTCAAATGTTTCTCTATGAAATGGCCAGATTTTAATTTCAGTTAATCTGATTATTTTCCTTCACAATTCTTCAAGTTTCATTGAAGCTCGATTTAAATGCATATTTGTGCTGTAAAAAAGGTGTTGTTCTGCCAAGATACGGTTATTGGGGTCATTGCCCTAAAATTCTTGTAACATTTGCAGACCAAATTGTGGTGCATCAGAGGTGTGACATGCCTGGACAGTTCCAGGACAGTGTTCCCTGCACTCCTGTTCCATGGCTTTCCTCAGGTGTGACCTAACACAGTCTGTGCTGCTGCTTCCTACTGTGCCCATGGTCAGGTCCCTCTTTCTGGTCACAGCAGAAATAATATTGAAGTACTAAGGGTATTTACTATGAAAAAAATGGTTTTCTGTGCTATTAATTGTTTTTCTGGCTGCCTTGTCCACATGAAAAAGTTTTTCACAGAGAGTGATAAAGTTCTGGAATGGCTGCCCGGGCAGGTGGTGGAGTCCCCATCCCTGGGTGTGTTTAACAAAGCCTGGATGTGGCACTGGGTGCCAGGGTTTAGTTGAGGTGTTGGGGCATGGGTTGGACACAATGATCTTTAAGGTCTCTTCCAACCCTGTGATTCTGTGAATCTTGTGATCCAGGCTGTCCATGATACTTTAGACCCTTATGGGCTGGGAAATAGCCCCATGTTTGCATTTCTGACACCTGTGGCTCTGCTGATCACAAGGCCAGCCCTGAACCATGGAGGCCACTTTTAAAAATAGTTGTTTTATGCCATGAGGCACAGGCATGTGACATGTCCAATAGCAATCACAACAACTTGGAAAACTGCTGTTGCTGCAAGATATGCAACTGATCCTGAGGTGAGGTTGTGCCATTAGATATATAATTCATATTAAACATCTCATCATTGCTGCTCTAGAAAATGGTTTTTACTCAGTGGTTACAAATAAAAATGTCAGCCAGGCAGGAGTTTGAAGCTTTTTTCATTCCCTTAACTTTGCACCGCTTAAACGAAATGTTCATTCTGGTGCCTGGCTTTAGGAGTGATTTTGAGGCCATTTGCTCTAATCTCAATTTTAGAAAGGCAGCTGTTCACTGCTGAGTGACAGTTCTCACTGAGCTTCCCTGTCTCCCTGAAATGTTCAGATCTTTAATGTCTGTAACTGTGCAGTCACCTGCCACTGAACCTTTACCTTTTCCTCTTCATTGGCATGTGGGTTATCCCTCAGATGGGCAGTAATTACACTGGAGGTAACTTTGTGTTCCTGCATCTAAGTCTTGATGTTTGAAGACTTCTAGGGAGTTTTTACTGGCTCAGACCTTTACGATAACTTCTTGAGGTGAATCTGAGCATACTTTGCTTAATCTCAAAACTTCTTTTTGTGGAACATTCAAAGTATCAAACTATCTTTCAGAAACATTTCTAATCCAGATTTCAAGATGTGAATTTATGTTTAAAGTTTCCTTAAGAATTTTTTTTTTTAAATGAAAGTTTTCATTGTTATGAGTGTCTTCCAGAGAGGAATGAAAAGAATAAAAATAATGAGTTTTTTGCATTCACTTTTAGCATATTGAAAAAATTCACAAACCATCTTTAAACTGATCACAAATGGAAGTGTGTTGTCAATACTAATCAAGGTTTAAAATTTTTTAAGTTCCCCAAAACACAGATTACATTGGATAGTTTAAACTTGCCTGAGAACTTTAAAAAAGATATCTCAAAATGCTTATAATTCCATCAGGTTACCATATTTTATAGATTTAAGATTTTTCTTTGGTTTATATTATTGCCCACAGTTAAATACTAAAGATTTGGAAGTATCTGTTGCAGAGCATTTAGTCACTTTTATAGTTAAATAGCTGATTTTAACATGCAAAGTTAGGTGACTTTTCACCATCATTTGTCCCTTAAACTGAAAAGAAACAGTTCATACTCTTTACTGCCTGGTAAAAAACCCCAGATCAACAAAACCAAATAATCCCCCCTCTCCCCTAACCCAGAAAAAAAAAATGCTCAAGTGAAGTGTAATAGAAGCAAGCTCAGAGTCCATTTCCAAATCAGAAATCAACTTTTTGGTCAAATGGCATTTCTTATGTTCCATATTAAAGCATGAAAGCTCTGCCTCAGTTTCTTCCTCATCTGATTGAAATCTGAGTTTGTGGCAACATCCTGACCATGTACTTTCTCTGCAGTCACTCTGCTTGGAGGAGCTAGATGTGAGATTAATTAGATTTAAGGTTAAGACACCACCTATTATAAGGCATTCCCAGTGCAGGAGCCTGCAATGCTATAGAACAGATTAACTTTAAGAATTTTACTTTATTTGGTAGAAACACTCTCCCCTCCCTCCCCCTGCAAAGAAAAACCACCACCCCACAACCATTATTTGGAATAAATTTATTTCAGCACTTAAAGAAATGGGAATTATTTGTTGAAGAAATATTTATTAGTCCATCTCAAATCTTGAGAAGGTATAACTCAAATTTCTTATGTAACAGGATTACCTAGGAACTGAAATGTAATCCCTGTAATTATTTTCATTTTCATTTCTAATATCCCTTCCTGTATTATTTAACATGTGAAGTGGCCTGTACATTTGGGCTTTTTCAGAACTAAAACAAAACCCTCAAAACCTTGGTTTACTCTAACTATAGTATGTATTCTAATGAGATTGGGATATTTGAACTTTTAGATATCATTAAAATGATAGCTTCAAATAAGTAGCTAAATATTAAATCCCACTGAACAGAATGAAATTAAGTCTTTTTAATACAACACAAAATATTGGTTAACTTGAAAATAGTGATCTGATCCAATCACAAGCTGTTGACCAAACTGAGAAGAGAGATTTATTTTCTCTACCATTGGAAAGATGGTTGTGTTACAGCCACTGTAATTGTAGACTGTAACTAAAACTGTTCTGAGATTTGAAACTGTTTTTTAAGACTGAGTGTGAGGAACTGTGGAAATAGTTTATACAAGCTCTAACATACTTTGACAACAGTGGAAGCTTTAAGAACTGTGTTCTTTGCTGACAGGAGTGAAAACCTCACACGTATATGTTCCACAACATCCTGTATTGCTGGTGTTTTGACCAGTTAATTGTATTTTTAAAATTATTTCACATGTTTAGTTAAGATAAATACCCTTAATTTAAAATCTTCAGTCAGTTCTGTGCTCTGATCCTTCAGAGCACGGTGAGTGGTGTACCTCATAAATACTTTCCTGTGCTTCCACAGTGAAATTATTGGTAATTTCTGGTTTCATATTTCTTTCATGGGACAAAATGAGCATTGCAAACATGCTTTTTCAGAGATTAATGCTTTTACTCAATAATGTCTGTATCCTCATGAGTCCTCAGCAACCAAGACAGAAGAAAGGGAAAGGCTGAGGTTTGTTTGCTGTGTGGTTGCATAATTATTGTGTGACTAATGGGAAGAATTGTGCTCAGTCGGACTCATTTCACAAAAATTGGACTTTTATACAATTTGTTTACTCAGACTGAGTTAACTTGCCCTGACTTTAATGTTTGCCTGAAAAGCTATTATTTCTCCTCTTTGTAATAACTGTAATACTGTAACTGGCAGTACTATGTGTGCCTTATGTATTTTCCTGGTGTCAGTCAACGTTTTGGGGAGTTATCTGGAAAGATTTTTTAAACCTAGAGCATTCTGCCTGAGGGACTGCAGGAAGACTGATGGCCATGTCTTTGGAAGGTCATTAAGAGGATTTCAAGGATTAAAGCCCTTCTTTTTGTCTGGCTGGAGATTAGTGGAGGAACCTGCACCAGTGGGCATTTGGTGCAATCAAACCTGACTGTGGAGCTCCCTTTGTGCTCTGGAGGCAGCTGGACAAAAGGGAGCTTAGTGCTGAGCCCGACCCAGCCAGAACAGGCTGTGTGCAGGCAGGACTGACAAATTCTGAAAAAAACCCAGAGGGCAGGCCTCAGGGAGGAAAGTCTGTGGTCAAGCAAGAGACAAAAGGAGACTTTGTTATGTGCAGATATAGAATCGGTGAGGATGGGCAGAGAGCATACAGAGAGAGTAAAAATAGCAGTGGTTTAGTTTGTTTTCAAGTGAGACGCTCATCTGTAGCCTTCCCACTTTGCAAATCTAGATATTATGTAAACAGGACAGTGTGTGCTGCAATTGTATGAACAGCACAGGAGAAATCACAGGAGCAAATGAGATACTCTGGTTCTTCTGGTTATTGCCTCACTAAGTGCAAAGGGCATCTGTAGTTGCTGGGGAGAGGGAGAAGGTTTGCCAGATCAGGAGTTTCACACAGGAAACTATGGAAAGACATGCTGGAAGGTCTTTAAAATCAGAATAATCTGGAAATAAAGAGGTCAGCTGTGGTGCTGAGCACAAATGGCTGAACATGTTTGTAGAATCACTGAGTGGTTGAGGTTGGAAGGGACCTTTAAAAATGATGTAATTCCAACCCCCTGCTGTGGGCAGGGACACCTTTCAGCAGATGATGTTGCTCCTCTCCAGTGGTGATCTGCAGTGATGGGGGTTAAGCAGAGAGGGTCAGCCTGTTAAGGATGCTCTGCGGTGCCTGTGCTCCCAGAGGTGGGTGTTGGAGTGCTCTTTTGGTTCTCCTTATGATCTCTGCCTGTTAGTGAACATATGGACAAGAGAAAAAAGGAGAAGGCATCTCTCCTTTCTGAGGTAGCTTCCCCAAATTGCAACTGTGTACAGTTTGTGCAAAAAAAGTCTATTTCAGAAAAAAGTGGAATACCTCAAGTTTTCCTCTGGTACAAGCTAGCTTGAAATGTCTTCCTCTTCAGTCACTCAACCCTCTACAAATTGACTTGAAACAGTTTGAGAAGTGTTTATTTAACATCCTAGTAAAATGTTTCTATTTGGAGTTACTGGGTGAAACCTCTGTCACCTTGTTTTCGGATTTTTAAAGATTTTTATGTTGTTCATTGTGAATTTAACACTGAGGGTCCCTAAGATTTCTGTATCTGGGGAATTCTGGCATATCTGGATTACTGGGACAGTAATGTAACTCGCAACATGCGTTGACTCCTTTTTCAACGTATTTTGCATGTCAGCTGCTGCTGCACCTTTAGCTAAAGCTTAGACACAGCCTGAAAAAGACAATATTTTAACTGGGGTGTGGCTTCATTTCCTGCTGAAGCTGGACCAGGGCATTTGTGGTGCTGGGAATTTGGCTGAGGGTCACAGTGGAGAGTCTGAGGAATGTGGTTTGTAGGTTTGTCTTTCTAGGCTGTCCAGAGCAGATTAGCCTGGGCTTTTTGTTCTGACATGGAATTAAAGCTTTAGAAAATTTGCTGTGGAATTGTACAGAATTCATGTCTCTGAAGGACTTCTTAATTATCTTCTACCTAGAAATGGTTTATTTTTTTAATATATTGTAAAAACCCCCAAACCCCCTCACTTTGAGAGAACTATTTCATGATAATACTGGTAACCTAACTGATACTGGTAGTAGTAGCTGCTAATACTTAAAACCATAAAAAATAAATCCATCTGTCTTTGGAATGAATGTGCTTTTTCACTTGACTATTGTCTCTAATAATATGTGCAGTTTCAGCTCATAATGCAACAATCAAAGTTCCAGTGAAAGGTTATCAAGGGTGACAGATCTATTCACATGATTTTCTAATTGAAATCAATATAATCTGTTCGTGTGCTCTCAGTAATGTTCAATGAGAAATATCCCCAGACTTAGGTGGGACAAGTAAATAACTAAGTTTTTCAAACATTTATCATTTTAGAGGATGCATTTTTCCTTGTTTGCTTAAGACCAAAATCTATCAGCTAAATAATCATTCCAAACAGATGCTGTTTATTTATTCTTGATTTTTCTACTGTTTTCTCATATTTATGTATAAGAAGCTTTAGTACTATCTAAAAACTCATAATCTATGAAACCAATGAGAATGGAAAAATTCTCAAGGGGTAGAAAAAGCTACTGTAACAGAAATAAGATTTGTCTCATTTAGGAATTCAGCATCCAAATTCACTGGCATTATATTTCAGTAAAAGTGAGTTTATATAAGATGTGAAATATTTTACATTTTCACAGTCAGAAATTAGTGAACTATTATCCATAACTCTGATTTAAACTGGATGAAGATATAAAAGGGTGAATATTTCTTCTTCACATACCAGAATTTTTTATATTCTATATTAAAAAAATATGTAATGGTTGTTTACTGAAAAGGTTTTCAATGGAACATAGGAACATTGAAGAGGGAACAATTGTTTCATCTGTGCCAGTCCTGCATTGCTGCAGGTGGCTGATGAGGCAGTAAGTTTTTAAATTTCATCTTAAAACTGTTTATTTTCCTTTGCCACCAATGCTTCTATTTGAACACTGTCCCAGAGCTTGTTTGAAAATTAGAACTTTTGAAAAGTTTATTATTATGAATGTTTTAAATTAATATATTCTTAAGTATTCCTGATTAAATCCTGTGGTTTATGGATGAACAGACTTATAAAGGTGGGGTTCCTCTGAGAGGCAGCTTCCTGCCCAAAACAGGGCCCACTTAAAAGTTGGTTCAGATTGTTCCTGGCCTTGTCACAGATGTTAGATGAGGCTTTAGTTCCTCTGTCACTGTAAATTGTTACACTTATTTCAGCTGCACTAATACTTGTAGGATGTGACATAAAACTCCCTGATTGTGACACAGACTGACTGGGTTTTCAAGAAATGTTTTCTCTCCATTATACCTCTCTTAGTCTGGCTTTCTAGAATAGCAATTGGAGTGTGCTTTGCTATTAAAAATCTTGAAGTGTGAGGGTTTTTTTTCTCTAATTAGTAAAGATGTGGGATTTCCTTATGCATTTGAAAGAGTGACTTTGAGCTAGATCACCAAACAAAAATCTAGGTATATTGCACAACCTATACTGAGGTTTATGACACTAAATAATTGTCTGAAACATCCGTAAACTTGGTGAGAGTTTCAGGCAGAATTGGTGCATGACTATTGTTTTGCAATGATAGACAAGCAGCCTAGAAAACATAATGGATTTTAGAAAAAAACCATAGTCTGTTCCATTGCCTGATGTATTGATTTTATTTATTATTATTTTCTGAGGCCTTTTAATGTATATATTGAGTGGAAATAAAGTAGTGTCAATGAAATTAGTATTACTTTAGCTAGAGTATTTTACTTTAAATACCAGAGAAACAAAGGTCTTTCATACATTTGGATTACACCAAAGTGCTTGCTGGAAGAATGATAGAATTTGAGATGTAATTGAAAAATAAAATGAAAGATACTTTCCATAGAATAGATAGGAAATAATGTTCATGACTTTGGAGTATACAAAGCAATAAAAGGCTTTCACGGGTGATTAAATGCTGAAACGAAGCTAAGATGTTTGATCACTGTGCAAGTAATTTATTTCAACACTATGAAACATGATTCCTATTATAAGACAAGATAAAAGAAGATACAACAATATTTTTCTTCTCTTGTGAAGGTCGGGTAGAACAATTAATAATGGAGGGACCAGATGGCTCAAGGGACAGGCAGTGGGCTTAAGATTGTTCTTTTAAATGTGGAACATATCAGTAGTAAATAACCTTTGGTATCTTCTGTTTTCCTACCATATGCAAAGTAAGGCAGTTTTATCAGTCCCTTTCTCTTGGAAAGTGTTTGCAGCCTCGAAAGTCGCTCTCATGGCTGGCACACTTGATCCTCTTTCAGCAAAAAGACTAAAGAATACATTGACAGTGTCAACTGGGAGTGAAGGAAATGAATTTATGAACTCAGATTTGTGGAATTAGGTGTGCACAGTTGCCCACATATATTTGCAGACTAACAGACCATGTGTAAACACAGATGTATTCCAGGCTTCGGTTCATCTCACTTAAATTTTTTTGGCTCACATCCTGTTTTCTTTTGGGGATTTAACTGTTTGAAAGTAGTCTTTTATACAATTGGGTATCCAAATACCTGAGTTATGAAATACAATAACAATGTGAAACCACCACCATAAACCACGTGGGTTGGTTGACAGAAAGATAAATAGCTTTACAAGTAAGCATTTTTTGGGGGGGGTTGTAAATCAAACAATGGAAAAGTTAAAGTTTTAAAGCCTCTTGTCATTCTAGATGCTGGCAATAGTTTAAGAAATATTTTAATACTGTCTATTTTACACAATTTCTACTACTAAAGGACTCTCTTGTTGAACTTTCCAAGTTATAAGAATCTCTCCCATGTCAGTAATCAGGACTGTGTGTAGAATCTTAATGGGCAGTTTTGTACACACTCATATTACTCCTGTACTGTTAATTATTCTGTTATATTTGCATGCATAAATATCTCAGCAAAAATGTTCATTTACAAGAAAATGAATCAGAACAGATTTCCTCCACTTAATACTTTAATGGGGCAAAGAAACAGTTTTGCTTGGTTTTGTGCAGTTTATCGTATTTTAGTTTGCTTTCACTTTCAATGCAGACATCCTCAGGTTACAAATATCGTGTTTCTGTGACTTTTCTTATCAGTTGAAGAGCAAATTTTGCATGTCAAAACCAACCTCTTTTATTTTAAAAAGGAGGATTTTCTCCAAAGCAACAAGCCTTGATGCTGACAGTAAGAAGCATTTAACCAAGAAAATGATTGCTTAGTCCAGAAGACTTTTATTGTGCAGATTATAATGTCTTGTTATAATGGGAAAGACAAGTTTTGCTTAACCCAGAGTTCTGTGATTGGAGCAGTTTCTGCTTTCTTCATCTGCCTATTCTGGTAACTATCAGAGCCCAAACTGTAGTAAATAATTCCATGTTTCTTGTCCATTCCAAGCCTTGGAGTTGCTTAAAACTGATGCTGCTGCAGCACTGGCTGTTCCAGGTGAGTAGTGGAGTAAAAAACTTTGAGGTGGAATAAACCCAGCTTCTGTGCATGAGATCTCAAAATCTATTCCCTCCTACAAAATTCCAAATGCAAGAAAGTTCATGGTTCAGTGTTAACCTTGGTAGGACAAAGTGATTTATTTTGTGCCTTTTCAGGTCTACCTGGTGCTCTTAGTTGTGTTTGTATATTTCTTAATTTTCTGTCACCTCTGACTTTGGCAAATGATCTGTAAATTGTGCAGCAGTGACAGGTTCTCTTGTTGGATGACTGATGTATTTTGCCTTATTGTATCTCAATGATTTAAATTTTTTTTCCATGTTAAATTGCTTTGAGGGAAGGGATAGCAGAGTGAAATGTTGGAGTAGTGAATGTAGGCTTACCTCTGGTATGCAGCGATATTGCTAAATTCTACTGCCATTTTCTAAGTGTGCAGCTCTGGCATTCAGTACAAAGCACTACCTATGAAATATTGAACAAACTTAGCCATATGAAAATATTCAAAATGCCTGCAACAACTTTACTGAAAGGTTAAACCCCATCTTTAATGCAGTTCTCACTTTTCCTGGAGGCTGAGATAAAAGAAGAAAGGGCAGTTTTCTTGATTCAGTTCACATGGCAACATGTTTATAAACACTTGCTTCTGAACAGAAACAATTATATTTGAAAAAAAAAAAACATTTTATTGTTGTGTACCCTTTGGCAAAAAAAAAATCTGTTGCTTAATAACCAGTACCATAATTTTCTTAGGAAAATGTAGAGCGTCTAACAATAGATGGAGGTGAATAATCATACACCTGATATAATAATACCTCAAAGGCAATCTGGATGATGGGATCCATGTTTCCTTACTGCAAGTTTTGCATGAAGGTGTTACCTGGTGATCTACCCAAAGTATCTTTCAGTGCAGCAAATTGTGGTAGGGAAATTACCATGTAGCTGGTCCTTGATTGGGAAGGTGGATTTGCATCCCCTGCGCAGAGGTTTTGTGGCATTTGCACAAAAACCTTGGAAAGAGCAGCCACTCACTCTTAGCCCCTTGCATGAAATCCCTCAGGTCCAAACTCCTGTGGTCCTGAGGCATCAGAGCAGAGATTGTAGGAGGAGGAAATCCTCACTGGTAAAATGTTGGTGAGAGGGGAAAATCTGAAGGCTGCGTGCAGCATTTGGTTTGATTGTGTTGGATTGGCAGTTCTGATTTCACCTGGGAATCTCAGCACTGCCAGGGATCACCACAGGGAAACAGAAAGTCCTGGAATGTTCTTTTGCAACAATTCTGATTTAGCCAGTTTGAGGTCTAATGCCACATTCAGGTTCCTGTGGTAGATGAGGATTTCAGCTAATTTTAGTGCTCAAGGACATCTCTGCTTCCAGTTCTTCCTTCCAGCCTCTAAACAAAGATGACATTCATACTTGGGGAGTTCTGACATTCAGATTTATTATGAAATTCTAATTGGAAATGACTGTTTCTCAAGGAAAAAGTAAAATCCACAAAAGAAATAAGTAAAGAGGATAATAGCACAGCGCTGTGATGGTTTAATTAATGTTAGGTTAACCTTAGGATGTCGCAAATGTCATTTTCTGTTGGCTGCATTGGGACTGAGCTGGGTTTTAGCCCAGAGCAATGTGTGGGCTGTGGGTGGGCAGAGCACTCAGAGTGCTCTGCCTGAGGATCATGCTGCAGCTCTCCAGTGCCTCCTTCTTCTTTTCCCAACACCCTGTGGCTCAACAGACATTTTATTTTCTTCTTTCTACCCTTGCTGTTTCCCAGTAGTTGCCCATGGCTAATCCAGAGGCTGACACTGGCATGGAAACAAGTTTGAGTACCTGATAGAAGTAGGTGTGTTTAATTAGAATATTTTGGTTAGCTGGTGTTAGTTTTTTGGTGTGATTTTTTTTTTAATTTTACAGAGTTTTTTGCCTGCATCTTATACTTAATAATAGTTCTTAGCACTTTTACAACATTTGCAATTTCCACAACACTGTACAAACATTTTTTGATTTATCCTACCTGTCTCCTGCAATGCACATATTGAAGTGGCAGCTCACATGAAGGCTTGGATCCTCTGGGCCTTCCTTTATCCTTTGCCCCTTACCCTCAGAGATCTATATTTACCACAATCCCCCAAAAATATATTAATTTTTCTCTTTAAAAAAATTGCTGAGGAAGAAAACTGAGCTCATGCACAAATTTTTTAATTTTCCCATCTTTATCCTGCTGTTTTACATGCTTTACAAAGTGCTTTTCCTCCCATCTCTATTTCTGATGTATTTTCTTCCCACATGAAACCCAAACCTAGCCTCTGATACTGCAAGTTGGTATTGCACCTCTTCAAACTTCAGCTCTAAACTCTGAGTTAATGCAAAAAAACCTGCTCAATATTTCTTCTGGTGCCTCTAAGACATGGGGAGGATGACAAGGCATTCTTTTCTTCTTTTTTTTTTTTCTGGGGGAAGGCAAGCTGCCACAAGAATCTCTGTGGATCAATAAAGCACAATTTATGTAAATCGCAGCAGCTGTCTCCCTCAAATTAAACAAATGGAGCTGGTCCAGCACGCAGTACTTCAGTGGCCCTTTCCATTTTGGGCTTGCTGAAAGTTTCCCTGAGCAACTGAGAACTCTACTCTTGCTTCACCTTGGGACTCTGGCAAGTTAAGAAGTGCAATTGCCTGTTTTTTTCTCATTATCTGCAGCTTATGTCAGAGAGTACCTTCTGCACTATCATTTAGATTAATTAATTCACATTTTCCTGTGCTGTTTTGCCATTCTGTCCATAAAACCAGGTCTCCAAACTACTGTAAAGATAATACAATATACATGTCATTTCCCTTCCATGACTCTTAGGATCCCTACTAGGCACTGACATCGCATTTGCAGCTCTTATTCATATGTTCAGTTGGAAATCTCATATTTGATTTTAAGAAAATCATATTTTCATGAAAGTGCACACAACTTCAGTTCCATCTTAGCTCAGTAAAATTATTTATCATACTCTTATTGGAGTAGAAATTATTGGAACAGCACTGGAAACTTGCCAGCTAACACACACTGAAGCTTTGAGGTATTCAGTCATTTTACATAATATGCTGAGGTAAATTTATGTAGACTTTTCTTGCAAATTGTAGTAGTTTTCCAATTATTTTCTCCCCAACTGAAGATGTTTGAGGAAAAGATTTAAATGTTTTTATGAAATGCTAAAAAAGAATTTAATGTGGAAAGAGAATAAATTTAAAGGCTCACTTTACTGTTCCTTAGACAAATGAGTGGAATGTAAAGGAGAATATCTGTGCTATGGCTGGAGAAAACAATTTTCCTGAGCATTTCCAGGCTCCAAGTGAGTGTTTTGGATTTTCTGGATCCCAATCCTCCCCTCTCTTTTTTTTTTTTTTTTCTTTCCTTCCCACCTGCTGATGCCTTTCTGTGTCAGATTGCTTCTAAGGGTGCTCTTTATAGATAAACTAAACACTGCTTTCAGTACCTTATACATGAGGCCGTTCTTGAGTCCCTTGTAAGAGTTCATTTTTGTGTTTGAGACACTAAAGAGACTGGGAATTTGTTAGCCTGACCTTGCCATCTTGATCTGGTGATCCTCATCTCAACTTGCAAATTTCTGCAGTGTCCTGGTAGCAGCTTGTTCTGAGCCCAGATTGCAGAATTCAGGATCTGAGCCCATCCTTTCCATGAGCCCATCCTTTCCTGCCCTGGGGGGCAAGATCCCCTGGTTACAAATGCAGCAGGGAGCAGGAACAGCTTTGCTGCTCCTGCCTGAGGCAGATCATTCCTCATAAGCACTGGGGATGGTTTTTGTCTGTAGATAGCAATAAATGCATTGGCAAGCAGGGATGGATGTCTCGTATCTGAGAGTGACCTTCAAAGTCAGCCTTAACTGACATGGTAGGCATTGATTAAAATAACTAAGGAATATGTTACAAAACATGTGAAACTTAATGTGTCTTGAAAACAACATTCATAAATGCAGCAACATAAGAACAAAAGGAAGCTAGGATACAAAACTCTTATAATCCAAGGCCCTACTATAGCAGAAAACATCATAAAGGTCCTTTTAGTTTAACTTCCATCTTAAAATAAACTTAGCTCTTTCCAATAATTGCTTTGAGGGATTATATTCTCTTTTCTTTCAGAACAGAATCATGAATAATGAAATAGAAATGTGTGGAAATATTATTAAAACTAACAGTAAAATTGCATTTCTGTTTAATATAAATGTATGTAGCCAACAAAGGGAAAAACATTGATTATTCTTATACAATCTTAAGTAGTTATTTAGGTGCTGAACCTTTTAATAAAGAACTAGATTATTTTTAGAATGAACGCGAAGTAACAAAACCCCTTTAACAAATTATCCTTAGGAGATTGTTAGAGTTTTAATCGGTTTCTTGTACTTAAACTCATTTTCCCAGCATGATGTACACTATCTGTGGGAGCTTTTCATAAGAAATTCACACTATGATTAAGGCACCAGCTATTTCAAGTGAAAACATTGTGAAATGTTACTATTGTTTGGGCAGTTGGAACTGAAATGATTGAGTGAAGGATGATAGTTATGCTGCAGGCTAATTACATGGCTAATGTCTTTGCTTTACATATGAATAGATGCTTCTAGAGATGAGCAATAACTGAGACTCCATTATCAGTCCAATACAATGCACTTAAATTAGCCACCATTTATGAATACTATTAAAATAAGAGCTGGCTACTGCTTAGTGATGTTGCACTTGACATGTTTTTTGTTATCAGTCTCTAGATGCTGGATATGGTATACAGGGGAGTTTTGACATAGTCAGAGAAGATGTTTTTACAACATTTTGCTGTTAACTGCGTATTGATTAAAATCACAGGACTTTTCAATGAGGTAAGAGATCAAAAAAGGCCATCAGAACAAGGGAAAAATGGCATTAGAGGTAATTGTTGCCTTTGCAAATGCGGTATAAATTAAGCATCATTGGCGAGAGGTTTCGTAGCCAAACAATGAAGTTCAGTGGAGCAATGCTAATGGATGCTCTGTCTCAACTTTTGATACAGAATATTTCAAGCTGACCGAATTTTCAGCTTTAAAGTCAAAATGAAAGACATCATCCCATGTCTGAAAGTGCTTGCCACGGGTTTTCACGGATACTTAAGGAGTTATTGTGCTTTGTGAAAGGCTTAACACAGATTTTGTGTTAAGCAAGATATTGTCTCCTTGGCATTGCCTCCGAGTTCAGTGTGTGTGGGAAAAACCACAGCAATGTCATGCAGGCAGCACATGGATTAAAAAGAATTAGGTTTTGCTGACAATATGCCTCTTCTAAGTGGCAGCTTAACTGTTTAAAAGCAAAGATTAAAAAGGTGGGATTAATTATTAATTCCTACTAATCACAGAGTTCTTATTAGGCTGTTGTCCCCTTCTCTGCATTGGGACAGCACGGTGCTCCTCATGTGGGACACTTCCCATCTTCTGGCAGAAATGCTGGAGCCTGGTGATATGCAGAACTGATTGATGTCTGGTGACAGCAGGCTTTTGTCACCTACTTACACAGCATCCATTCTCCAATAATGTACAATTTATAGACCAAACTATCCATCTTCAATACAAATATAATTTATGCGGTGCTGTGTAAGCTGGAAAGAACATCAAGTGTACAGTCGAATTTCAAGTTCTTTTTAGAGAAAATGCTCAGAAAAATATTATCTAATTAAATGGAATCAATTTATAGCAAATGCTGAAATTCACTAGACTTCAACTCCTTGCCTTAAAAGTTAAAAAACCCAAAAAATGGAAGCATCTCAGATGTGTTTGAAGCATGAGGCCTGAATGTTTTCCTTGCTGCTCCTGACACTGAGCAGAAAAAGGTGCACATAAGAAAAACCAATCAAAATGATTGCTCTATGAAATGGCACAAAGCAAGGAAAGGTGCACTGGTGGCATACACAAATGATAGACAAGTACTGTGAACCTTTCCTTGAGAAAAGAGCTGCTGTACATGTAGTTTATACTTTATTGTTTAGCTGAAATCTTCATTTAAGGCTGCTGGAACAGAATGATGATTAAATTATCTTTTTAATGTTCATTAGATTAATTGTAGCATTGTGTTTTTGCTTTTTACAGCAAGGCTTAGGAATGTTAAACACTCGCTGTTACAATCATCTTGTTTCACTTATGGGAGTTGATATTAATATCAACTGATTTCATTCTGTTCTTTTCCAATCAGTTGTTTTGTTTTTCATCTGTTTTGTGTCATACTTATAGATAAATATGGCTTGTGAATGTAAGCTTGCTTGCTGTCTAGGATGCCTAGACCACAGCAACTCCTCTTGAATACAAAATGCCAAGTACAGGATGCATCCCTTACCTCGTGCCTGAGTCTCAGGTAGCAGGTAAATGTGAATAACCTGTGGTGTAAATTTCAATGTAGGAGTAAACACAGAAATATTCCTTACCCACCTGCATTTTGTAGGCACACAACTGCATGCATGAGTTAATTTTCTGTTTTGCCTAGAAATCTATGCGAAGGGAAAGCTTACTATTTTTATTTGACTTGTCAAGAAGGACAGAGCAAATTTGAATCCCTATGACTGCTTTCCTAGGAAAGATTATCCATACATTTTTCCCAATAGTTCACGTAGAAGACAAACATTCCAGTGTGCTTCAAAGTCCTTCCTTAAGTGCAGATAAGTATTTTCTTAATTTCCATGTAGCATAGTTTAAACCAAATACTAAGATCTTATTTCAGTTTGCAGATAAGTCTCACCTCAACACTGAAAGATATTCCTTCTTTAATGGATGCCAAACTGGCTGTTATTTTCTTTCCTTTTCTCAAATGGCAGTACAGCCTGTAATGATCATCTCTAAAACATGTACAGATTTTCTTTGCTCACAAAATTAGAATATATGAGTAAATGACCTCCACAATCTTCTGGATGTGGAGGTGCCTCATGCTAGTTAAATGTGATTATTGCTTCTCTTTGTTTATCCAGTAAGGTCACCAACTTCTGTTAAATCAACAGCAAAAATGTTTGTGTCCACTGTTTTGTTATGTGTTCCCAATCTTTGTTATCTACATTCACTTTCTTCTCTCAGTTTCCCTACTAAAATTAATTACTGGATGGCCTCCAGGATACTCTCTTGAAAGGTTTAATGTTTTTGCTTCATCGTGCATGCAGCAGTGAATGTGACAGTGAAACACATAATAAAGTTTCAAATAATTTTAAAGCTGGTAGCATTGTGCACATAGTCAGGATAATTGAGCAGAAATATATCTATTTGGCTATCTAATGCAACTCCACATATATAGGTTTTCTTTTCCTGTGCCCATTACATTTACAATTGCATTCCTTTGTATCCTTTCCTGCACTTAAGTAAATTGTCCCCACCAACATGTTATGCAGCTGTGAGTGAATTCCTGGCATGGAGAAGCATTTTGGATTATCTGAAATATTTTTGAAAAGTAATGAATTCAATATGAAGCTTAAATTTGTCTGGATTGATTTTCTGACAGCATTGCCAATGATGTGCATTATGTAAGTTTTTAGTTATCATTTTGTTATTGTCATTTCCATGTGACCCATATGTGGAGAGTATTATTGTTGGTTCTCTGCTAAGCAATTGTTGGTGCTCATTTTCCTTCAGTCCTCATCTCTTTTATAGGCGATACTTTAGGTTCAAGAACCTCTTAGATTTTGCACAAAAAATCATGTGCTGTATTATAGTCTTCAGATATTCCCATCCACTCTCTGAAGAACAAACATGGATAATGATGTCTATCATTCTGTGTGCGTGGGTAAAAATTCTTCATGGAAGAAGCAGTCATGGTGTTCCAGCTCAGATGTGACTGTACTTAGGTCAGTTTAGCTCTGCCTTTTTATTAATCAGATAATTTGCTGATTTTGTTAAGAGCTGCCCAGATATCAGAATTCTACTTAGTCTACCAGCTTTGAGGATCACTTGTATTTTTTACTTTTTTTTTTTTAATATTGCCACTGGACAGCAGAAGACTCCCTTAGCCAGTAGCAGAATATCCATCCCTAGAAACCAACCCAAGGGATGTTCCCTGGATGGTTTCCTGTGAGAAGAGGTTCAGTCTTTGCTGTGTGACAGAGCAATGGAGAAAGCTCCTGGCCATTGCTGGCTAAAGCATCCATTTAATGACAGACACCAGCAGAGCAGTGCTTTGCATGAAGCAAGGAAGTGTCACAGCAGCTCCTTAATGCAAAGGGGTGATTTGTCTGGGGAGCTGGTGTGTTTTCCCACAGAATCACAATATCTGTGATTCATCTCCTCTGCTTCAGAAATGCATTCACAAGTCCTATTGGCAAACATTTCTCACAAAGTCTGGAGTGGACAGGCAAGGGTTTGATCTTTGTGCCTGCACTGGATCAATGGAATTGGCTATTCAAATGCCATAAGGTCTTCCTTGCATTTCCTACATTTTAATGCTCCAGAGCAAGACAAACTATGTAGGCTTTTATGGGAATACTTTTCAGCAGAGTTAGGATCTGTCAATGTTAGCTGCAATTTCTGACTGCTAGTGTTTGTGCTCACTGCTCTCAGCCCTCTAAGCTGAGCAAATCCAAGACCCTCAACATTTCATGGTATTTTAACTTCTCAAACACCTTAATCATTGTGGTGGCTTCCTACTGCATCACTGGCAGGTTTTCAGTGTCTGTCATGACCTGGGGAGGACCAAAACTAGACATCTTACTGCTGGTGTGTCTGAACAAGCGCTGAGAAGAATAGGGTGTTTATTTCTCATTTAATTACATATTTTTAAGAATCTTTGTGCCTGCACAAGGTTTATTACCTAAAGCTATATACTGTTGCTGTTGTTGCCTAAGTATTAACTGACACGTTCTAACGTGAACACTTCTTGTGAGCAGATCCTGAAAGTGTCTATTGTGTCATAAGAAATGTTTTGCCACCTTACAGATGGGCAGATGAGCCATTCCATGGCAAAGTGACTTTGGAAAGGTCATCTCACACATGGAATCTGGGAAGCATGCAGGTATTGGCTCTCCCTTTACTGTCACACAGGAAAGGTGCTAAATCACATGAGAAATCAACCAGGCTTTTGATTCTTTATATATATATAAAAAAAAATATTTAAACTATTTGACAGATACACATGGTAGAATAGCCTGAGATCTCGAGTTGATCCTTTTGTTTCTGGTGCAGGTTACAACATGAGTTCCTCTCATACCAGATTGACTTTATCTTGTTCTTGTGCTTATAAACCAAATATTTTAAAAAATTGTACTATCCGAGTATTATCCTTCTCAAAAATTTATTCTAGTATCTAAGAAATCAACTGGGACAATTGAACAGTTGCTGCCAGCCTTGCCTGGGTCTTGAGGGTGTATAGTGTATTCCAAAAACTGCATTGGTTTAAGATTAACTCCTACTTTTACAATATACAGAGGTACACAAAAAATACCAAAGAGAAAGAAAGAAATCTCCCTGCACAGTACTTCCTGTGACTGACTGTAAAACTTTAGTTGGAATTATCAGTGTCAGTTTGGTGAATTACTCCACTTAAAATAGAAACAGGTCACATGGATTATAATAAGATTCTAAATGCTTTGGAGACAAGTGCTGAATGGAGCTTCATCCTACAGAAATACACTTGCCTACCAAGGAATAATTAGTTTCAGATTGACCAGAACTCCTGGACTGCAGACTGTGCAAAGGAGTGTGGAATGTGCCAAACACTTTGGGCGCAGCTCTACAGCCCATTTAACCTTTGTAGCCTGGTTCTGTGTGTTGTAGCCACATTCTGTTGCTCCCTGAACTGATGAAATAGAAGCACCAAGCCTGGTGTTAGCTCTGCCTTGTCCTTTTCTCCCTACTGCACAATTCCAGTGCAGCATAAATGATTTACAGTGGTAATTTGGGGGAGTGGCTCTGGTTCACAGGACTCTTTCAAAAGTCTTTCCTTAGGTCTTCTCTCTGTAATTTTTGTCTCCCCTCCAAGCTCTGATGGGCAAAAGGCACAAAATGTCCACTCAGTTCCATTTTTAATCTGAGCCACATTTTCTGATACACACATAATTTAGTCATCATCATCAAGAGGAGCTCTTCTTCTCACAAAAGAAATTGCCATTATAGTGGAAAAAGTCCTGTAAGTGTGATGAGAGACCACAACCATCATGCACAGAAGGACAAATTACTACTTACTTAAGCAAGTTAAACAGAATTTAGATTAAGGAGAGGAGAATAACAACAGGAAATTACTATTGAGTGTGATCATATGAGGAAGAATACTTGGTGAAAATTATTTTCATTAAATTTAAATGTGTTAGACTCAGCAAGATGTATATGACGCTTCCCAAATAAAGTCAGCTTGCAATGATTGAACCAAATAAATATATATTAGTATGCCTTTTCTGACTAATTTAATTTAAATGCAAACTAAATAGCCATAAAAGTGAATACTTCTTAGAAGTCTCAACTCTGAAAGTTGTATCTGACCAGGCTACAGACTTAGGAAATATGGTTTCAAAATGTGATAGTATTTTTTTACATTTCAAGTTTATTGAAGCTGCTTCCTGGAGGAAAAATATTTTTGGCCATTTTTTGTAACTTCACTCCAAACCAATCAGTTTGTTTTCAGAGCATGAAAGTCAGAGGGAGCACTGAGGGAAGGATTTGAGATGCCCCTTATTGAGCAGTGTTAGGGTCCTGTTAAAGTCTTATTTGTCATGGAGAATCCATCTTCTAAGAAGGTTAGGGATTGTGAGCAGTGGTTTGGTTGTTTATTGTGGGTTTTTTAACAGATGTACTGATAAAATTAGTGTAGGAGGGAACAAACAAGATATTAAACCTGGAAATGTTTTGGGGGTCAAAAACTTGTCAGTGTCCCACTCAGTACCCCACTTGGCTGAATAAGAGATGCCAACTCTTTCTTCACTCTCTCTTACAGCACCACCACCAGAGCAGCCCTAGGGATGTGCTCTCTGTGCCTTCTCCCCTAGCTGGAATCATAGAATTGTTTCAAATCCTTAAGTGGGTTAATTTAGTCATGTGAAATACAGAATTCCTGTGGTAAGCCCTGAGTCCCCCACTGCTGTCCCAGAGCAAAGGCTGAAGCAGCCACCTCTTACTCAAATGTAACGATATCACTTCTGTTTTGACAGAATTACCTCAAATCTCCCCATTCTCTTCAGACTTATTTGAAAATATTCTCAGCACAAGCACCACGTGTATGTCCAGTGCCAGCTATTATTAGGACTCTATTATGATAACAATCATATCAATAAATAATGGCTTTCTTTAGTCACAGTCATAAGATCTGAGCATGACAGTTCTGCTTACTAGATCCTGGGAAGTCAGCTGCCCTCTCAGTATTTAAGGGGGGGTCCCAACCCTCTGATTTATCATATTTTGCTTGCCAGAGGCAGCCCTGAGGGCAGCATCACCTCCCCAGACAGATCACATTTACCTCTAATCTCAGGCTTTAGCCCAAGATTGGGGTGTTGGTACAGCTACAAGTGCAGTTGCTTCTTCTGAAGAAGTGATGCTAAATAGATGAAAGAAGGACTATGGAGACAGGTTTTCTGTGGGCAGGTTGCAAAATGACAGAATCATTGACAGAATGTGCCAAAGGTATTATTTTCTTCATTTAGGAAAAAAAAAGGCAAAAAATCAGCCCAATGCTATCTTCAAAAAGAAGTACAGAGATTAAAGGAGAAAGAATCAGTGTTTCCATTTTGCCATTGCAGAGATATATGCAACAAATTGTTTTGTCAGGAAGCAGGTATTGTATTTTGTGTGTTGTTGCAGGTGTCTATGTGTTAGAGGAAAATTGTGTGGCTCTTTCATGCTCAAAGCAGGAATATAATCATGGGTGAACACTCATACTTCTACACTCCTAAAACTTATTAAAAATCTCTACTCTATGAATATTTTTAGACTGGGTGAAGCTGTAATATAATTATTGAATTGTCTCTTTGCAGCTATTTATAATATCCTGTCTTTCAGCCTGAAAAATCCATGTGTTTGAAGGGATTTAGGTCTTCAGGGGTGTCAGCTGTGACTGGAGCTTAGAGAGATATCTATCTGTGTTTAATTGCTCTACTCCTAGACTTACACAGATGAGTACTGTGGGACAGGACACTGAGTTATTTCTTCCCATAGGTAAGAAGTACAAGACGTTTAGATATTTTTGGTTTTGTTTTCCCCAAGAATAGACAAAAGATAAACATTTCCACAGAACAGCACAGAAGAGAGGCAGGAGGAAGGATGTAGCACTAAACATGGTGCTTGGTAGCAGCCTTAGTGCTTTAATATCAATTATGCTGTTTTTATTGTAGGGCTGATGAGTTTTGTATATAAGAAATTGCTTTTCATCCAGCATTGCACAGTACTTTACAGAGTTGGGAAATACACTTTCTTTCCACAGATGTTGTGTTTAGAGCTGGGGGTTCTGTTCACTCAAAGTTGCACTGATAATGGATAGTAAATTAGGTAGTCTCACTTGAGTGCTGCTTATCTACTTTTTACAAGAGAGATACTTTCTTAACATTTTTGTGTACTGTAACATGCAATAACCCACTTTTAAGGCATGCTATAACTTCAAAGCCTGCACAAGCTGATGAGAGCACTTAGAAAGCATTTATGTCTTGCTTTTTCTAGGTGGCTTTGATAAATCTTTCTAGGAAAGTCTTGTCTTTTTGTGCTCAGAGAGGGCTTTAGGGCATAATGTTACAAAAGTTTTTCATGATTAAAATAGTGCTGCCCACTGCTATAGTAAACTATGAAATAAAATGTGTTCCAATAGAATGTCTTCGACTACAGACTGCATTCCTTAGTTGCTTTTTTTCAGTTTTCATCTATATGTTCAGTGGTGTTTAAAAATAAAGGGTTGTATTTATGGTACCCTTTAAGGCATGAAAAGCTTTCCTAAGAGGGAAGACAGTTCTGTAGTGAACAGCGTAATTCCCAAATGCTTAAAATATTCCTGTGTTTAATGTCTGATCTGACGTGCGTGTATAAAATTAATAATTGCTTGAATTTTGAACAATGAAAATACAGGGGAAATTACACCATAACAAAGGCAAACTATGCAAGTAAAAGTATCAGCTGGAAGAATAATAGCTTTATTTGACAGTGTTTTGACATCATTGATGTACTGTTGTCACTGGAGACTTTCCTTTCTGTGTTTGTGATATACTATTTCAATCCATATTATCCCAATAGAATCACAAACATTGAAAAGATCTGATGTCTGATAGTCTCTTACTAATATGTGAGTTGACATGTTGATTGTTCTTTCATATCTGGGACTTGTGAGAATTCTGTTTAAAACCAATTCACCAATACTAATAAAAGATGCACAGTTGACAAAGGGGATACAGGTGTTTTGAAAGTGATTAGCATGTTAAAAAGCAAAGTGGCTTCTCTACTCAATTTTGTGGAAAGTAAAAGTAAAAAGTAAAAGTAAACCAAGTGCATGATTGATGATATCTACAGCAGTTCATGTGTTAAGTTAATGACAAGTTTATTATCCTCATTGAATGGATCAAAAATGCAAATCTGGATGCGAGAGACCTCTTGAAATTTAAAACTTTAAGGTTTCTATTTTTGGGAAAGGTACATAATGGTTATAATTATTCCTAGTTTTTATACAGCTCTATCAGTGGATGTTTCCCTAATGGGCAGACACTCATCAGGATAAGCAGGTCTGGGGGAAAAGGGAAACACAAAAGCAGTGGGAAAATATTCCTTAAGAAAAAGTAAAAAATTGACACTTACTGCAACCCTTAGCCAAATGGACTGACCAGTCCAGGAACCTGTGCAAGCCCACAGGTTCAACCTGGCAGTGTTTGGTGTCTGCAGCTCAGGTGTGCCCACAAGTGAGGAAGGAATCCTCCTCTGCTGTTTTGCCACTTCCATTTTGCTCTCCCTTGTTGCTTGTGTGAAGCACAATTTCCCCACCACAGCAGGCAGGCTGGGGCATGTGTAACAGCTGTATCAGGCTTGTTAGGATTTCTCTAACCACAGTCAGTAAATTTGTGTGTTTAGACCTGGGTACAGTGATGTGGAGGATGTCCCTTGGAGAAACATGGGATGAACAGAACTTCCAAGACCAGGTCTGCTTCCACTCAGGTGCCCCTTATGAAAGCAATGAGAAGGCAATATTGGTGGAAGAACTTGGTGCAGAACAGCCACCTGAAGACAGCCTATTATTCTTTTGCTAATCTGTCCTGCTGTCACCTTTAATCTCATCTCAGGAGCACAAAAGTGCTGTGATGTGATAAAGCAGGAAGGAAAGATGAAGTGTTCTCTCTTTCCCACAAAGCCTGGTGAGTAAGGACTCTCCAGGCTTTTTATACAACATTGGTTGAATGTGAGAAAACATGGGTTTGAGTTTGAGAAGAACACACTGATAGGAATTTCCATATGCAGTGATAAAATGTTCAGGATTTTTTTTCGTGCAACGGGTGTGTATGTCTAGGTCATAAAGAAATAATCTTAAAGCTGCTGCACTTGAGTTTCACTTTTTGATACTTTTGTTCATCCCTGCCAAAAGCTGCTTCTTTGTCTTCCCAGTATGGATTAGAGATATCAGTGTATCTGAAGATGAACAAGATGATCTGGTTTGCTCTCTGCATATTGTCTCTGGAAAATGGGCTCCATTTCTTCATTTAGTTCACTAGTTACTATGTTTCTGGTAAATATTTCAATCCTAGGCATAAAGCAGCAGATGGGAATAAAAATTGTGGGTGCCAGGATGTGTGGGAGAGGAAAGGACTGTTAAATTATGAAAGTGAACGCAGCATTCAAAGAGAATACTCTTTGTGGGAAAAGGGGTGGACTGGACAAAGTCAAGGGCAGGGCTTAGAATGCATAGTGAGAGTGAAGAAAGTTCAAATAAGTGTGAAGAAAGAGGGAACAGATTCCAAAAGCCATTTATATAAAGCTGTCTGTGATGCTGTGGAGGGAAGAGGAAGCAGAGCGCAGACGAGAAAGCAAACAGTGGGTGGGGAACTGTGCTAATGCTCCTGATCTGCTCTCGTGTCCTTGGCTGTTCCCAGCGAGTTTGGATCTCTGTGAGGGGATCCCACTCTTCCATGGAGCTGTGCACACCATGTTTCCTTCAGAGACTGAGCCTCACAGATGAGGATGGGTTGGGTTATTAACCCAGCACTCATAGTGAGACAGGTTTCTACAACTTCACTTCTCAGATGGTCAGAAGTAGTTGACGAATTCTCAGTCTAAATTTAATCGTGGCTGTTCTCTTACTCTTGCTTGGGGTTTTCTTTAGTATAAATGCTTTTTTTCCTTCCTTAAATGACAGCTTCCCTGATATATTTTATCATATGTGCAGGTTTTAATTCTGCCTTTTTCTGGTCTAAGGAGCCCTCAGTGCACCCTGGGTGGAGGAGGTTGTGCTCAGCCCCACCCTGGGGGCTGTGGTGCCCCACAAGAGCTCCCTGATGGCCAGCAGTGTGTGTTCACTGCAGCATCCACCCCATCAATCCACTGCCTTTCCATGGCTGGTCCCTTGGTAAAACTCCTCCTCTTGACAGTTCCTGACATCCTCGATATAATGGAAATAAAATGGGAGCTGACAGTTTGCAGCTCGATAAATAAATACCTCATACTGTGAGTGATACGCAAATGTTGTATTCCTTTCAGTTGTAGAAGATGAGGCTTTTAGAGTATGTTACCACTGGCATTTTTGCCTGTAACAAGGGGCTCAGACTGCAGGCTAGGGAATGTTAAATAAATTTCTCAAGCTCTAATGCCATCTATTTTTTTAAACAATGTTGAATTGGGACTGGTGACCTTGTCATTGCAGAAATAGAAAATTTTATAGTTTCCTCTAGATGTATTAGCAAAAAGTATGTTGTGAAAATGAGCAAAAAAATGCAGCCATGTTAAATACATGGTTTTTTTATGCCCAGTCTAATGAAGATACCTCCAGCAATCAGGACCCACTTAAGTGACAATAAAAAAAACAACAACTGATGCCTTTCTGTTCATTCACATCAATGAAGTTATATCATATTAAAGAAGTAACAAGTAGAACTACCTATGCAGAATAATTCTAGTTTGCAATCCCAAAATTTTCCTCTGCCTTTTTTTTAATGACAACCTCTTATTCTTCTGAGTATTATTGCAAGCTGCTTTAAGCACCCTATCATTAATCCTGAAATATGTATATATCTTCCTGCATTGTTAGTCAGATGAATGTGCTGTAGCTCTTATGATCACCTGAAGAAAATTACAACTCTGTGAGAAATATTTATATTGTAAATTTTCAAAATATTACATGCTCTCAAGTCCAAATATATAATTGCCTTCTATTACAGATAGAAAGGATGTGATTTAAAAAGAAAAGTATTTCCAGGAACTGGCAAGCAAATGGTGTCTAAATTTCACCTAATTTATGGGATCCTTTAAAACCTTCAAGCCTTCAGATGTCTGAAGTCTGGTAGACACCTGAGATTTTGCCACTGGAGTTCTTTCTGTGTCTTCAATCCATTGCCTGCCAGAGCTTCCAAAGTAATTCCTGGCCACCCTAAGCACAACCCATGCTCTGGAGAGAAGTGCTCAGCCCATGATTCTTTAGTTGATAATGGGGGGTGTCTCTCCTCTGGCCTCTTGCCTGGGGTGATCCTAGAGGAAGGAGTGTCCTTTCCACTCTGCTGATGTTTGAGGTCTGCTCTAGTTCCTGAGCTCCCCTCGTTTCAGCGGCCTCCCCAAGGGTTGTTTCCCTGCTGGCAATTGCTAAAGCTCTTTTCCAAGATTATTTTAGGGAATTTTTTCTTGCACCTGAGGTTCATGTCCCTGATCCTTAGCTGTGACAAGCTTTGTCACAAGGCCAAAATCTCTTGGTGGTCCCACACATTGATTGCCTTTTAAATTCCAGGGGAAAATGTGTGCCCAGCTTTTCTAGGTGTCCTCCAGCATCCAGACATCACAACAGGCACTCCTGGGCAGTGCTGCATCCAGCAGTGCTTCATGTTTGTAGCTACTAAACTGAACTAGAAAACACCATTGCAATTGTACCCTGTACTCTCCAAAAATCCCCTTTCTACATGGACAGATGGTAAAATGGTTCTGTTGCTCTCTTGTAAACTGCCCTTAATCTCTTCTGTAAATGATAAATAAAATTTCCATCTGAAAATTTTCCTTGGCACATGAAAAAGTTCCCAAACTTGTAACCAAAAATTAAATAAGTAAATGCTCTGATATTAGTCTACAGTGTATTAGAAGATGTAGTGATGATATTTTTACTAATTTAATAAAAAAAACAATGGAAAAAAAGGAAACATTACAGTTTTAGCTTTTCTCTGATGTAATAGATCTGTTCAACTCTAGAGGGTTTTTTATACTTTTCATTGAGACAAATGCTGAAATCCTTGTTCTTTCCTTCCTTAGGACAATCTCCTTTTAACTTCAGTGAGATAATAAGGGTTATGCTGCTTTGTAAAGTACTTTGAGATCTATGGTGAACAAGATTTAAATAATATTGAAAGGGAAATTTGATTGAGTTAAAATTAAATAAGGAACTTCAGGATTCAGTTTATGGAGGTTGCTCTTTTTTTTTTCCCCCAACATGGATCTTTATGCATTCATAACTTCAGACCTTGGTTGCAGTAGTGAAGTGTTCTGCCTTGTAGGAAGGACAGTTATGGCTGGCCTTGGAGCAGGGCTATCTTCCTGCTCTTGTACACAATCTGCCACTTCATGGATACATTTGCCAGCAGAATTACTTGTTTAAATAATTTACTTTGACATGTGGCTGCAGCGTTACAAGGAAAATACAGATTCTTTATTTCAGCTTAAGTAAAACCTGCCTCACACCAGAGTTTGTTCTATTAGCTGGGGCCAGCAGGGTCAGAACTTTAATGTTGGAGCCCAATAAGGTAGATTACAAGTAATTTTAGTTTCTGAACTTGGTCAAATTCATGAAACATAAATAATGTTGCTTATAGAAATGAAATTTTGTGAAGATACAGGCATGTGTCTTGAGAGAAAATGATAAATGAAGCGGAAGTAAAAATGGAAAATGTGTAATCATATCAGTTTCCTATTGACTTTTATCGAATTAGTCATATCCGCTACTTAACTGTTTTGTAATCTACTAAAAATGCTTTTATAGTGTAGAAATTTCATTTTATGAGTTTCACATAATGCAATCAAAACATTTAGACTAACATCTTCATGGTAAGAAATTCCATCCACATATTATTTTGCAGTTCTTTTAGATGAAAGGTAATATGTCTAATGCTATACGGAAGTATCTTGACAGAAAATGCAAGAGTTATGTAGTAGCATAGAATTCATTGTTTGCCAGCATTCTGGGATGAGAAAATAAACTTGTGAAAGAAGTGCTAAGTTTAATCTAGCATTGGAATGTACCTTGACACCCAGAGGATCTACTGCCACGTCCTTTGAAGATCATGGAAATCCTGTTGTTGACCTTAAGTAAAATCTGCTTGGCACTGAAACAAATTCCGTGAGCTTTTCATGCTTCTCAATACAAAGAGGAAGAGGGAGCTGGAGGATTGAGGCCACCCAGATCTGGGTTATAGAAATGTTGATAGTGCCAGTTATTTGGGAGAGGATGAGGAAGAGGAGGAGGAGTGTGGGTGTGAGGGTGTGTTGCAGTTCACGTGCAGTAGCCACAGAGCTCTGTTGCAACTTGGGAGGCAAAGGGTGCACAGGTAACCCAGTGATGTGGGACTTCTGTCCAAACCCCATTTCTCTCACACTGGTGAGGGATTTCCTCCTGTAGCCCAAGTCAATAGAATTTATTTTCTGTCTCCTGCCATACTGGTGCTGCAGTGTCAGCTGATTATTGTATTGCCATGTCAGACCAAATGAGGGGGGCTCACTCAAAAGGAAGAAATTTGAGTTCACTTGAAATTGGTTGCCTTCAGTGTTGCCCTAATGTAAAAATAGTTAAATTTAATAAGTGATGAGACTAGATTTCGTTGGGTTACACAGACCCAAGCTGGAGGGCACTTGGAAATCAGTTTGCATCTGCCCACACATTGGAAGAAGCCTTCCATTTCTGCTTTCTAGCACAGCTCTTCTGGGGAGTGGTGGTGTGAAGACTTGGGCTTTGAGCTACCATAATTCTTTCAAATGAATATTTGAAAATTTCCAGGCACTTAATGTGTCTGAACCTTTCGAGCTGTTCCTTTGCAATGTTTGTGGAGGCTGCAACTCAAACTATGCTGGATTCCTGTGTGCTTGTTTGCCAGGATTTGGTCAAGGATTGCTGCAAAGCCTGAATTGCAGGTGGACAAATGACATAAGACACTTTATTTCTGTCCGTCACTGTATCCATCACATGGATGGTTGACTGGGTCGGAATTCCTCCTCTAGGCACTGGCAGAGGAGGCTGCTGGGTTTGGCTGCTACAGCAGATCTCAGTGGACTGACTTCCTGAGCCACCACGTCCCAGTTGTGGCTTCCATGAAGGGAAAAATAACTGGTTTCTTAAAATGCTCTGGGCCCAGAAGCTGTGTAATCACTCTTTGGACATCAGGTACAAGTATCAAGGAGATCTTTCCTCTTGTTTTTGCGGTGTTGTGGTTTGGGTTTGTTTTGCTTGGTTTTTTTTTTTTTTTTTTTTAATATCTGCTTTGAATGAAGCAAAAGGTGCAGGATATCAATATTTAATGAAAGAAAACAAAAAGGAACTTGTTAGTGTTGTCAAAAAACAACATTTTGTAAAAGGGAAAAATATACTTTAATGGGTAAATGTCTTCTAAACCTCTTTTAGGTTTGCGGGATATGGTGGCTTTGCATGGTGGTACTTAATATTTGCTTGAGGGAAAGCTTGGTTTGTGATGACTCTGTGCATGAATTGAGCCACCTGAGATCCAAATAGGAAACAGATCTAATTCTATCTGAAACAGATAGAATTAGAATGATCCTCCATATTTTTGTGAGTAGGACCAGAAGCAAAGACATTGTTTCAGAACTAAGGCTAATATAACTTCTTGAGGGCTGTTCTACATTTTATTCCAAAGTAATGCTTCCCCATATCTTTAATTAATATCTATTTAAACACTATATTTAAATATTTAAATACTGTATTTAAATGTAATAATTAAGATATTTGAATAAATTGAAATCCAAGTATTTAATGTACTTAAATAATACCTTTATTTGCTGAAAGCAGGTTTTATCTCAAATTTTAGGGAATCTATTTAGCCCACAAGAAACTAATTTCTTATTTCTCAAAGTCTTCCCTCTGGAATGAATGCAAATAGGAAGACATCTTGAAATGAGAAAAGGTTTACCTTTGTGTACCCAAAGCAATGGGTATTTTATGCTCAAATGGAATTTTTTCATCCACAAAGCAGGGAGCTGAGTGTACCCATGAGCACTTAAACTTTTGAGTAGAATATAAGAAACCAGCTGCTGTGTTGAATAGCTGGAGTGCAAAGTTTTAACACATCAACACACACCAACTAAGCACATCTTTTAAAGTTTTGTTTAGTTTTTCAACGGATGAGGTTTGGTTTAGTTGTAGTGGTAATATACAAAAAGATTCCAAACGTAAAACCACATAAACTTTATTCCAGGACTTGTTCAAGTTAGTAAGACTCTTTTCATTGACTTGGATGGACACTGGATTGAACACAGAATGGATATTTTTGTTTAAATAAACAAGAAACATATGGCAGACAGCTGATTCTCTTTCTGTTGTTTGTTCAGTTAACAGCTTCTTGAGAATCACTACATTTGTTATTAGTATATAGATTAGGGATGAGATTAAATTGTCTTCAAATTGCCCACCCAAGTTTGTTCAATTCTTGGAGGCAAACTGAGTAAATTAAACCCTGAGACTGGTGACCAAGATATCTTAATTCAGAATATTTCTCCTTCAACATCTAAACTGCTTTCTAGAGACTGGGGCTTTTTCCCTCCCCAGTTAGTTAATTCAGCTACTGAATCATTAGAGGTGTTTGAAAAGAACAGCTGAAAACTCAAAAATAATAATGCATATTATGTATTATTGAGCAAATATTTATTTGGCTCCTGCTAATACAATTCCTTTTATTCACATTGTTTGCTGCAGGTGCAATGCATCTCTTTTTCTTGTATCTGCAAAACATTAAAGACTTCTCTCTGTGAAGAACACTTACTTTTTTTTTATTCTTTTCTTGCCTTTGGCTGCTATTACAATATGGCATTGGTGGCTGATTGTCTTCTGCAGGAATACATTGTGGTTTGCTGCCATATTTTGATGTCTCCTGGAGTCTGTGAGCCCTGGCTGAGCAGTGGTGGTGGCTGTAGGCAAGCGGTGACCGAGTGCTGTTCTAGGTGGGTGTTTCAGCAGAGCAGCAGCAGCTGTTATCTCCCTCCAACCTGGTGCAGCATATTAACTATGCCAGCAGTAAACTGAGGCCTGCCTTTAACCGTTTTTATTCACAGTTTGTCCCCATTTTGCATTTGTGCTGTTGGGAGATTTTTGTTTTGTTTCTAGAACCGCTTCATATCTCAGTCAGCTTTGCTTTCTTTTCTCTTGTATTCTATTGATATTTTTCATGTTGTTTATTCTTCTCCCCCCCCCCC
>NW_005054345.1:415085-425796 GCF_000277835.1 Geospiza fortis | reverse complement strand
CCACCCCCCCCCAATAATTTTTTTTATTCTCCTTTTCATTCCTGCAGCTCAGTGCTGTTGAGGAAGAGGCAGTACCTTTTGTCTGGCTCTATGTGTCATGCCAACTTAACCTACTGCCATTTAACTTCTGCATCTTCAGTTTCCTGTCACGCTCTGCTCTCCCTCCGAACTTCCATCATCCTCCTCCTCCCAAGCAGCCTCTTGGACGTGCTGTTTCTGGCTGAGTATTCCATGTGCAGGGAGCAGGCTCTGCCTGCCACAGCTCCCAGCACCACCTGCCTCATCTTTTGTGATGCTTCAGAGCACCAACCCTCTTTGATGTACCAGAGGGAAGGGGGGAAGTTTTACACAAGTTTTACACACAGGCCTCCTCTCTGCCTTCCATCACTGCTGTTTATCATATTGCTGACACATGGATGGAAGCATTTCCTTTTTTATGTTAAGCCTGGTCTATGCAAAGGCACTGGAAAGCAATTTATACACTGCTGCAGCTTGTGGACTAAGCAAGGTATTTTTACAATTTTGAGATATTACCACAGTTAAATAAACCAGGGTAGTGATGAGGAGGAATGAAGTGAATGTGACTGTAGCAGCTCCACATTTCTGGTAGGGAAAAAGATAATATGGGAATTATGTCTTACAGTTTACTGGAGTAAAATGTGTATAGCTGCAATACCTGAGGCCACAGCTGGGTGTGGACATCATGGTGCATTGCTTTGAAATATAGACATTTATTGACCTGGGGAGGGTAATTGCCTTGTCTTTGCCTTGTCCAAGTCATCAGTGACACCTGGCTGCATAAAAAAGTTTTAGATAGGAATAATGCACAGGAAACTGGGGAAAACTGTGTCAAACAGTCAAGTTAAACCTGCCTAAAGTTTGGTTCTACCCTTCAATATGGCTTCAGGGATGATATTTATGTCAGCAAGATGATTTGTGCTGGTATTACTTCAGTCTGAGACAAGATGAGGAGCCTGGTCTGATAGGAGAAAAGTGAATGTATATAATTTGGTTTGTGGTTTTTAGTTGGTTTGTAGATCTATTAATCATTCGGAAAATTCACTGTGACTGAAAATGAAGATTTGTACACGTAGATTCCTCCTGGCAGCCACAGTTTATGTTTGCATCTGTGAAGTGTACACCCTTGGCTTGGACTTGTGATAATTGTTTTTTTTTAAAAAACGCTTCTCAGAGTGGAATGTAAGTGCTAATTGAAATACTTATTCTACTTTGTTTTCACCCTAAAATTGCATCCACTTAGAGAGGAGTAAGGCTTTAATTGTTTAAAATCTGCTATATCAAGCAGTGTAAATTTTTAAAGGATGTATGTTTTGCTTTTCAATAAGAAAGGCAAGTTATTAAATTTACCAGAATGTAGATACTTGAAGAGATGGGGGCGAGCGTATTTCTCTCCCTCCTATCCATATTGATTTGTTGGAGCTATAACTACTCTTATTTTCTTTTGTAAAAATTATAAACTCCATTTTGTCTGTGTGTAGCTTCCCTGTTACTGCTATGCTCAGAGTCTCCAGCAGGAGTTCTGTGCAGACTGAAGTGAAATTTAACTTGACGTGTTGGCATATACTACAGTATATTAAACCTTACTGCTTACATCATCATCATAATCAATTTTATTTGGTCATTTCACCATTTTTTTTGACGAACAGAGTGGTTTAGGTCTGAATTTCAAGCACTGTCTTTGTTAACAACAGTAAAAGAGGTATAAATCTTGCATTCAAGCAAGTGCACACTCTTATATACATTATAAAATATGCTAAAATTTTTATAAAGCTCCAAGAGGGTGTTTAAATGACATTATGTGAATTTATCAGCAAGTGGAGCTTCTCCATGTAGAGGTTGTACTGTTTTTGATTTTACTGCATGTTTTTATTCACAGAGAGCCTGGAGAGAGGAAAAGTAGAGTTCAAATTAGAAAGTAAAAATAAATGGCAAATCATGGATCTATTCCAGTGGCTTAGGAGAGTTGTATCTCCCTAAAACCCTTCTTTTCTCTGATGCCTGTTTAAAACTGGACAACAGTGTTCTCCTGCTCTGACTCCTGCCTGGAGCAGTGATCACAAGCATCTTGTCACCTTCCATCCCTCTCCATCTGTCCATGTTCCCCTTGCCTTGCAGATGGTGAGCTGTCTAGGGCAGGAGCTGGGGTTTTGTTCTCTGCTAACGCAGCACTTAGTGAACAGCACTTGGCACCATGGACTCCTGGTCAATGACAAAAACTCTGAAGTTTTATGATGATGAAGCAAGTAAAATTGTCAGCTTCATATCCGTTAGAAACTTTAGTTATGTAAATAACTAGTTTCCCCAGGAGTTTTTTCAAATATTTTACGTTGCTAAATTATTTACGGTAAACACATTGTCTTACTACTCAGCATAAATTTAAAAGCTAATTTTAGCAGGGAAAGAAAATATTCATGAAGAGATACCAGAGGAAGAAAAAAAAAGTGATAAATTAATGAAAATACACTGATAATGGCAATGATCCAGATGAGAAATATCTCTCATCTGAGAGTTCATTTGGTATTGTAAGGATGATGTTGCACCTGTATATATTATGTGCTGCATTTTCCCACCTTTGTGATCCATGTACAGCTTGGGAATAGTGGAGGACAAGGGCATTCTGGAAAGATTTTGGGAAAAGAATTACCTTGAAATGCAGTAGGCGGTGAGGAGCAGGAATACAATAGTGCTGCTGGGAGGTGTTAACACCATTGGAGTTTCACTGGGAGCTGTCAGAGCAAGGGGGAAGAAATCAGGGGCATTTGGGGTGTAATAACAATGAATAACCTTTAAAGAATTCCTACCAGATAGAGGCAGCAGGAGCAGACAGGAGAACCCATGGCCCTGAAGCAAGAGGCTGTTCATGGCAAGGTGTGCCATTTTTGATTGCAGAAAACTATAGGCTTGCCTCAGGGAGAGGTCCCTCATGGAACAGGGAAAGGTTGTAACAAGATCTTTCCATACTGTAAATATCACATGTCACCTCCACACTGGGTCTTTTCTCTGCTAGTTTATGTAGACTGAAATGTCAACAACATGCTTCTGCTCAGTTCCATGTCACTTGTACAAAATCAACTGTTCCTAAGAAAAAATGGATTATGGGTGTTTGCCTAAAGATAATCCAGGAGATGATGGCTCTGGCCATGGCCCCAGAATTTAATATTTAATGCAGATATACCTTTATTTCAACATTTTAGAAAGACAAGAAACTTTAGCATTTTGCAAAAAATAAAAATTGACAGAAATTGTATAGTCATTATAAATTCATTATATGCTCATATACATATATAATACATAACTATATATATTAATATATATTCATTATATATGATACTCTCATTTATAATGTAATAATTTGGGAATTAATATTTATTCCTACAGGAATAGAGACAATGACATATTGACCAAGCAGAAGACATGGATAATGAGTTTGTGCAAATCATGAGGAGTTTTCAATAAGCTGAAAAATGCTGTCAGTGTGGGCACTCAACAACAGCTTTGCTTTTTTGTTCTATACAGCACCAAAATCCAATATCCTCCTGGACTCTGACAAGTGTTCTTGCATTTATATCATTATCCTGGATTCTTGCATGAGTATTCTGTTTACTCTGACTGTAATTATAACAGAGGTGGCAGCACTGATTGTGGTCATGAAGGCTTTCTGTTCCAAAGGATGTTTTCCAAGAGGCAGGATTATCCTTGGTCTCTGTAGGGATGCAGCAGTCGTTTCAGTCTTGCTCCTGGGGCATGGCAGCCTTCGGAGAATTCCCACCCTCATGGCACCATTCCCCCATGCTCTGCAAATCTGGCTGCAGCTGAGAGTGTTTATATTTGTGTGTGTTTGTGATTCTGTCCTCTACCTCATTTCTAAGAGTTCAAATACCCAGAGAAAACATCTGCCTCTGGAAACAAATGAAAAAGATCATCTGTGCTGTGTTAGTCATAGAAATATCTTTTTCTTTGGTTGCTGGACAAAATTCTTTACTGAGCATTGAAGTTATTGAGTTTACTGAATTTCCAATGAAATTTGCTTTTGATCTTGGTGAGGTACAGCCCAGAGTAGTTTTTTGCAATCAAATATTCCTTAAAATGAATGCAATGGATGCATTTTAGTTTCATAATATTAGTTTCAAGAGGTTTCTGCACAATTGCACTATCAAGACAGATACATGAATGCTAGTTTGTTTATTTGTTTGTTTTTCTCCTTGTTTCCCAGTGGACTGGTAGCAGAATTTTGGCAAAGATGGAATATCAGGAATTTTGACTGTCCAAATGACAAATTATCACTCTCATGTAAGACCCTCTGTGCTGTAAGTGTTGCATGACACCTTTAGAGACTGCAGAGAGCAGTTTCACCTGTGCACACTTGGAGGCCAGGAATTTTGCTGTCCAGCAGTCCTTTCATCACTGGTGACTGCAAATCCTGGGCATGCATGGGTTGTCAGTGGCACCCACACTTGGGAAAGTGGAATGTGGGACTGGTTGAGTTGTGGTGTTAAATTTCCTGATCTGCCATCAGCGCAGTGAGGCAGTGGTTCTGTTCCAACCTTGCTCTCCAGAAAAGCATGTGGAGATAAAACAATGGGACATTGAAGCCTCCCAGCAAATTCTGCTGCTCTGGCAATGTGTTGTCTTACCTTGTACCTTCCTGGTCTTACACATCCAGGATATTTTGGGCATGCTTTGGAGGAACCTGAAAAAAACCTTTGTTTGTACAGAGAAAGAGCCATGAACCTTGATAAAGGTGTGCAGCAGGGAAATTTTTGATTTGTAGAGTTGCTGTCCTCTCTGTTGGGAACCACAGCGAAGGACAATCTCTTCGTGCCCCTAAACCTGAAAGCAGAAGTGAGACTGCACTGCAGAAATGGCAGATTAAAGCCACTGCCATGAGTACAGGAGGCACATGTGTGACATACGGAGCTACCAGTGTGCTGTGAACATTTCCCTGATTTCTTAGGGAGCCTTTTATGCTGTCCCTTCATGTACAGAAACAAAGGAATCTCCATGAGGAGATTTAAACTGCAAGGAGTGACTGGACCTGAACAATTTACACTAATAGGAGAGCAGAGGGATTTTTAATATTAGTCTGTGGAGGTATTTAGATTTTAGGTATCACTGCAGACTGCTGTGGATTTTGTTGCTGGTTCTTGGGAATCTCAGTTGTCACAAGGGGTTGCTGAAGAATTCATAGGCTATTGTTTTTCTTCTTGTAGAGCTTATATATTTGCCCTTTAAACTAAAAAATGAGAGAAGGCATTACACTTATGCTTTGCTTTTTCCTTCAGTAAACTCTGGAAGTTCCAAAATGACAGTGTAGCTATTTTGTGCCTGGGAAGATTTGTTTAAAAGCTGTGTTATAATTAATGTAAATTATCTATACTGTTCCTCTTTTGGTTACAAACTGCTCACACATTTTCAGAATCAAAGAAACTGGAAACAATGGATCAGTGAGGTTATTACCTTTATTTTTGGGCTATATTTACCTATCAGTATTTTTCAGAACCTTTACCAAAGTAGCTCTATAGCTGGAGACAGAGATCTGGAGAAGACAAAAGTTCTTTGGAACTGAAAGAGTAGGTTCTGTTCAAGATGACCCTTGATCTGGAGTTCTTGAGTTCCTCCTGCTTTTATCTATCCTCCAAAATAAGGAGGATAAATTTTGTTAGATTTATGGGAAGATCTCAGCTACATATGGAGATATCTCTTTTCCTCTAATGCTCTGCCAAGCAATGCCAAAGGGATGCATCCATCATTAGGCACTAAGAAATGTTTTTGGATCATCATCAGGTAAAAGACTTGGAGAAACCTGGGAATGCACTGAAGGTCAGAGCTCAAATATTTGTGTAACTTTACAGTTGACTTGAAGATAGATTAATCCAATGGTAACAAGCAGCACTATATGCCAAATTTATAAAGGAAAGAATATGCACAGTCACTCTCCCCACTGTGAAGAAGCAGCTCAGCTATGAAAGCAGCAGATTTAGCAATGTATATCTCATATTTCAACTCTCTAGAAGATGCATTGCTATTTTTTGGATTATATGAGGAAACAGTATTTTCATCAGTTCCCAAAGTGATGGCAAAAGGAATTAAGTTCAGGTGAATATTCAAGTAGTTATATGAAGTACCCAAATGGACATTAGAGGAATGGGGTCATCCATCATTAACCCATTTGCATTAGAGAAACAGAAAAATTGTCATTGTTTGGGCCTCTTTTGCACACTCACTTATCCAGAAATATGACCAGAATTCTGGGTCTTTTTCTACATAGGCTGATTAATTCACCAGCTCAATTCACAGCCAGGTGCTGGCCATGAGCCACTAATAATGGATTGCCTATGCAGTAGCCTTCAAAGAGAAAAAGAAAATAAATTTTTATTACCACAGCAATTTTGGCTCTGCTATGAAAATGCATTTTACAATCTTTTGTTCCATCCTCCAGCAGAATGCTTTGTCATCAGGAGGTTGTGGCAGTAAAGATGTGGTGGGCAAGTGGGACTGCTGTGGGGTTTTAACTGCTCTGGGGTTTTACACCCTGGATATGACATCATCTCTCTGGATGTTGAGGCCCGAAAGGCTCTGAAGTAAAAATATGAAGTACTCACTTTACTTTATGGGAGGGAGGTGATTAATCTCTTACAGAAAATGGGTGAAATTGTCCCCAAAGATGACAACACATGGATACCTTGCATAAATCTACTCACACCCTTTCCTCCTTCCTCTCTGCCACTGATGAATATTCAATATAAAATCTACCAAGAACAGCCTGTTCACGTGACATCAAACCAACAAATCAGTAAATCAGACAATATCTATGTTATTTCTAAGTTACCAGTCCTCAGTGGTTTCTTTTTTGTTCAAACTTTGCATACAAAACAAAATACTTTGTAGTTTTTCATATGTAATTACCTATGAGTTATCCTGGAAGTGATAGTGTGATTAAATTTCCAAAATATTTTCTTTTTCTATTCCTGACAACTGTTAATAAGAAACAACTATTAATGGGAAATCTGAGTCCAAACTGGGACCACAGGTGACTATTCTCCCCCACTTGTAACACACTGCTCACTAAGGCAAAGCTATTTAATTGGTTCCTAAGCACCTAATTTTTATGAGTGGGGCTTAAGTGCTGAAATATAGGAAAACACGTTTCCTTGTGCTTGCTATCAGCACACAGGAATATAAATGTAGTTCAAAGAAAATCCTAGAAAGCTTCTAAAATTATTCTTTCTTTGGAAAATGGAAAGCATTATCCTGTAATCTTTATTTTTATCAGAGAACAAAGGGGTTTTCTTTGGGAAAAGCACAGTACTCATTTCTGGTTACTTTAAGCGAGAGTTTCACAGAGGTGTAAAGGAAGAAGATGTGACTTCCTTTTTTTTTTGGTGGGGGAAAGCTTCGACATTAATGCTAAAAATCTCAGAGATATGAGTGCTATGGTGTAAAACAGAGTGCTGCTTCTTACTGGTGTGACAAACTGAACTTGATATGGTATCCCTGTCATCTCCATCCCATTGATTAGAATCCTTGTAATCAGAGATTCTGATTGAGTTGTATGCAAAGCTGCAAAATCTATCTGTAAAGTACAGCAAAGCAGTGTTTTCCAAACACCTGGCAACAAACAAGAGCATTAAACAATAGCACTGTGCTTTTGTCCTCCAGGCAAGATTTATGGTCTTTACAGGTGTATTCTGATGAGTATTTTTTCCTCTCTTTGAATGAACATTAAAATAAATGTTTTTCTAGTTAGTTAATTGTCTTTAGGAAGCAACATAATATAAACTAGTGTTATGTTTCTGATTTTGTTCTCTTGAAATGCAAGACTTCTATAAAGTCTTTATTCTTGTTTGTATCTTATTTTTATAAAAACAATATTTGCAGTATTCTGATGATGATAGGTGTTTATAAAAGTTAAATTACACCAGAATGATATGGATAAAATCTAAAAAATACCGTAAAAGATGGATGATATCAGTTAATTGAACAGTGTCATTACACTTTTTATTTCTGAAAAGGAAAAAAAAGGGTAAACTGGAATGCCTAGATAAAAAAAATAGTTTAGCTCTTATATTTATTTATTATAGCTATTATATTAAAAATCTGTCAATGAAGATTTTATTTAATTATTATAATGGTTTAGCATAATAACCTGGCCCATGGTTCAGGGTTGGTGGCATGACTGCATTAGATACTTGGAGTAAAAATAATCAAAGTTATAGAAGGCATAATTTAAAAAAAAATCCCACTTCGTTAATGAGATGGAATAAGTGTTAGAAATAAAGTATTTCACTTACATTTCTCTTTTGTTTCTGTGTTTTGATGTTTTAGGGTTCTTTTAAAATTTTTAAAATATATTTGACATGACTCTTAGATGCTGCTTTGTTAATGGTAGCCTTTAAAAGAGGAGGGCGTTTGCCTTAAAGATTCAAACACGTGCTGTGTATATTGAAATCAAATGGGAGATGTTTCCATCTACCAATGCTGGGAGATGATGCCTTGATGTCCTCACCCCTGGCAGCTGAGATAAAGAGGAGTTTATGGCTTGTAATAAAAGCTTATGCTAATGAATGAACTTCAGTACTCGAAGGTGCTAAATCCACTTGCCAAAAAAAGTGTCATAAAACTCTTTCCAGCCAAGGAGAAATTATAGAACAACTCAAAAATTAACCGTAGTTTTAAAAAGCACTATTTTTCCCCACACTACACATAAAAGTTCCAGCACAAATAATTTAAATGTTTTATCTATTAAATAGTTATGTATCTATGGCACAGTTTCTTTCTGAAAAGCTTGAAAAGCCCAAAACCTTTGGCAAGGTATTTTAGGTCTTGATTCTCTCTCTTATGGTGTGTAGTTTAATCTGCCTCAAAGGTCTTCACTTCAGTGTGTGCTATGAATTATTCTCTTCCTGTGTGCTGTGTACATGCCATGTCTGACCCTCCCAGTGGAAGGGAAAAAGCATCCAGCAGCACTATTGTCTTAAAAATGGTCATTTTCATGTTTTATGCACAAAAAAATGCTACAATACCTCCTTATGAATAACGTGATTTTTTTTTCTGGTAATTTTAAAAGAGAAAGCAAAGTAAACTCTGGGTGCCATCTGGTAGGATATGGGAGCTGCAGGTAAGCACACTAATAATACTTAATGCTGCTGCAACATGCTGCGTTTTCAGCACTGTAGGCATCAAGTGATGAATTCTCAGAACATTTCCTGTGCTCAAGGTAAATGTTACTAATCTCTTTAAGGAATCTTCTTGGTCTTGCTGAAAATAATACCTATGTGCTTGCCAGCCCTGGAACCCCTAAAATCGGCTTAATATTGTGTTTGCTGAAGTTTGTTCATTCTCAGCCCAGCCCTTCTTTTTCCTGCCCTTTTCAGCAGCTCAGACTCTGCTTCTTCAGAGAACCCTCAGTGAAAAAAAAACAGACAAAATTAGTTTGGTTTTTTTTCTGAGAGATCTGAGAACTCAGGGAAGTGTTGACCTCCTGTCATGGTATAAAGAAATGCGGATTTCCTTACTACTGTCCAGACATTGCCCCACAGAAACAATAAATACTGTTCTGTGCAGATTTTTATTACAGTAAATATGCAGACATATTTGCTAGGCTGGAATCCCTGCATGTTGCTAAGTTCATATTAGCTCAAAGAGACAGGCAGCAGTAAGTGTAATATATTGTCACAATTAATGTTCTAGCCTGTGACCATGTTTAATTAATTATTTTTATCACACTAGCAGTATGTTTAGTGTATAATTAATTAGCCCAGGAGCAGAAGAGTAAGGAAGAACGACTTGAAAACGGATGGTGAAAAGGTTCCTGGCATATCATAGTTAGGCTTGTTCTTTCTGTCTTTCTTCACAGTGGAAGCCCTTGCAGTGTTTTTGCTTTAAAGTAAACAAAATGGATCCCTATGTATTTGCCAAGGAAATTAATGTATCATTTGCTCTGTGTGGGACATGGCATTAGTCTCAAGTCACTGCAAGATGTGTAAGACAAGTGCATGAATTTTTTTTTGGCCTCTGTGTTACCTCTTAGGCAGGAAAAGCATCAGCTCCTATTCAGTATCTGTCAATGCTCCAAGTGGATGTGTTACATTTTTCTCACTTCCCAACATGACAGACATTGGGACTGTGGCTGTGTCTTGGTCTTTCTAGTTCTGGCAGCTGAATTCTAATACTTGCTCGGGGCTCTCTGTGACAAGCACACTCTTTGGTAAGGATGTGAGGAGCTTCCTCTGCCTTGGCACTTCAAAGCACTGCAGAGGCAGCTCTGCTGCTGCTCCCTGGGGCAGGTGGACAGGGGACCGGGCCATGCCCTTGCCTCTGTCTCTACCCCTTGACCTTTGTGTCAGTTTGCTGGAGCTGGTGGAACCGGGGGAGCAGGCTGCACCCTTTCCAGAGACATCAGCCAGGGCGCAGCCTTAAGGACCTGAGGGGGAATCAGCACAGCAGGGAACTGACACCTCCCCCAGGAGTGCTGAGCACAGGTCCCTGATGAGCTTTAGGGCAGTAATGTGGGAAAACAGACCCTTGTGGATGTAGATTCTGAAGATGTAGAATGCAAAATACAAGTTGAAAACATAGATACAGACTTGAACATCCGTGCACAGTCTGGCACACCAGGAGCGCTGGAATCAAGGAAAATCACCACTTTACAGTGTGCTGTGAAAGTGTTTGCTCTGTTAACAATTGGACC
>NW_005054345.1:396635-415054 GCF_000277835.1 Geospiza fortis | reverse complement strand
TGTTTCACTGGGTTTAACTGGCTTTCAAATTGGAGTCACCTCTGGATGAGCGAGTCTGTGGTGGTGCCAAATAGCTGCACAGGCATGAAATGTGACATCAGAACAATGCAGTGCCTAAGGTTCCCACTGTAAATGCCACCTGGATTTGTAATTTCCTCCATGCTACTGAAATCACAACAATAGCATTAACAATTCAAGTCAGGCAGAAGTTTTTCTGTCTCTGAATAGAGATCACTACAATGCTTACACTCTCTAAATGCAGATAATTAGAGGCTGTGGCATAATTCTCTTCTTCCTCGACCTAAAAGCAGTCACAAGTAAAGTCACTGCAGCAATTGGTTACTGTCTCAGAGAGCTAACAGAATGCATTGTGCCTACAGTGAGATCCTTGACTTGCATTAATTTGGGTGGCATGATCTTTACATTATTTTTTTTTTAACTTAAATTGCACAGTCTCATGGCAACTGTTATTTGGAGGTGAACATCAGCAGATGTAGGGAACAGTTGTGATAATGTCTAAACAGTAGGCAGGAGTGGAACACGAATGCCAAATTTTAAGAATTTTCTCTTTTTTTTGGTGTTTGGGGAATAAAGGAATCTATGCTATCTACTTTGCTTATAATTCACTAAAATGGGTCAATGCTTGAGCTAGCAGTTGCTCTGAAATTACAATGACTGACTGTAATTAAGAACTAATTTGTAGTCATAAAAAAGCCAGATAAGGGGCTATCCACTTCATGAGAAATGAATATAATCAGGATAACTGGCACAGCTGGTGGCCATAGTCTGTCCTCAGTGAGCACACACAATTCCCATAATTCATAATAGGACTTATGTATCTGCCTCAGAAAGTGGATACTTAAGAAAATTTCTCTTAGATTTGGAACATAAGAACTTACAGAGTGTGCGGACAGGGCTTGGGGAACACGGTGCAACCATTTATTAACTGTACAGCATTAGCATTTTGATAGGTGTCGTGTGAATGAATTGGGTAGATTTCTTTTGGTTTGCCAGAAAATGTCAGGTTTGTTTCAGAGGAGTTGTATTGAAGTTGAATGTGCCATTTTATAAATGTGAGCAGGAATTGACTTCAACTGAGGCCATTCCTTAGTTGTATTTGAATTTGTGGACTTTCCCTTGATATCACAGGCAGAGCTAGCAGCACTACCCTGTAACCTTTTCATTTGTGATATTCAACTAACTTCTGTATGAAAACAATCAGCTTTAGCTTTACTGCAGAAAATATACCTATAAAACCCTGTTAACTGTTTTCCATATGCAAAACAGCAATTATGACCTCTTTGACTTAGCACTTATTCTACAGAAATAAGCAATTGCCATTTGGCTCTATTCATTTTGTACTTTGTTTCACACTTTCTTAAGATGTATCAGCAGACTTTTAATTATCCTGCAAATGATTCTATTAAGCATTCTCCTTGCATATTAAATGCAGAAGACATTGTTTTGAGCTTCCTTTTCCTCCTGTGAATAGAATGTGGGCAGACATAGAAAAATCAAATTATTTTACTAAATGAAAACAACCTGAGCAGAAGAAATCATTTTGAATAATGACAGCTTGGGTGAGAGTGTCACCATTTTCTATCAGTTTGCTCTGCATCAAATAGGAGCTCACTTGATGGAATGTTAAAAAAAATGTGTCTAGTAAAAATAAGCTGTGACAGTCTCTAAGTAAATGTAATAAATCAGGAGGATTTTCAAAGGGAATAAAAAGTGTCATTTATGATGGTTACAGCTTATACGCCCACTATGATTCCTGTACTGGTAGAGTTTATACTCTCCCATGGTAGATAAAATTATTACTTGATCTGTCAAAATGGAGTGACAAAATTTTTGTGGGTAGACAGCTTATTTAAGAATAGTAAAGTTCTATTGTGTGTTTGCTATCCTAACTCAAAGTACTGTAAAAAAACAAGAAATGAGGGGAAGCAATCATTGTTCAGAAAGTTGAAATGAAATTGGGGGGAAAAAAGGTTAGCAGCAAAAGTCTTAATGTTTTATCCATAGGAATCTGAAGAAATAGTAAACATTCTGTCATCTGAGAAGTGATTATTTCAGTACCCTGTGAGACCTAAATTCGAGCAGATTTCCTGTGCTAGAGTGAGTTGATAATTCTCAGAAAAAGTCTTTGCTCTGCTGGAAGTGGACTGGATTAATCACTCAGTTCCAGGTGTTCCCTGGAACGGGATTAATTCTGAGAACTGACTGTGGTTCCATAGTGCTGGCTCAGATTTGCCAGACACCCATATGTGACCAGGAAATTCAGAAACGTGGAATATTTATGCAGCCTCAAGCACTGAATCATTGTCATTTACAGAAGTTCTGTTTCTCTACTTTTTGAGCACATAGTCAAGAAGCTGCCAAGTCATGGTGTGTAACTGCTCATATAGGTAAAGGCATCTAATACTGGAAAGCTTTTAAAACTAGCTGAAAATGTCTTATGGCCAGAATGAAAGTCAGCAAGGTATCAGAAGTAAATAAAGTGCATATGTTCTGACAGTAGGAAGGAGTACTTAGCCTTTGGGATGGGTTGTGAAGGAATGTATTGAATCTGTCATTACTTAAAGCCTTTAAATTTTGATTCAGAATACTTCCAACTCCCTAAACTCACCATGAGCTACTGCTGAAACCTGAATAAAGGCCAGGCATACTCTTCTGTACCCTTTTTTCTCTGCTTGCACATTTTGAAAGAAATGTTGTGGAGTTACACTTGCAGTGCTAAATGTGGAGTTGGAGTTCTGTGCTCTGTTAGAAATGGCATTTAGAAGATGAATGCATTTGCATATTTTCTGAAGAAGTGATCACAGTTGAAGGCAAAGGATGATTCCAACATAAGGAATAAGCCCCATATTTCAAAATTGCTTCTAATTCCCACTAACCAGATCATACCAGATCCCACTAGGCAGCTGACACCCCAAGTGCTGTGGAAGGAACATGGCTCTAAAAATTTTAGACTGATCTGCAGTGAACTCCCTTCACTGACAGAACAACTCCCTTCTCTGCTGTGGCTATTTCTTTAGGCATTTTCTTTTCACACAGCTTCCTAGAGCATTCATTAACTTAGGTAAAGGAAAAGGAGAGCTGTGGGAGAGGAAGCAATCCAAATTGGGAAACGATTCCCTCCTCTTCAGATGAAGGACAAGCTGTAAAGTGAGTGTCTGGATTTTCCAAAATGCTCAGTGAGATGCTGCTTTGGGTCTAACCTTAGTGAAGATAAGCTGGTTTTCATGGACATCAGCTTGCTCCTACTGCTCATAGAGCCGAAAGAATGTTTGTGGCAAGTGGAGTCAAACTGGACTTCTTCCCCCAGAAAATGGGAATTTTAGGAAAAATAAAACATCCCCTTACACCAATGGAAAAGTCAGCATAGTGTAGTCTCACTGGGTGGACAGCAAAATTCATGACAAAAATAAGCAGGGGACATCAAACACACCATAGATTTTTTTTTTCCAAGAGCAGAGCCTTCTAAATATAGATTATAGTAATTTACTTTCAAACAACTCATTTTCAGCATCTGACATGTTCATTAACCCCAGGTAGAAAAATTATTGTGGTGCATTAATTTTTCACCAATGAAGACATTAGTCATATTTGCAAGTATCATTAGTGTCTGCCACCGAGGTGGAAAAGTCTTACTGTCTCTCTCCAAATGGAGGATGCATTAGAATGTTAACTAGGGTCTGCTGAGTTCTGTGGGTTATCAGCCCTTGCACGCTTTTGTGCATTGAATTTTAATTAGACTTTTCTAAAAGTACATCATTAAAAGACATGTTTTATATGTGAATGGGAGAGGTACGTAATCCTTTGGTAAAATAAGGCAAAATGTACAAGGATTTAGTGTAAGTATTCTGATAGTTCTTCTGACAATATGAAAGGTACAAGTTCGTATATTAAACTGTGTGTGTGCTCAGCAATTATAAGAAGGAAATGAGATCAGAGGTATTAGAGTCCACTGGCGGGGGGAAGGGAAGGTTTCAAAGGTGCCAGCAACAGCAGGTAGGTGAGGTCAGAGAGACTTGGGTGTTTTTCTTCCCACTGTGTCATGATAAGTCCCTTACACAGTGCATTCCTGAAATAAAGGCTGAGTATGGGAAAATGTCTCTGAACGATTGCCTCCTATCTTAGATGCTTTTCTGTATGTTATTTCTACTAGATGCTCACAAAGTCTTTTATTTTATCAAATCTTTATTTAAATGGTTTTGCTTTGCATTTATCTATGACCTATTTTTTTAATCCTTCAGGGAATAGTCCTTCTAGCTTTTGTTAAAGATGTGATGAAAAGGAGAAAAAGTTGAAACAATGTTGCTCTAGTTAATTTTTTTCACATTTAAAAAATCTTCAAATTTTATTCCCTGAAGTATAAGGCTGTATATTTGTACAGTGAATAATATTTTAGAACGTTGTTGTTGTAGGTAGAAGGATGAAGGTGTGTTGTACTGATGAATATGACTAAATTTTGGTCAGGAGCCAAGGGAAACTGACATTCCCTTCAGTAGTTCTTGTAAAACTTGTAATCAATTATTCCCTATTTCCCCAGTTCCATCCCCTTTTACTTTCAATGTCCAATTTCCACTTGAATGAAAGAGGGCATGAATGAGCTCTATGCAGAACCTGCTGAGAACAGTCAGCAAGTTCAGTAATGGGAGTAGCATAATGTGGTTGAAACCATACCTGATTCTCTTCTTCTCCCAGACAACTCCAGTTTGTTTGTGCATCTTTCCTGATACTTTTTGGTATAATAAAAGCAACAGTCTGGCAAAAAAAGAGAAACTATTTATAATTCAAGGTTATTTTCTGACTAATCTGTCCATTATTAGTACAGCTGGGATGGGTCTTGTCTTGCATTGCTTTAAAATTATTGTATTGTTTAAGTGTGTCTTTTCTCCATCGGAGAAAAGTGGAAAAGGAGTCAATGGTAAGGATCAGTCACTTCCAAAGACAATGCTCATTTTCCAGAGTCACAGAAGGCAACCAGATTCCTGGTCACAGGATTCCATCAGGAGCATGGCCAGGGTAGGGTGTGGTGCATCTCTGGAGCTGCCCATCTCCATGCTGACAGGAACAGGGGGGAGAACCAGCTGGGCCTGGAGCAGTGATGGGTTTAAATGTTGGGTTTACAGTTGTTGTTAGACCAGCCCATCCAGTGGTGTCTGGAGAGTCCTTTCACTGGCTTCTTTCACACATCAACACCACAGGTGTCATCAACTGATGTATCAACAGAGCTCCTTAAGTAGGAGATAATTTATTTTTCCCTAATCAGAGGATTGCCAAGTTAGAGTGTGAGAGTGAGATAGTCCGTAGTTGCCTCCACTGCAGGAAAAGAGTGGAATTAATTGTCCTGGTTTAGGGCACTCCTAATTGAATTCTTAGCTGGTAAATGTTTGGATTATCATGAGGAATGCCTAAATGTTAAGTGATGTAGCATTTAGGAATCTGATGGTGTATGAAGCTGATGGCAAACTGTGACACCAGATATAAATCTTGTCTTCAAGAGGAGAATAAATTGTGGATTCATCCTCTCTTAGTAAAGACCTCTGTTATTAGGTTTGTAACTTAGTAATTTTTTACCACTCTTGTAAAGTATGTTAGAGCTTTCTGATTACAAAGATTTTTTTTTCATTTTCGTGGTAGTGTAGGTGGTAGCATACAATGTGAAATTCCATGAGATTCTCCAGGGAGATGAAATATTAGAATTGGTAATGCAGTTTGAAAATCAAGGCAGGAATGGCCTTTGAGCTTCATGTATCAAAATAAAAGTAAACTTATCAGAACTTTGTTGCATTACTCATGGACTTGCCTGGATTGTAGAAACTTGGTTTAACTGGTATTTAATTTAGTCTTTCTACCTAATTTTTTTTTAAATAATGGTAGTAAGTTCTCATTGCTGATTATATTAGTAATGGAAACTTTGGTTCATGCATCTATTAATTATTGAACATTTGAGTGATTATTTGATCACATCACAATATGATTAGTTGAATAGGTACAGATATTGCTTGCTTAATTTCAGTGTTATAATCCAGATTTTTTGAATACAATAATAAGTCCATTTATGAAGCCTTTGTGCAACCATTCTTTTCAGTAGAGTTTTTCTATGGAAGAAGTTTCTGGGAACTAGAAAGCTCACCGAATATTTAACCATTGTACAATTTAATGGCACCTAATGTTACATTTCTGGCATTTATACAATACAAAAGCTATTTGTTGCATTTTCATTTGTTTGCCTTTGAGCTCAGCCATAGAAAGTTATTTTCATCTCGAGATAGTTGTATTATTTAAGTACTTTTTGTTTTGATGGAAATTACTTTTGTAGGCAGAAATTTACCGCCTTGACTGCGATCAGGGCCACAGCTCAGTCTGTAACATTCACTGCTGACATGCCTATTTCCTACCTGTCAGAATGAAATACTAATGGTATGTCCTATGAATTCTGACATTGCTTTCTTATTTTTTATAACCAAGGTCACTTTGCTTCAAGTTTACATTTGGCATGCAAATAGCAATGAAACTGTAAAAAGGTTTATTTTCTTTTTTTTTCTTGCAGCAAATTTGTGCTGATTGTGTCCTATTTTAATATTTTTTCATTTCAAAGAGTAAAACACTGGAAAAATTTAGGTTGATAGATAAGGCATTTACTTGTTGGAAAGCAGAAAAAGGTGGTTTTTCATCTTTATTAAATACACATGCTAAATCAGACTGGCTAATCAGCTGGTTCTTTCTCAGCGTCTATATTACTGCATTCATGTTTAAATGAAGTATTTGAAAGGTGTTTAAGGACTATTGTCTAACCCTTACAACATTGCTGTTCACAAAGAGTCTAAAGGAAGCTTTAGTCTCTGTAGGAAAGGATGGTCTTTTAGGGTAAAAGATATTGCATTTCCCTTGAACACACCAAGGCAGGCTTGCATTCCAATTCCCAGGGCCTATTTTCCACTGTATCTTTGTTTAATCATAATTTTCACTATTGTCTGCCTAGAATAATTTCTTTTCTTTCAATACTTACGAGCAAGAAGCCTTGTTTATGGCTCTGAAGTGTGGGACAATTGCACCCCGGGAAAGCAGAGCCCTTGTTTTATCTGCCTGCTGGGGTGCAGGGCAGGCAAAGCTTCTCCCATGGCTGCCCTGTGTGGACTCTCTCTGGGTAGCCCAGCAGAAGTGACTCAACTCAAAGTTGGCATTTTTGGGGAGGACTTTCTGACTGTGACGTGTTTTCAATTGCAATTCTCACGATCTTACAACGAGATCAATCTGTTACACTGAGATAATTTTGTGTCTGTTTGGTTTTGTTTTGTTCTGGGGGATTTTTTTTGGGTTTCTTTAGCCAACTGGAATAAGGGGTTTTTTTAGCACTGCTCTGACAAAAAACATTCTTGTAAGTTGGGACAATAGGCAGGTTTTGTGTAACAATCTTTTTATTTATTCCAAAACTATGAAACACTGTATTTCCATTGTTCAGAAATGCCAATAAAAGGAGGAGTCATTTTCGTGGTATAAAACGAGCTGCTCTTGTGATGGAAACTCAGCAGCACAGTGCCTAAAATTAGAGTCTCTGGAGCATCAAAATATATCTTAATAACCAGACTTCTAGGTAGTTTTTGAAAGGGAAGGGTGTGATCTCAAGACTTCCTTGCAGGGCACTCAATGTCAGATCTATTCCATTTTGCAGCAGTAAATTGATGGAATAATGCAGAACACCACTCTCTTTGGCATACCCAGAAAGATACAAGAGGCTCTTTATACTGATGTGTGACATAATTTTTGTAATTTTATCCTTATTGGAGAAATTCCCTTATTGTATTTTGAATTGTTAGGTTTTATTTTGGTTAGTATCAAAGGATGTTTCATGAACTGGAGGAGGCATAGCAAGAAGATCCTGTTACTGTCATCCCTTTCCTTTTGGCAGTCACTGGGACGTCGTGCTGCTTTACAGAATCAGCTTTGCAATACTGTACAGGCTTGGTGACTGAGCCAGGCAGGGTTTTTCAGCAGACATTTTGGTCTAGGAAACAACTTGATTGCTTCAAAATCAAAATTTGCTTTGGTAGATTGAGATTTCCCTGCTGTCAGCAATGGGGGGAAGTATTTGTGGTGGAAGAGCACAAAGTTGAAGGACACAGACTCTGAGATCTGTCCTCAAGTTTGCAGCTGGTGTTTGAACAGCAAGATCCCGAGTGTCCTCCATCACAAAGTGTATTTTGTAGGTATTTTTTATAACATTGGAAGACACTGAAGTCCTGCAATATGATGTACAAAGTGGTATTTTGTTTCCAAGAAAAAATTGTAAAGCCCACAGTCTTTATGTGCTATTTCTTTGTGCACAAGGAATTTTTTTTCATCATATCTGATTTCTGTTTCCCTGAATTCAGAGTCTCCATCCAGTTAAAACTACAAATAAGTAAGAAGCTGAAAGTAAAGAAAAAGTAAGCCTTCTGGACTGTACTTACCTCTGTTATCTAGCCAGAAGTGTAGTTATTAGGTTTGTTTCTGTGTCTGTGTATGATGTGGTTAAGTCTATTGCACATCTATATTTTTAGAATGCCACCTCTCCTGAAGGAAAGCTATCTTTTTTCTTGTCTTTCTTAATTTTCTTTTCTCTTTTTTTTTTCTTTTCTTTTTTGGAGTGTGAGGAAAGTCTGAGCTCAGTGTCATTCAATGGCAGTAGCCTTGCAAGGTGAGAAAATCCATTAAAGGCATATATATAACCACTTTCCTTTTTTTTTTTTCTTTTTTGGTTAAAGAAAAGGTCTCCACTTATTTGCCTTTGGAGTAATAATGCAAAAGCTTCTATTGTAATCTGTGTGCCCAGCATTGTATCTTTTCCCTCTCAGACAGAAAGAAATGGATTTATTTTTCTAATCTGCCAATCTAACCTCTGCAATTCTGATGTAGACATTTACCAGAGGTCTGAGCTCTGTTTGTGCTGCTCTGATTTATAGAGAGTTCTCACTGATATGTGGCCTTGATGTTCCTCCTCTTCTGTATTTTAGCTGTTGGTGGCTGTCCTTTGATTGTTATTTGTTGAGTCTTGTTACTGCACTGCTCTAATTATAGCTCCCATTAATTTTAGGGAAATGCTGAAATACAAGCTCAAAAGGGGCTTTAGAAGTGCTCAGATGAGAATTGGAGATGTGATAAGCACTCGTCAATGGGCTACTGGGGCTTTTCATTTGCCATCATTCAAATAATAATTAGAATATTTAGATGCTAAGTACATATCTGAGGGAGAAAATCAAATGGAAACGGTTGGGGCTTTAAAATATATATATAAATAGAATATAATGCAGATCTTCACTTGTGTGGACTGACACACAATGTAGAGTTATGTGTATTTTGCCTTTGTTTTGCAGAGCTGTTCTTTACAGGAAGTACTGCAGGCTTTTTATAGTAAATGAAACTGCTAAATATGGATTATGTAGGAGCAGAATTGGTAAAAAACCTGCAGAATGGCTCTGTACTTAAATGCAGAAAGAGAAAGGCACTGTCTGAATTCTCTTAGTGTGGACAGCCTAAGTCATTGCTTCAATCTGGTTTTCATCATAGACAATCGTCAGAAGAACTTTTTTGAAAGAAACAACACAAAAGAGAGGAAACTTAGTCATGAAAATGGGGGGACTATAACACTAAATAAATGGTAAATAGGGAGTAAAATGAAACATGTGCCAGAAATACCTGGAGAAGTCATCATTAAGTGTATTCCAGAATCCCTGTGAAGGCATTCCCAGCTTGCCATGTTTCAGGATTGGGAAGGCTGCCTGGAAGCCAGTTATCTGTGGTTGCAAAATGTCTAACTTTGCAAGGATGACTCCAATTCCTTTGCCTTTTCTTCACAAGCATTGGAAGCAGCAGAGATGGTTCTTCTACACTGATAGTAAGACCAACGATTTGCAGTGTTTTAAGTGCCTGTCTTACAAAACATTTTGCTTTTGTAGCTGAAGCCTTGCACTCTTGTGACTATTGACTCTCCATGAAGCTCATTCTGCAGTAAATATTTTTTCCTTTACCAATGTAAACGTTCCTGATTTCTTATGCATCTCACCCCCCTCTCTCTATGCCTGGTGATCTTCCCTATAGATCCCTTCTGTTTGGATAGCTGTGTGCATCAGATGGCAAATGGTTGACTGCTGGTTTGCATGTTGCAGGGATCAATCCTTCACTGATAGGGCAATGGACTGGATGACCTAAGATATGTCTTTCATCTCTATTTTATCACTGCAAAATGCAAGTGGGCGTGCAAATCCCAGCTCTTTGCCAAAGCCATCTGCTCAAAAATATTATACAAACAGACAAGGAGGGTTTAAACTAATTACAACTTTTGTCTGGTTATGAAAATTATTCTTTGCTACTGCAATCATATATCTGGGCTTCCTCTAGTTGTGTCTTTTTTAAATTCAGAAAATCTCCTCTGAGCACAAGATGAAGGCTTTGGGTATTTGTCAGAGATTTTTGGATGTCCCCAGTCCACTCTCTCTGGAAACTGGCAGTTTCTCTGATTGCCAATCAGTTCAATGCACTCATTGTGCAAAGACTGCACATATTTTCTCCTACAATATCACAGACAGCAATAGGAAAGGCCTAAGCTAGGTTTTTTATTAAATTGTTGCCTTTTTTAGGCTTTTTCACCTTGAAAGGCCTGTCTCTTGGGAAGAGCTAGGATTCACATCAGTATAAATTTTGTCTTTGGCGTAGGAAACTCTTTACTTGCACGAGATGATGTATTTTGCCTGTGTTGAGAGGAACTTCATTTCACGTGGGCTGGAGAAACTGGACTGAACATAACCTACTTCTAGAGCCTCCATCAAACCAGAGAATGGTCCCTCTGAACTTCCATGGTCTCTTCTTTCTCTCAGAGCCCTCAGCGCCCATTTTCTATTTCCCGATTTAATCAAGAAATGCTTCCAGGGTGACGCGGGCAGTTTCCCCAGCTGGGATGAGTTGTCCCCTGTTTTGTGTGCCCAGCTGTCCTGGGCAGTCCCTGTGCAGGCTGAGCTCTGCAGCAGCCAGCTGAGGAGTGAATCCTCCCCCGTGCAGCGGGTCACCGAGCTCAGCTCCGAGGCTGTGCCGCGCTGCCGCCGGCTTCTCGGGTGACAGATGGAAAGCCATAAGCTTTGTCACTAAGTGTTGCCTGAGCCAGTAACAGTTGTATGTGCAGTTCAGGGTGCTGGTGTATTCAAAGTTTTATTTGTGTGTATTGGTTGTGTTTGTGTGATATTGTAAAAAAAAGGGAAAAAAAAAAAAGGATTAATCTCTTGGCTGGTTAAAGGGAGCACCCCTTAAAAATAGTATAGAGGGAAAGGAAAGCTGTTTATGTTTATTTTTAATAGGATTTTCAGCTTGTTTGGTTTTTTTTCCCTTCTTTTGACCAACCCTTTATGGCTTTCACCTTTCCAAGTGGTAACTGTAAAAATATTTTTAGCCCTGTATTGTTTCGGAGGCATCAGCTCCAGAGAAACTCTGCATCTAAATAAAAGGCTCACTGTTGGCTCAATCTAGGTAAGCTGACTTTGATCACACTTTTAACACTCTGAAGTAATTAAATTATTTTTCTGTTCCACGAGTCTGTATTTCAACACATAGAGATCTTTTGCTATCAAAAGTTCTTTTGGAATAGTTAAATTACCTGTGGTGATTATGTATATCCATGTTGCCATTGACTCAGTTCTTAGTCTCAGAGAGGCTGAACAGTGCTAAAATCTGACCTTAGAGCAGGATATGTGGATATTTGCTTAGAATGTGTGAGGTTGGTTCATCAGAGAAAACAACCAACGTATTTAGCTAATTATTGGACAATTTTTAGCATTGTATTAGTACATAATTAACAGTTTTGCAACCAGCTTAATAAACAAACAACAATTAAACTTCCACATATGGCTTACTTTGCAAAGTTACACCGTCATGCAGAACTAATGGGTTTGCCACCACATGTTAGGAACAATTCTGTTATAGTTTAGTGAAACTGGTGGTTTGTCTGTTGCAGGAATGGCTTTACATTCTTATCAATATCAAATAAAGTATTGGATGTGGGTTGCATTTGATTGCCTTTAACCAGACACCTTGCACTGGGGTTTGCAGAGAATTTTAGGGTCAGTGAGAACTTTTGTCTTATGTTTTAATGAGGAAAATTAACTGAATTTGAAGAGGAGTCACTGGACTGTTTGTCATCTTAGTGATAATAATGAGATATGATCCTTATCTTCTGCAGGTTCCATGTCAGTCAGATATTACTCGGCTTGGACATCCAAAAGGTCAAGGAAGCAATCCAGGTTTTCATGGCTGGAAACTGAAGAGCAACAGGGTAGTGTGGCTGGAATGGCATGAGGGGACGAGGCTGTTGGTACCCAAAATGTGAATGAGGCCAGCCTTGTTCCCAAGCACAGGGAGTCTTTTCTGCTTGCACTGCTCATAATGCAAGTGAGAATGGCCAGGTAGGTGGGGCCGAGGGAGGGCAGACATCTCCCTCACTAAAGCAGGAAAAGACTAAATTCTGCACAGGTTTCTCATGAGCTGCTGCTACCAGGAGTCCTGTCCCTTTGTGGGACACATTATAAGGCTGCACACACTGCTCTGGGAACCAGCACAGGCAATTTTTGCATTTATATGTTTATATGTTTTTTCCCCAAAGTTGCAGCTCTGGTTGGAGTTTGCAGCTGCTGAGATTGCGGGCCAGGGCCATGCCCTGCAATGCTGCAGTGGCAGCCTTGTGAAACTGTATTTGTGTGCAATTCATACCAGGGGCATTAAGGGCTGCTGCACCAAAACCCCTGAAATTCAGGCATTTCTGTGTCTTTATTCCCTTTTAAGTCATAAGTGAATAAAATCAGGAATCTGTGTAGATGCGCAGACTTTAATGCATTTGAAATGCATTTTGGTGGATTATTCCTTAATAAACCAATGACAATCACTTGCTTCTCCCTTTTGCTGTTCTTAAAGAAGTTGAATATTTTGAAAAGGGAAACTTGTCATGAAGGGAGATTTGGTTTGTATTGTTTCATGTGCAAACTTCAGCTTTACCTCTACAACTTCCCTGTACTGTTTTATGCCTTATGACATTTCTGCCAGATCTATTTTTGTTTCACAATGCAAGTTACAGTCTTGTACACTTCTAACTGTATGTCATCCCTCTGCATGAAAGAGAGCTGGACAGAGGTTAGGATATTATCTTTTTGAGGCTAATTAAGTTCCAGCATAATCATTACCCATTGCCTATATTTTCTTGTTGAATATAAAACTTGCTTTGAGCAGGAGCTTGGCTGAGATAACCTCCCAAATTTGCTTCTGACCTGAATTATTCTGATTCTATAAAAACAACAGTCGAAGGTGTGTGTTTATTGTAGAAATAGATGTTTCATTGCCTAAAATTGTGTTTTTGAGAAGTCAGAGTTCATTGTAGAACATTCTGACTTGTGCTAATAGAAAATGAGATTTCCCAGAAGAAAACTGTAACTCTAACATGGACACAGCTAAATGCATTCTTAAAATTCCCATCCTCCAGCCTCTGGGTCCTGCATCCTGCAGAAAATACCTGTTCTTCTCAAGGCCATGTAGCTCACAGAAGGCAAACATGTTTTTCTAAAACAGAGGCCTTGCCTTTTAAGAAAAAGGATTGAAATGAAGTGGAAGACTATAATTTAAAAACAAAGGTCTCCACAGTTTCAGGTTGTGGAGAACTCATGCTGTATAAATTTTTTAGAACACCAATATTTCAGTTGCTGTCTTGATGGATGAACTTGGCAGCCTGTCCTCAAATGATCTGGGATTTTTAGAAAAACAAAAAACAGCACCCTTAATACCAGGCTTTAAACTGTATTTAATAAAAAATAGAGCTGTGTGCAATGTGCTTATTTTGCTTTTTTAGCTACGAGGCCTGTTGCTGCATTCAGCCATTAACTTCTACCTCATTCTGTCAATATCCAGGATTGGAGATACAATGAGCCACCCTGGCTGCCTTGAGGAGGATGCATTCTGAGGAGAGAAAAACAGACAAAACTTAGCCATGGCTCTCTTAACTCTTTCTTCTCTGTGTTTGGCTGGTCATGTTTATTCTCTCATTTGATCCTGAGAAACCAAAAACTAATTTAAACGTGATCCAGGCTCCCTCATGGGACAAGAGCACAGAGCCCAGTGAGCACAGTGCTCACATTCACTAAGGAAGACATATGAGCTTACATCTGGGGTGGGTAAAAGGTCCCTGGGTTTTGTATGCTTAAACTTCTCTGTGTGAAGTCAAAATAGATAATCCCAGAGAAGCAGGCAAGAAGGGCAAGGGAATATGAGTAGGATATGAAGAGATCACGGCCTCTGTTCTCCACAGAATCATTTCCATTTCATTTTCTAAAGCCTGCAAAGAAGCAGGTCATCTGGCCTCTGCATCTGACAGAATTCATATAGAAGGGCTCTGCCTCCAAATCCAGTCCCTTGCCCACTATTTGCTGTTTTCTGTTCATGAGATTCCACAGACCTGCTTGTATGCAAATAATTAAATGTCTAAAAATGAATAATGCTAATTAGGATAAGATTATTATTATTGAACTTACTATATCTTTTGCAGTTTCTATTGCCTTTAAGATTGAGACATGCAAGGGAAAACTGCATCAAGCAATGCTTTAGTAAAGATGCAGGAAATTTAAAATCAGTAAACTGGTCCTTTATTGTGAATCCAAATTGTGAATCCTTTATTGTGCAGTAGTTTCTTTCTTTCTTAAGTTGTTATGAGTCACAGGCAGTTTCAGTATAAAAATATACACATCAGGCTAAAAATCCACATGCTTTCTTTGCTGCACCAAGTTCTAATATGTCAAATTTTGTGCAGTCAGTCAAGCTACATAACTTTATTTACTGGAGAATACTGAAAGCTAGCTCTCCATGTCAGTAGTCAGAAATAATTAAACAAAAAATAGTTTCACAGAGGGCTGGGGTAAGAAGAAAGCAATTTAATTTCTTTCCAGCTTAGGTTTCATGCTCAGTTAATTACAGAATCGTGGAATCACAGAATAATTGAGGTTGGAAAGAACCTCAGGAGATCTCTAGTCCAGCCTCCTTCTCAAAGCAGAGCCAGCTGTGAAATCAGACCAAGTTGCTCAGGGCTCTATCCAGTGAGATCTTAAAAACCTCCAGGGATAGCAATGGCACAACCTCTCTGTGCTGTCCTCATGGGAAACAAGCTTCTCCCTCTGTGCCATCAGATCTGCTCTAATTTCAATTTGTGTCAGTTGTTGCTCGTCCTGCTGGGATGCACCACTGTGGAGAGCCCGGTCTCTCTTTTGTGGAACCCTTTGGAGGCTCTGGGGCCTCTTCTCCAGACTGAACCAGGCCTGCCCCTCCAGCCCCAGAGCAAGTGCTTCACCCCACAGCCATCCCAGTGCTGAACTTGCTCCAGGTGATCAATTGTCTCTGAAGGGGAAAATCTAGACAAGGGCTGAGCAGAGAGGAATAATTGCTTTGCTACATCCCCTGGCCATGCTCCTGTTCAGATATCCAAGGGTGCTGCTGTCCTTCTTTGCTGCCAGGGCACATGGTTGACTTGTGTGTTCTCTTGTTCTCTCCCCAGCCAGGCAGTTCCCAGCCCTCTGTCATGGCAAAGGGTTGCAGGACTTTGCATTTCTCCTTGTGGAGTTTCATAAGATTTCTGCCTGCCCTTTTCTCCAGCCTGGGTGGCAGCCCTGCCCTTGGACATGCTGTCTGATCCCCCAGGTCCGGTCTTCTCCATTTACAAAATACTGCCATGCATTTCTAGTAGAGCCATATCTGCTGTATTTATTATAGTAGAAATAAAACAACACAATTTAGACTCAGTGTTTTGACAGTATGAATTTTTGTTTATATCATAGCTGTAAAGTTGTGGAACAGAAAGCTTTGTAAAACTTAACTAAATCATACTGACAGTTAAAATACATTAAAAAAAAGTCTTTGTGTGCCAGATACCTATTTTACTTGGGTTTGATTTTAATTCATACGTCATGCTGTCCACATTCAATTACATTTGGACCCTCTGGGCTGGACTTGTTCTTGGAAAAAGGTAGATGCACTTCTGTCTGCTTCCTGAGTGTGCTAATACGTCGCTACACTGGCTGTAAAATGCATGGTGATATCCATTTGTAAAATAGAAATGGAAACTCTGAAAAACAGTGGCTTGGTGCAGTGTCCCGTGGGGCTGGAAAAAGAAGCCAAATCACAAGTCCCATTCCACTGCCCAGGCGTTAGATTAATACTCTTTCTGGCAGCTATTTAATTCAGAATAGATTTAGATCAGAACTTTTGTTTGAACACAGTGGCCATTTAATCATGCCAAAATGTTTCCACTGTTCCCATTTTTTCTTTCATTACATTGTGTGCTAAAGAAATTATAATCAGCAAAGCACTAGAATTATCACCTGGCTATCCTGAATCATAATGAAGTACTGTGTGGCATTTTACTGTTCCAATTCCTGACTTGTGGTTAAATTTGATATGCAGCATACTGAATTCACATTATTGTGTAAATATTCTCATTATAAGCTATAATTTGCTTTTGATCTGGAAAGGTCATAAACATGCCATCAGTTATTTCATAGTAGTATATAACGATTCATTGGGATTTTTCTCCACTCGGAATGGGAGGTATCTGCAGGAACTGTATGGTAATGCCTGGCAAATGTTGACTTTTATCAATGGCTTGTGTTTGCTTCACGCCTTCAACTCCTACATATTATAGCAGTGATTGCTGTTTCTGTTTTATTCTATGGTGGTTTAGTATTATGCTGGATATACTACTTTGCATAATGTTATCAAATTCCTGCTATTAGGCCCTGGAAAATATTCAGCTCATATTCCAAACTGTTCTGAAATAATGGTAAGTTTAAATCTAATTTGTATTCAATAATTCAAGGTCCATAAATGATTGTCAACCATCAATTTAATGCATCTTTAATTCTGTTTTGAAAAACAAACATTTGAATTTTATCTTTTCCCAGTCCTATCTGAGGTTGTTTTTTTTTTTTTTTGTTTACTATTTCTTGCCTTACTATTCCTTCTGGTCCTGTCAGAATCTCTCCATGAAATCAGAGTAATGACTGTGGTGTAGCAGCTTTTCTGAGAAAGCACCTTAGCATCTTATGGGACTTAGGGGAGGAATTTGTACTCACACTGAGCCAGAAAGGAAAAGATGTAACAGGTGACTTCTTTCTCACATAAAGTCCTGGTGTTAAGGGAGGTGGCAAGTCAGCAAGAACAGGAAACAGAATTTTTATTATTTCAGTCCAAGTCATTGCAAATTGTAGGTGGCTGCTGCTTGGAATTTTCCCAAATCTGAATGGGTGCTTTATAATAAAGTAGAAATACAGTACAGGAAGAGTTATTAAATGTAGGGGATCTTTGGGACATGGCAGAGGCATGGATCCTTTGTTTGGATTGCACAGTTTAATTAGCCACCAACATTGCATTTCTATGCATGGAGATTCAACTGTAAGATTAAACAAAATTTAGCCACTACCAAGGGCTGCCAAAAGCTACCAACCATTCAGGATTTGGCAAAACTGACAAGCAATCTGTATTCCACCCTTTGGGCTCACGGAGGGGAAGGACAGTGTCTGTGGGCTCTTCCCTGTGCTGTTATGGGAACAGAAATGCCAGGTGGCACAGAGCTGAACCCATCCAGAGAATTCCTGATGGAAAGTTGTGAGAGGCTCAGTGACGGAAAGTTGTGAGGGGTTCAGTGATGGAAAGTTGTGAGGGGTTCAGTGATGGAAAGTTGTGAGGGGTTCAGTGATGCCACTTCCCAAGCTGGGATGGGAACCTGAGCTCCAGTGTTTGCATTAAACAACACCCCTGAGTCAAACTTCTCAGCCAGGCTCTGCAAGTTGTTTACTGATGGTTTTTGGGGCTGCATGTTAGCTGACAACCTTTGGGCTCGTTGCTTGTACTTTGTCGGAGCAAATTGTGGGAAGACTCAGAATTATCAATAATCCAGAATTATGAAGTTTGGTGATGCAATTTTATTTTGTCACTTTGCTGTCTGTCTGGTGAGGAACAACTTCTGTATTTAAGGAGTTTTTCTGAAGACCATCATATAATATGGATTGAATTAATTTGCATATAGCAACATTAATAAACCCAAATAATGGATGAGGAATGACCATTCTGGTGTCTGAAGTCAGTGTCCCAAATTCACATTAATTGTCAGGTTAGCTGAATACACAGGTGCTGTCTTACAAATTTTCTACACAGACATTTCATTGCTTGCCCTTGAAAATCTACAGAGAGGTGATGAGCAAGGATTTTAGTGTTACCTGAACCCTCTTTGTATGCTGCAGCAATTGACTGATGCATTTTTTTCCTACCATTATATACACAAAGGAGCAACACTTTCCTCTTTCAGAGTATGTTGAAAAGCATTTTTGGTGCCTTGAGACAGCTACTTTCATGCAAGT
>NW_005054345.1:395506-396625 GCF_000277835.1 Geospiza fortis | reverse complement strand
TTCCCTACAGGCTCAGAATTTTGATGGAATCTTGGAGGGTGTGTTGTAGATTTAATCTTACCAACCCTGAATTTACTCCAGCCAAAAGTGTTTTAAAAATCAAAACCAAATACATATCTAAGAAAAGTGCCTCACTGTTTCTCCCTCAATTGAAACACATATTCAAGATTTCCTTTACTGGGATTCTCAGTCTTTTGATGGTAGGGGAGTAGATTTGCTCACTATAGAAGTCATAGCTGAAATTCCAAGGCTGTATTTGCTGTGTGTTGTCCAGGATTTTAGTAATAATGGAGATCAACCAGAGAAAGCTGAAAATTTTCTGGCAGACTTCCTTGGCATAATTTTGTCTGGAAAACCTTCATATGGCTCATAAAAATTCATTTATTTCCACTACTGCCTCACGTGATAGAAAAAACCCACATAAAATCCTCATCCTCAGATGTTTGCTATATATATGGGTAAGAAAGTCTTATAGTTCCCCTGGCTGTTGTTCATTATTTTAGCCTCAACACAGAAATCAGTGAACAAAGAAGAGTAACTGTTTTTTTTCATACTTTTATTCAGAAAAAGAAACAAATTATCTCCCTCATCCCTCATTTACATTTATATTTAATCCATGAGACATCTTGTCTTTTTTTTTTTCTGAGGAGCAGGGAACAGATTTGTGTCCAGATAGATAGTTTACCAGGATCTGCCTTTGAAGGCCTATTAATTAAAATGTGGATATCTGCCTTCCTGAGTCTGTTTAAATATGCCTTAAATATGTCTTAGCCTGAAGATTTACACTTTTGCTTTTATAAAAATAGCATTAAAATAATAAAAATAATCACTTGTAAGACCATTTTTGTGATAAAGGAAATTATTTTTGTATAACTAACAATGTAGGAACTATCAATTTTTGTAACTTTATCCTGTGAATGCTTTTTAGCAATTTCATAACACTGAAGAGAAGGATATTAGTAAAATGCATTGTTGTTGGTTTTTCTCTGTGTATTTTCAGTTGTAGATCTGGATGTAGAAGTCCTTAGTATGTCAAACTCTTTCTAAACCAGGTGCATGCTTTTGCTGAAAAGACTCATGATGCCAAGAGCTCAGGAGCAGGATCCTGTCAAAACATCC
>NW_005054345.1:364424-395496 GCF_000277835.1 Geospiza fortis | reverse complement strand
GAAATTCTTTTCTAGTTAGAGAAAGCACAAAGCTCAACATTTCAATAGTGCCTCATTTAATTCAGGATGCAAATGAGGATTAAATACTGCCTAGGACTACACGTGGAGCTTACAAAGTCCAAGAAGAGGGAGAAACTGAAAAAAAGAGGTTTTATATAGGCACAAAATGAAGCTGGGAGTAAGTTCCCTAATGTTTAGGATAAAACAAGGGGTAAAATTTGTTACAAGCAGCCCCCTTTCTTTCTGTTTAAACATGCTGGTTAATATTCCAGCCTGACTGAAGGCAGGAACAAGATCCCACTCACATCAGTGGAGCCAGGATTTCCCTTTCTGGCTGAGGGAAGCCATAGATCTTCTTTATTTCTCCCTTTCTTCAGAAAACAGGCTCCAAGGAGTTATTTGCTTTGCATTTGACTTTGCCCATGGGACATCTGCTTTTCCCTTCAGCAGGTGGAGATCAGTCCCTTCCTGGCAAGAAGCTTGGAGCTTCCCCTGAGTGTGTGTGTGTGTGTGTGGAGGTGCACATGAGAAATGGTGATTTTTCCTTCAATCCTTTGTGATTATGTCACGGGAAGATGTTTATAAATGTGCTATTTTTATGTGGGGTTTTGTTAAGGATGTGGTGTTCTGAATCAATATATCCCTTTTGACATCAGCCACCAAACTGCAGATTGCTCTGCCAAGGGGCAGAGCCCATCAGAAACCACCCATGTAGGGAGCCTGTGGTGGTCTCTGTGCACAAGTCACAGAGGAAAGTGGTGTGGAAGCAAAACTTGTTAAGTTTTGGTTAATTCATTACATTAGCAATTCTTTTAAAAAAATCATTTGTGGGGGTTAACTCCCTCAAAGTGTTAAAGAACTCTCAGTTCCTTTAAAGGCAATACTTAGCCTATTATCAAAAATAAAACTCTATGCTTTTCAAACTTACCTTTTGTTAATTTTTTGTCCTTCTTGCTCTAACTCTTTCCACCCCTTCTTGATCTTTCTTCTTCACAATGGCAATTTTTGTCTTTTTTCTTTTTTTTTTTTTTTAATCAATTCCTCATTTAACATTTGGGTTGCCTTTCTGTTTAGGAAATATGAAGCAGTCAGTATTCCACAGCTGCAAAGTTACTGCTGTCTTGAGGCTGACACGGAAACAGACACAGAGCTTTAGTCTGTTTAAATGGAGATTAAAATTTTATGTAGCAATTAATGGTTAACTGGGGGTAAATGATCCAAAATTACCCAGCAGGGTCTTTGTTGAACAGAAACACTGCTTAATGTGCCTTGTTTACTAACAATCTGATGATGAGTGAGAAGACATTTCTACTTGTGTTCTGTCAGGTCTGTAGAGAAGCCAGGGTGTGCTCCTGTGGAACAGCTCAATAGAGACCTGACAAAGCTGTGCCACTTGCAATAAGATGCAGCATTCCAAAAGGTCAGCTCCTGACTCCGGGACATGACAGGGGATGTGGGGAGATCCAGGTATTTGCTTGCCAGTTTGATCACTCAGGACTTTTCTGTGCACGAAAGTGATTTTCATTCACATTCTGGGCACCAAAAGCAGTGTAGGTGCTGGTTTAAAGCTGCAAGGTTGGGAGTGAAACTGCCAGTTTGGGGAAAAAAATTGACGCTCCCTCCTTGGCTTTGGGTTTCAGGCTGAGCAAGATAAGTCCAGAGGCTGAATCCTGGTGCTGCAGCTGTGGGAATGAAAGAAAATAGGGGAAAAGGATGGGAAGGTGTCAGCAGGCTGCAACCGCCTGAACGTGGAACGAGAGAGAGAAGGGAGAGAGATTTTGAGAAATCTGTTGTGTTTGGAAAAGTTTGCATTAATGGACATTCATGACTTGGGATAATTGTAGATATCTAATTATGCTATAGTTCAGACACCTTTCTAAGAACATAATTTCCAATAAAGCCTGTGGATATAAATAGTGGTACTGTAAATATTGGAAGAGGTGAGTTTTGCCAGAAAGTGGTCCAGATCCCCTAAGTCAAATGCTTACATTTAGAGATGGTGATGAGCCGGTTGTCAGTTACTAATTCCTCTAAATATAAATAAGTATTTTCTTCCCCTCTTAAGCTAAAATACAGTCCTGTGACTTTAGTACAGCATATAAAATTGTAGAATTTCCCCCCCAACACACACTTTCCACAGCAATCCTCCAAAGTTATCCACAATGAAAGGCTCCAAGCAAATAAGAGTAGGAGTTATCTGCTATGCATTAGAAGTACAAATACTGAAAATTAAAATCCTATTTGCAGCATGCATCCCAAAAGGTTTAAAGATTGTTCTGTAAGGAAGAGTGGGAAGGCAAATGTCTCTCAATGCATTTTATATATGCTACCTGTGACAAATGTTTCACAGACTTGAGGAATGGAAGGAAAGGAATCCTAGGGAGGGAAGCAAATTGCTGCGTGGTTTCCAGCACTTGTAGATCTACTTAAAAATTAAAATGGGGAATATATGACATAAGCACTTTAGCTTACATGATAAAAACTACCAGAAATTTTCTGTGAAAATTAAGTGCATAATGTGCACAAGTACCCTGACAATCCTGGTATAAAGTTGCAAATAGCCACTGGTACAGAAGCCGAGCGTGGGCAGATTAAACTGCAAGGCGACGAGCCATTTTGCATTTGCTGGCAGGAGCTGGCATCTGTTTTTAGATGTAACATCCTCAGTGTAGCTGAAGAGCCTCTCAGAAAGAATGTTGCTGGGAAGAGCTCCAAGTGAAGACAAAGCCAGGTTTGCAAGATGTGGAAGTGAGCTGGTGTTAGACTTGCACCACTCAGCAAGACCTGCTCTGTGAGGAGCGAGCTCAGCGAGGTACAGAGCTGGTTCACATTTGGTAGAAACAAGAGTCACTCGAGTTTGAGGTTGTCATGAGCTTTTCCAAATAGCTCATTACGTTTGCAGCTTCCAGGTGGGCTGGATGATAATCTTTGGTCTTTATTATTGCTTCTTGGATGACTGGGATTTTCCCCTGATGTTCCTCAGCTTGACTGTGCGTGACAGTTCTGGCATTGTCTTGGGGAAATGGAGAACTGGCAGAGAAGTGCCTGAGCTAAGGAATCAGAACTCATTCTACATGGTGCCTTCACTGACACCACACTGTTAAACAGCTCAGAAAGACAAGATAACACTTCCTTTTTTTTTGGCCTCGTTGCCTTGATCCAGCACTCCATGCTGAGGGGGGACTGTCACAGCCCTGACAGCTGGCATGATGACACACATACACACATCTCTAGAGCTTATTTTTCAAACTAACTCCTCAAAGGGCTAGACGATGGAATTCATCTCTGACTACTCTTTATGAAATATTTGAGGAATTAATCATTATTGTGCCTGCATTTGTTCTGTACCAAAATTCACCCAATGTCCTCTGACCACACTGGTAGGCACAACCCTGTGTCACACATAACTATTCCACTCCTTTTACGACAGTCGCGCTTTACAGCACCTTTGACAACAGTCGTCATTTACGGCACCTTTTACGACAGTCGCGCTTTACGGCCGATTTTACGACAGTCGCGCTTTACGGCACCTTTTACGACAGTCGCGCTTTATGGCACTCTTTACGACAGTTGCGCTTTACGGCACCCTTTACGACAGTCGCGATTTACGGCACCTTTTACAACAGTCGTGCTTTACGGCTGAATTTACGACAGTCGTCATTTACGGCACCTTTTACGACAGTCGCGCTTTACGGCCGAATTTACGACAGTCGTCATTTACGGCACCTTTTACGACCGTCGTCCTTTACGGCCGATTTTACGACAGTCGCGCTTTACGGCTCATTTTACGACAGTCGTCATTTACGGCACCTTTTACGACAGTTGTCATTTACGGCCGAATTTACGACAGTCGCGCTGTTGCAGCACACAGGTGGCTGTGGTCCTTGATCACGAGCAGGGCAATATCCAGCTGCATTGATTGGATCCTGTTTGATGTTTTGTGTGTATTCCTCTTGTAAGCAATACTGGATCCTTCAATGCTGCATAAGTGCTGAATTCTGCGTGGGGGGAGGAAGGTGTGGAAGAAAATTATTGGAACTTTCCACCTCATATTTGGATTTCTGTCAGCATAGCAGTTTTTGTGGGTACAATGTAATTAAATTAGAAAATGATATATTTCTCTTAGGGAGAGAAGGTTTCTGATGGTGCCTGTTGTATCTAACCTCCAGGGTCTTCCAGCTTTTGCAGAGCTCTCAATGTGGTTGATTTGAAAGCCTGGCTACGCTGTGACCTTACTCTTTGATACTCCTATAAGCTTCCATGGATGCAGTTTCAGCTTATTTATTTTTCTGGCTGACACACACTTACAAAACACAACAGTTCTTTCAGAAATGGTAACTTTCTAGTGGGTCTTGCAGCTATTTCTTGTAATGTCAGTAAAGTGAGGGGTGCTCCCTCCTTGTTTTTTTCCCTCTCTTGGACTGTCTGGCAAGGTCGAAAGGGAGGCATATCTCATGCAAGTAAGGTTTTTGCCATTACAGTAATTAAGAAGAGTCTGTAACTAAAAAGCATTGATCAGTTGGGTCATCTCAGTGATAGGGGACTGAGACTCCTACACACTCAGACTTCAGAATCCAAATAGTAAAAATCCAGTTTAGAATGAAAGGTTTTATAGGGAAAAAAAGGTGGTTTTTTTTTTTTTTATTTGGGGTCAATTGTTTTTCATATCCTTGTGAAGCATTGGTATCTTTTCTTATAACAATGACATCTTGAATGTAATATCTTCTTTTGTTCTATAGTATGTGATGCAGGTAGTTTGTAATTGCTGTGTAGTGGGGCTTTATTGAAGTAAATCCACTGTATCTTGTATCCCACTTACTTTTATTCTAAATGCATTTCCAAAGAGTACTTTTTAAAAATGTCACTTAAAAGCGGGTGATCAATATTTCTTTGATTCTAACTGCCAGATACTGGTTTAGGTAGTTATTTTTATCTAAAACTCTTCAATCTCCCCATACAGCCTAGAAAAATGGTGTTTGTGATCAGGGAGTTTCACCTTGGAAAATATAAAGAAGTCTACAACAATACTGGAAACACATTTGCTGAGCTGCAAGAATCCTTTCCTGGCTATAGACTGTCCATAAAGAAAGTACCTAATTGTACTAGACACACTTTGGAAACTTTCCCAGAGGAGTAATAGATAAGTTAACGGAGCACTTTTTAATTTTGCAAAGTGCACTCTTCCTTATAATTTACTTAATATAGAAATTTAATGTACTGCAGTTTACTGAACAAATTACATTTAAAGTATTTCAGAGTTAAGTTGAAAGCTCTGCTTTGGTAGCCAGTTGGACTTTATTATTTGATTATCCAGATAAGGACAAGCAGTAACAAAGTTCTCTGTCTTAAGTGGTTCCAGGGATTATCTCTCAACCATTACCGCTGTTAAATGCAGATTTTAAATTCCCAGGAAAAAACCCCAGAAAACAACAAAAAAGATACAGTAGCCCTTTCCTGCCTCTGCACTAGCTAATGTTTAGTTTTCGTTTGGCTTAAGTCTGAGAGGATTTTGTATCAGTTCCATAACAGTTTTCATAAATGGACTTCATTAAATAAAACCCTAAAGTTATAGGAAAATACAAGGATATTAGAAATTAGTATGGGCAGAACCAAATGTCCTCTTTGTGTCTTACTGCAGCCCAGCTAACTGAGGTTCTTTTCCATTTATTTACCTGAAACATGACAAAAAGCACAATCCTGGATTAGAAGTAACAGCATATATTTTCATTAAGCCATTGCCACAGACCCATGACTCATCATGAGTGATACTTCTGTCCTGCCCTCCTGTAGGGCAATCATGTTATGTAACCCCCTCCCCCTGCATTTGTTCTTCAAATTATGTTAGGGTTTTGTTATCAGCCAACAGGTCAAATGAGTGTTTGTACTTGGAATGACATAGACTGTGGCATAAATTATCCCAGGCTCCAAAGCAGCTCATTAAAAAATTTCATCTGGTACATGGTGGAGCTGTACCCGTCTTCTGTGTCAGAAGTAGAGTTGTGATCATAAAATCCTTTTCATGGAGGTTTTTTCACTGGGATGGGCACATAGATCACTTGGAGGAGAGAATTTTTTAAACTTTAGGGGAAGCTGATGCAGAGAGTAGAATTCAGAACTGTTCTTGAAAATCTTGGTGGCTGAGGAGATGCACTGTACTTCACTGTTTAAATTTTTCTATGAATAGTTTCTCTGTCAGGAGGAGTTGTAAGAAAACAGGGCACCAAAGAAAAGGAAGTATCCCTGAACCTTATGGTGTCTGCTGCTGGTGTGTTGTGCAGATGGGAGTTTGAAGAACTTGATGGCCTGTGGCAGAGGGTGGGATGAGGGAAATACATGGCAGGAGACTACAGCAGCAGACATCAATGAAACCAGACCATCACATTAAGCATGGAACAATTTCTAGTCAAATTGCCAGGCAGTTCACAGCTTCTGCAATGAGGCGGAGTCTGAGAATCATCAGACTGAAGAATGGCTCAGATGTTCCCAGCTGGGAGCTTCCAAAAAAGCCTGCACTGCAATGGCAATGCCTGAAAGTATCACCTGCTCTCAGAGGGTCTCACCAGTACTGTTCCTCAGTTTAGTTTCAGCAGTTCACTGATGGTTAACCTGATGATCTTGGATGAACAGAATGTTTCTGCAACTGAAATGTGGAGAGGTTGTGTAGTGCTTCATATCTGCCCTGTGTATGTGTCCCTCCATGCAAGACATGGGGTCTCTGAAGGAATTTTAGTAGACATCCCTTCCTGTGGTACATCAGAAAATTCTATACATGAAATCTATGGCATGCTGCTGTTGTCCAGGGGGAAAAAAGGTAAGCAAATGCCCTCTGTCAACAAAAAACTGAACAATGTTAGGGCAACCTCTATTCCTAATCCTTGCTGCAGCCCACATTGTGTTAATGGAAGACGTTCAACTCAGTTGAGCTTTTAGGCAGCCTTTGATATATTTCCTTGTGACAACAAAGCTTGGAGTTGGATGATAATTGACTTTGTTTTATCAAGGTAGGTAAGGAAGGTGAAAGAGAATTCTCTATTAGACAACCTATTGCATTCTTGAAGAAGAAAGAAAACGTCAAATTGGGCCAAGGGAGGATTTGTCACTCCTACGTCTCTTTTACCAGCTGGGAAAACAGAGATGAAATGGCTAAGAATTGGACAATCATTAATATTTTTTTGATGAAAACCTGTCGAATTCTTGAAGTGAAATCACCTGGTTTCTTGGCTGGTAGAGGGACATGGCTTCTGTGTTAATGAGGATTCCAAATGATCATGGAAGCAGGTAGGCAGGATTTTCTTGGTACCTGGATCTGGGCAGTACTGCTGTCTGTGGATAGACTGATGATACATCTCAGAGTTTGAATAGCTCTTTGGTGTGAGACTTGATGGCTGGAGGTTAAGAATGAAGTTTGCTTCTTCTGGAACATAGCCTCAAGATAACATCAGAAAAATATTTTAAGCCTCTGCTTCTTTGAAAAATGTATGTGTGCTGTTGGCTTTTAGTGAAAACACATAAATGGATAAATGGGTAAATGGCTTCATGAGATTAACGTTCAATTAATGGATGATTTCTGCTATACAAAGATTTTTATTAGCATTGTGATTACTGAGAGTAATTAGTCATAGAAGTCTATACTGTCATCAAGTTGAAGAACATGACTGGATCTAATTAAAGCTAATGTGAAGAATTGGGTATTGCATTTTGACTAGGATGGCAATGCAAAATCCCATGCTCTTGTGAAGTATGAGCTTCAGTGACATCCTGTGGTCAGGACTCACTTTGTTGCACTGAAAGAAAGCACTTTCAAAACCTAGGGATGAGGACATCCCTCTTTCTGAAAATCACATGGGAGGTGTGAGTGTGCGTGGTGGTGGCACATTGTCCACAGTCACCTCCTGGGAACCTCGGGGTGACAAACTCAGTTTCCTCCTGGGTCACCAGGTGGTTCCTCAAGGAGAAACAAAAGCTCTTCTGCAAGACCAGGGAGTAGCCAGCTGGAGAAAAGCAGCAGCCAGTGTTCTGATAGTTCCTAAGAAATGGGATTTTATTATTGGAATACTGGAGGTAATTTCTGCCTACAGTTGTGGATTGAGGTAGAAACATAGTTAGATACAGCAAGTTGTTATTATTCACAGACATGAAGAAGATATTTAAGGTAAAGATCATCATTAATTTCCCCGTAATGACTAATGCTTTATATTCCCAGAGGCCTACCCCTTCTTTGATGAAATACCTGCCAAGTTTTGGCTCACACAGGGTTTTCTGCCTTCTCAATGAAGCTCTGCTTGCACATCTTTCGGGAAAAAAAGATCTGATGATGCTGATGCAATGCATGTGAAGGTGCTATAGCAGAAGTGAGATGAGCAGCTACACTGATCATTAGATAAAATCACTATCCACAACTGAAATGAATTTATTTTTTAGGTTAGAAACACTTAAGTCAGAGTTTTATTGTAATTTTTCCTCTCTTTTTTACCTCTAGCAAAATGTTGTAAAAGACAGTCTCCTGCCTGTTGGGAAGAAATAAGTAAAATTCATAGGGAATTATCTCACAAATAAGCCAATATGCAGATTAAGTGGGCAGATTGAATTTTTTGTTTAACAACTCATATTCCAAGCCATTATCACCAATGAATTTGACTGCAAGGGAAAGGAAATTCCTATATCTTAGTTATGGTGATATAAAAATAATAATTTTAAAAAATGGCTTAGCATATGTTGCTTCTTTCAATTTTTTTTCTTTGATGTGCGCATAGTTGATACAAACTATCAATTGTTTTGTAGGTGAATAGTGGAAGTCATTTAATGAAACCAGCTTTAATAATCTTCCAAAGATAATCACATGTGCATCCAAAGAAGGTTGACTTCTGCCTTTAACATTTACATGAACATTTTTCTTTACATTTCAAGAATACAATGTTGGGACTGGCAATTTGAAAGAATTTTCTATCATTTTGTGTAGGCTGTTACTGCTGCTGAGTGTTAGCAAGTGCATCTCTAATATGCATTTAGAAGTTTTGAGAAACAGAATTTTTAAACATTTTGTCTCTTTTCTAAACAACAATTGTTGCCATCAGCTATTTTTTCTCCCATGCTTTTCGCACAGATCTCCAAGAAAAAAAAATTCAACTTCTGTGTATGAAGACAGAAAGGTCTGAAAGACAGACTTGGATATCTAGAAATACCACTCATCTCATGACTATTTGGTATTAAAATCTATGTGAAAGTGGTGGAATGCAGGGTGAACAGATTTGAAAGCTCACAACCCAGCAAATTCTAAAAATCTGCTTGCTCTTTGTTTAGATGGAAATTTCAGAGACTTGATAACACATCAACTACGAGATAAGCTGGAGGTGTGAAACAGCTCAGTCTCTCTACCTCCTTTTCTTTTTTTGTTACAACTCTTCCTTATTTTATTCAGGTGCATTTGCAGTCAGAAGACTCTTATCATATGTGTGCTTATAGTTGAGAATGACACACCTGCCCAGTATCTATGGTAACAAAGGCTCTCTTCAATCTCAGACTCCTTGGTTCTCTTTTCTGCCTTTTCATCCTCTGCAAGAATAGATGATGAAAGAATATTTGTGTCAGTTTGTTTTAATTTCTCTTACCATTTATAAATTTTCTGTAATAATCCAAGAATCTTGTTACTATAAGCTTTTCTCCATGATTACAGAGGGTTGGTCTTTTGCGGTAATGCATGATTTTTGTTTTTCTCCTTGGGAATATGATTAAAAATGCAAGAAATAGTAAAATGAACATTGTCTTTTTAGAAAATAATGACAATGAGAGAGTTATGTATAACAAGTAGAATACCTATAACTGCATCAAAGAATCCTGTTTCTAACATAAGAAACTGCAGATCTACAGGGAAATTACTTTAATCAAAATGATAAATAAACTCTAGTCCATGTTTTATTATGGAGAACTGATCCAATGTACTAAGCTCTTTTCTGCTGTTGATGAAAAGGCAACACACAGTATCAGTTAGCTTGGATCACTCTGCAGTGAATCAATACTTCACAGAAAATAATTGGATTAATAACTTTCTCTTTATTTATAGGCCATGACAATTAAAAAAAATAGAAGAAAACATAAGGTCTGTTTTTCTTCTTAAACCTCTTGCTCTTTCCAGACTTATAAGTACAGCCAGTATTAGCTAAAGGAAAGGGCTTCAGTACCATCTGTTTTGCCTTGTTATGAGATTCTTTCAGTGAAATCAGAAGACAGCCTGAGCATATTTTAAGTGGTATTGTTTGTACGCTCTTTTAAATCAAGGTGAAGAGACAAGTCCCCCCGTGGAGTTCAAGAATCACTTAGCAAACCAGATCCTTGTCAGAAAACATAACAATATTCTTTCTTTATAGTGCACTCTATTCAAGGCTGCCTTTCATAGACTACCCATGACATAAGGCTGCTATTCTTCAGTTCCTCCTGCTCTCCTATTTCTCATTTGACAAGCACCTTCCAACAAGTGCAAAACCCTTCACTTCTAAGAACAGGCTTTCTATTAAAATGTGATGTAATCCTCACTGTGCCCTACTTACAAAACCTCACAGGCCTAATAGACTTCCCAAAGGTCTGTGGGTCAGATTTTGTCCCCAGAACATCTGTGTAAATCTCAGTGAGTTGACTGGAGTTACTATAGATTTACACTGGTGTAGCAGTGCAGTGCTCTGCTCTATTCAGGATATAATTCCTTAACCATTACATCATTTTAATATGATGGTTAGGAACGTGATAATTTACTATTTTGTTCTCATTACAGCTCATCAAATTTGGATATACAGTATGCTGGGATTTGTGTGAGGGCTTAAGGAGAGAAACAAAATTACTGAAATGCATGTTTTGATCCGAGCCTGTAGAGAGTTTTGCAAACGAAGGTGAATAACTTGGATACAGCTGTGAAAACAAATGTGTACAGGGATTTAAAGACTCATATGGCCAAAGCAACTGACTTGGGAGAATAAACTTTTTGCAGCAGTTTGTTGAACAGCTCTGATCAAAGCAAGGGCACAAACATTCAGAAATGACCTGATAAGGGATGTTGTGACATTAGAAATGCAAAATAATGTTGAGAAGATTCAAACCTGCAGAAACCCTTTAACCTAGAAGCTGAAACACTCAGCTCAGTGGTGGAAGAAAAATTTGGAGTCCCTTCCCTGTTTGACCACAAGGCAGTGGCCATATCCAGTGGAGATTTTCCTAAGATTTCCCAGGTTCTAGGATCAAGTTCTAATGGATTTCAGTGAGTTCATTTCTTAAGGCTAAAGAAAACTGCTTTGAAAACATGAGACCTGCTAACCTGATTAAGCTGATAACATTTTTGTTCAGCTGTCTGGCTGGGAAATCAGTTATTTTCACATCTCTGTTGCACAAATTATGTCTTTTATTTCTCTCCCACCAGCTGAATCAGCCTTCCCCACTGCAGTTTGTTTTCCAGGTGTGTGCAGTGACTCTGGGGGAAAGGATTAGGGCTGGGCTGTGCCTGTGTGGGGTTGGGTGTGCTTGGACACCTCTCAGCTGGACCTGCTGGAGGGAACCCATTGCTGACAGGCAGAAGTGGGAATTGACAATGTCAGGGCTGGAGCTCTGTCTCAGGTGATGCTGCTCCCCTCTCCCTGGTGAGAAATTTATCTCAGACAGAGGCTGTTGAAGGCAGAATGGGTGAGGCAGGGCAGCATGAAATTTTGTTTGCCACCTATGAGGAAAACTCCCTTTTCTCCTGTTCAGCCCGTTCTTCGGATGTGACCAACACTGATCACCACCTGATGCTCAGTGTCTGGACTTTGCTGACCTTTAAATGGTCAGCCTTCATGTGCAGGTTGACCTTCAGGGCTGAAGAGCAGAGGTTTGTGCATTTAGTTGTAGGTGAACATGATATGTAAATATATAAAAATATAGAGAAAATATACGAACACTCTCCTTTAATTTCTTTAATTTCTAATTTTGTACTACAGAGTCCGTAGAGGGTAGTGACAGCAGGGAGCAGAGGTCGAAAATATTAATAGGATCATTTAATGTTCTAAAAGAATTCTGGTTTTCAAGGTTATTCTAATATCCTAGTCAATAGTAATATCATCACAGTGTCTTCATGTAATCAAGTTATGCTTAATAAAATATAGTGCTGAATTCTCAAATTTAAAATGAAGATGGAACAGGAGGGGAAGATTGTGATAAAGAAAGTTGTCATCATCATTTTATCAAATAACTTCTACTGAACAATAGTGAAGCTCCACATAGGTTCAGTGGCCTTGTTGCACAGAGGTCACCCAGAGATAACTTGTCCTTCCCTGTCACTATTTCAATTGTTCCGATTGTTTCCATTTCCTTGCAGAGCTGGCAAGCATTTTAGATTCCATGGGACTTGCTGCTCGGAGGGAGAAAAATTCTCTTTATTCAAAGTACAAAATCACAGAATAGCCCAGTTTGGAAGGGAGCTTGGTTGGGAACCATTTTATGAGCAATGAGCTTAGATGAGATTATTTAGCACTCTGACCAATTGTATCTTGAAAACTTCCAGAGAGGGGGGACTCTGCCATGTCCTGGGGAGGAAATGAAACATGAAGAGCTGTCCAGTTTTCCCCAGCTCTGAAATGTGGGTGCAAATACTCTCTCTTAGAAAAGCTGTTTGGGAGAAACTCCTCCTTTCTTAAAAGGAAATTTGTATAGAAGAGGAAAATGAGTGGGGAAGAAGCTGAAGGCTGGGAGAACAAAGGAAATGATTATTTCTAAGGGGAAGAGAATGTGATTGCTCAGGAAATAATTACACTTGTTACTTAATAAATAGTGTTTCTTCTATTTATTATGTAGCTAGAACTTGTTTGGTGTCTACTAGGAAATAATTGATTTGACTTTTAACACACACTTAATGAGTTATAGAATAGCTCAGAAATCTTCACACTGTGAATGGAATTGTTTTCACAGCTGATTTATGAAATTCATGAAGATTGGCCCAGAGTTCAAACCCAAAAGTGAACTCCACCCACACTGAAGGTTTATTTGGATCATTCCTCATGCTCAGCCCACTTGTAACAATTGGATTCAACCTGCAAGAGGAAATTTTTCTCTCTAAGCTCAGGGATGTTTGAGACTGAGGTACTGTTGTGAGGTTCCCTTTGAAATTTTGTTTTACAACTGGTTTCATGGTGATTGGCAATATCACATCCTATGACAAAGGAGAAAATGAGGGCCCTCCAACAGCAGTTTTGTTCTCACTAAATTCCTGATAGATGCACTCAGATATGATTCTATAATTTTATCTTGGTTTAATATGCAAAAGCACATAGAGTAATTTTGGGTTATTTTTAATTGCTTGGAAACTACAACATGTACTGAGTACTTTTGCTGCATTTCTACTTCACTTTCAGCCTTGTCACTTTAAAAAGAAGGGGTAAAAAACTGTCTCGTTTGTAGTCTCAAGGGCCTTAAACATACTGGAGAGAAATGTGACTGTGGTCAGTTACCAGATTGTGAGTAAATGCTGATTCATTTAAAAGTAAAAGAAAATAATCTTTTCTCCTTAACTTCAAATGTGAGGGGGAAAAATGGATATGGAGACTTTAAAGTAAAAGGTGTTTTTTTATTCTCCCCCTGCCCCCTAGCTGATCAAGGCTGATTTGTAACTGATAGTCTGTAAATTTTGGGAAATATCTATAAAGACTGAGGTTGCTTTTGCAGCATTTGATAAGAGCCTCTGTGGGAAACAGATAAACAAGAAAATTATTTTTTTCTATCTTGATTATTAATATGTTGCACAATTTCACAGATGTAACACGTCTCTACAAGTAAATACTTTCAGCCTTAAGACCAGATTGTGCCAATAAAAGGAAACCTCATTTTAATGCAACTAATAGATTGAAATGCTGGGGGGTTTGTTCCCTTCATTTTAAGTGAAGCCAAATATAATCCACGTGGGGGATACAGAGACTTGGGGAGATTGACTGAAGGAACCAGTGTTTTCAGCATATGGCTACTATAAATATCATAAATGCCATTTTTACCTGCTTCCTGGGATTTTCCTTTGTTGCTGTAGCACTGGAGGACCTGCAGACCATTGTGCCCACACTGCTCAGACACGGGGTAGGGACAGCTCACATTTCCTGTCTCCAAAGGTGTGGGATTATCCAGTTAGTGGGAACAAATCCAGGTCACAGAAAGGCACCACACATTTGCAGCAGTGGGGGACATTCAACATTTTCAACCAACTTAGGAAATAATGGACTTGACCATAATTTGAAATCTTTAATCAGCCTGATATCTTTTGTAAAAATACATTATTACATAAAAAGTTTTAGGTTTGATGAGGGTTATGGGGTGGTGATAGATGCACTGTGGAGGCTAGGCAATAATTTAAAATGCAAAAGCAAAGCTACTCCTTGTATTCACAATCTCAATATATCACCCTTCTGTAACTGTTTTTTTTCTTCAGAACAACCAAAATATTCTTTTGGGTAGGATGAGGGCCAGAAAGGAATGCAGTAGTCCAGCTGGTGGGTAACAGATAACAAGATCATAAAAATTAAAGTTATACTTTGGGTAATTAGGAAGTTTGCTTATTCTATCATTAATTGTGCAGCTGTTTAATTTAAATATAATCTGATTCAGAGTGTTAAAGTTTACTCCAAGCTGAATGTTACTGTTTTCCCTGCAGTCTGCAGCATTTTGCCAGGGAAATAGAAAATCTGGGAATAAAAGGAAAACAGTATTTTTTGTTTGCAAAATTACATGTTATGCCTATCTATAATTTTTTTTTTAATAAAAGGAACTTGAAGTAATGCAATTATTTCTACTGGGAAAACCTCTCAGGAGCAAGTTGTACACAGTAATTATGATTTTAGACTGAGCTGACATCTTTACTAAGTTCTGTGTTATCTTACCCTGTATTAAGTATGTTCGTTTTTTGAAGTGGGTGTTTCAAATGTCTACTCTTAATTATCACTGTAACTGAAGAGAAGTACAAACTCACAGCCCCATAAATGTGAAGACTGTTTTGATTTGGTTTGTTTTGATATTGTTTTTCACATATAAATCATATGGGCACATCTGCGACTGAAATGGAGATAAACCTCCTGGTGTTATCTTATTTCTTAATTGTAGGCTCTCATTTTCCAGGGAGAGTGTTGACTCGGTCTTTCCCTCATCATGCCCTCCTCGGCTGTTTGCTTGCTTATTTACTGGCAAAGCTGCTTATATTTTAAACCTATCTAGGCAGAGCAAGCTTTAAAAATACATGTCAGATTCGTTTTAATTCAGAAACCATTTTGTTCAGCAGCACATGTGGGCTTGCTCCAATTTTCTATTTCCTTTTTTCCTATTTCACACTAGAGTCATAGAAATGCCTCCTCCAGATAACAGAAGGAGGCAGGTGTTATTGAGAATAGTTTTTTTGTGGAAAAGTGGAACCATTATTAAAAATACTTTCAGATAAATGTCAGTCTTTATACTTCCTGATATTTAACACACATTTCAACTTTTCCTACTTGGGTATCTTGGGTGTGAGGTACTCTTTGAAATGAGGCAGTCAGATACAAACCAGAGCTGCTTCTCCTGGGATGCTGCTAGTGCTGAAGTCCCAGGCTGAGAAAGGCTCACAGGGTTTTGGATTTAAGCTCATATTTTTTCATCTGGCTGCACTATTATTAGGGAAAAAATCCTGTTGCACTGCCTGTGGTCGGATGCTCTTTCACCTTGGCACTTCGTAGTAATTTGGAGCTTCCCACTTGATCGTTGCACAGTGGCCTGGGACACTTCATTTGCAAATATACTTCCAACCTTATGGAGTAGAATACAGGGTTTTTTTCCACTGGTGGAAAAGATGAAAATTAGAATGTTGGAATCAGGAAGGACTGATGAGGTAGGATAACAATTGGAGAAAGCTGCATTGGCAATCAAGGTTCTCTTTCCTCTCTTTCTCTATCCTGTTTGTCCACTATCAGGGACAAGTAACTGTCCTTATAAATAGTGTTTAATTTGAGGTTGCAGCTTTCAGATATTAATTAGTTAAGACCAATTAACTAAGGGAAGACAGGTTGGTGCTGCCATTTTAGTCCTGCTGATGGAAAAGTGGGGCCCACAGATGTCTTATGATTACAAAATGTGCCAGTGTCAGACTCAGGGCTGTGAGATGGGCTTGAGCAGCACTTCTGTGAAAGTGCCCAGTGCCCAACCAGCCACAAATTGCCTCAAATTTGAGAAAAAATTGTCTCAAATTTGAGAAAACATTTTCCCTGCCATAGTATCTTGATGCCTTGAGTCCTGCTTAGTGTTACGTGTGGGAACAGTGTCCCAGAGTCCTGATATCCCTTTTTGTGAATGTTTTGAAGGTTGTCTTCTCCATTTTCCACAGCTGTTATATCCTGTCACAGTTATTTCATGAGTGAGTAGAAAGTATATTTTGCATCTCGTTTAAATGTGCCAGATAAAATGGGGAAATGAGAAATACAGGTGGATTAAAAAGCAAAGGTTTAACCTTGCAGACAGTGCTGAAGAGAATCTTCCAGATGTGATAAATCCGTGTCGTTAGATGATTTATGTTGCAGTTAGCTGTGCATCCAGGCAGAGAAAAATTAATAGAACGGAACCTGAAAGTTTTGGAAAACAAACAGGAGATAAAAGTATTTGGAAACACAGAAACTGTTTTTTACCACCACAGTAATTTTCAACAATTCGGTCCTGGTAATCGAAAGTGTTCTGAGAAGGAAAAGCAAATTCAGAAGACTCAAGACCTACAGAAGGAGCAGGAATTTTCAGATGTTCAAAGGACCACTTTCCTCAACTACTGCTGAATACATTTCTAGATAAATTTATAGTAAATGATGCATTTTGCTGAAATTTCTCTCAACTTATATATAGGACAAGTGGAAGAGTCAAATAAGAATAATCTCATCTGTGAGTTTCTGAAGAACCTAAAAATATGCTCTTAGAGGATAAATAGAATTTTCAGAAATAGAAGTCAGAGTACAGTGCTTTCCATTTTTAAGGCAGATGTCTGTGACACAGACACTAAATTCAGAGATCCATTCTGTCTGATTTCAGAAACACTTAGGAGCATCTTATTGCTGTGTATCTGCTAGACCAACTGCAGCAAATAAGTAACAAAGAATTCTGTGTTTTGTTGGATACTAGGATTTTTTCCTATTTTTTCTTGCAACTGCAAAGTTATTTAGTATATGCTTTTCTGTAATCTTCTATTACATTAGATACCCCAAATTATTTACATTTATTCCAATCTGATTCTTTACAAGTTTTGATTTGTCAAATGTTTATGGAATTAAATAGAAATAGACTGGGCAATGAGAAAAGAATTTTCTAGTTTACTGAGGTTTTTTCTCCCTAGTAACATTCTCTTCCTTAATTTATTTATATTTTATATTTGTCTTTCTAATTAAGGTAGATAAAAAATTAAACCAAGCATATCCCTAATGGATAGAAATCATAGACTGGCATAATTAATTTTAGCATTTAGATATATTCTCTGCATACAGCCTTCTCTGTCAGAAGCTGTGGTCACTCCATATGGTTTGCATTGTGAAGACCACAGTTTAAAACTGTTCTAATAAAACCCCATTTCAATTGCAAGTATTTTTCATTGTCCGATATTTTAATATGCTCTCCAGTAGGCCAGTTTGCCTGAAATTTTTAGTGTTTTTTAAAGTTTGTATGAAAAAAGAGACACTGTTCCAGGGGGAACAGGATGGTTAAAGTAAGATTTAATAAGCATTAGCAAAGAATCACCTCTCAGAGCTTTCTTGTGCAAGGCAGAATCCTGCAGGCAGAGCACTCCATGCAGAGCGGGGTTACTCTTCCCTCCTCTTGAACCCCAAAATTCTGCGACTCAAACGGCCTCACTTCTCTTGTCCAGACAGAGTTTTACCTGGCTTTATTCAAGGAGCTTTTCCTCAAGCCTCCTGGTGCTTATAGCAGTGATGCTCTGGAGCCTGCAGCCATGCAAAATCTGCAAAAAAAAAAAAAAAAAAAGGGACGAGACAGTAGGTATGGCCCTGGGAATTTCCCACACTCTAAAGCACACAGGCAGGTAGGTGTAAACCCTGGAGGAAACACTTCTGCAGATGAATCCTACAGGCTTTGTGCCACTGCACTTAAAAAATGCCTTTCCAGTGGGAATAACACTGCAACTGGTATTTTCACCCAGACTGGGAGCCACTGTTTAAAGTGTTATTGTGCATCCTTTTTCTTAGTAGCACCTCAAGCTATCTATATTTCATTGAATTTAATAGTTTGTTTTCATGCTGCAGCAGATTTGCCAAATAGTTCATTAAAAAAGTATTAAAAAAAGTTGCTGGGGTTGAGGAAGCATTGTGGAAGATGGATTCTTCCTGGCTTGAAGAAATGTAATGTTGTTTTTTGACTATAAAGCAGAATTACTGTATGTTTGTGCTAAAATTATCCACAGTGAAGCAGTTAATAATAGTAAAATCAGAGAGATAAAAAGTGCAGTTCACACAGTTTAGAGTTATCACCTCTACCTGTTTGTAGGAGGATATAACACTCTGTTGGATTATATTCTCTTGTTAGGTTGTTAAAAGTCACAAAGGAGGAATACTTTAATGTGATCATTCTGGTTTTTTAGCGAAGTGAAAGAATCACAAATTGCTTAAATGCCAATATTAGGGAAAAAACCAACAGACTGAGATAACTGGATTAAACCCCAGCCTATAGCACAGAGACAGCTCTATCTGCAATCTTTTCCTTTAACATTTCCCTTCTCCCTACTTCTTTCTGGATACCTTTAGGAGAGTAATTTTAAGATAACTTAGAAATGTGCCCAAGTCCTGCCTTTTAGGACCAAAAGTTTTGCAGCACCTCGTGCAGCACTGGACCACCCACCCTGGGATTCCCATTTACATCTTTGCATTGTTTTACAGATAGGACTAAACCTGTTTTTTCATTAATTAGCTTGTAAGCTTTTGTGGCAGGGACCAACTCATTGTTGTGTCTCTGTGCAGTGCTGAGTCCAATGGGATCATTGCTTATTATTCATATCAGAGGCAGCTTACGGCTTGTCAGCAGTGCAGGCAAAATTGAATTTTGCTGCCCCTGGGAAGGCTGGCGTGGGCAGTAAGGTTTTTCCAGGGGATATGGCAGAGGGGACATGGAGGGAGTATTGGGAGTGTCAATATATTTGAAATTACTGTGAGATGTGTAGGGATACTGCAGAATAAACTATGTTAGCTCCTTTCTCCAGATGGGGAAAAAATAATTAAAAGCTTGGTTGAAAAGGTATATTCTTCTCCATGGCTCCTGAGATTTCAATACTACAATATCAATTTTTTAAATAGTTTTTTAGCCTTATATGTCTATTTGATTACTTTGAAGAAGGAAGTGAAAATATCTCAGAAATATCAGGTCCTCTAAAAGGTAGGGTGTGACCAAACATTTTGAACTTTGACAGCGTGCTATCTTTTGCAGCTGATAATGCTGCTGGTCACTTACAGAGGCACTAGACTAAATATGAATAACTATGAAAAAATATGAATTCAATTTTAGTTATTTCCCCTATTAGACATAATATAAAAATATAATTTTTAATTGTAGGCGATATCAGGAGTCCTGATAATTTCTTATTGAAATATTACTGATATCTCAGTTGATCAGCCTTTAAAACATGAAAAGGGTGAGACGTGGCCATGAGATAAATATCTTTATATCCTGTAGAAGTCTTAAAAATGTTCTATCTGCAAAATTTTTTAGTTGAAAATCCAGTGAAGATTGCTCAATTTTAGTCTTATAATTCTGTGAAAATACAAAAGATGGCCATGACTCAGAGTTGCTTGAATGTTACTTAGGTTTCTCCCACAGTGCTTCAAAACTTTTCCTGTTTCTGATGCTGTCTGAAATCTGATTGTTCCTCAGCTTTGAAATAATTCCTTGATTAATAGATAGGTTGCACCGTTACATTTTCAACAAGTTCTGTCAAAAATTCAACTCACCTGAAAACAAATCATGGAAGAACTGAAAGGAAGAAAAAAGGATTTATTCAGTAAAATGTATTTCATTTCTGAGAACTACCTTGGCCTATAGATCTCCATGCAAACTTCTGGAGTCTTCAGCTAGGAAATGGCCAATGTTGAAATCCTTTTCTGCTTCATTACCCAAATTGTGCAGAATTTTTATCTCTTTTCATTTTCAAATACATCAAAGGAAAAGACAGCTCACTAAGGAATGTACAAAATGGGCTTTATGGGTTTATTAAAGAAAATATGGATGTGAAAGCTTAAAAAATTCTCATAAATCTGATCTAAGTAGCATATTCAAGCTTTGAGAAACTAAATTTGAAACCTGATAAAAGTAGAATCACAAATATTAGAGAAAAATGTGATGTGCCATGCTGTGTACCTGAATTATGAATGACAAAGTTTTCTTCTTGTGCCTGCCCCAAGGTGCAGAGGTCTCTTACCCCTCCTCACATAGAAACCCCACCAGTTCTGTGCAGCCCAAACTGGGATGTCCCTTTGTGGCATTGCCCTCCACAAACTGGGATTCCAGCTGGCCTCATTGTTTTAGTTGTCACTCCTTGTTTGTTTCTACGAGCCAACACGTCCCAAGCCATGCCCTTGTGCAAAATGGTGCCAGAGAGCCCCTGGTGGAGTTCTGTAGGAGAACAACTCCTTTTGGGGTGCTAAGAGTTATAGAAAATGTTCTCTTTCTGATTAAAAAAAAAAAAGCTTGGAGAGGGGTGGAGAATGACAGAGAAAAGACAACCTTTTCCAAAGGCACCCACTCTCATCTCGCAGATTTGAGAATACAATAAGTGTATTCAAATGATTTCTGGTTCATAAACTTGGGAGGGAGAAGTATTTTAGTTTCTACTTAATACATGGGGTATGTATGTTACACAGAATATAATCAAAGAAAATTGGTAAATAGCAGCCTTTTGCCTGGCTGGAGCATAATGATGGGTTAGAGGGAAAATATGCTGTACTTGAAATTTTGGGGAAATGAAAATTAATTTGGCTTTAGTTTCATATGGTTTCCTTGAAAGACTGTTCATACAGTACTTTGTGTATAAATGTCTTGTGGAGTGGTAAGGGGTTTTCTTTTCTATACGAAAATTCCTTTTAAACTCATTCTTGCTGCAGATATTAATTATCAACATTTAATAGATTACATACCTGAAGAAGAATATACTCCTTTTACTCTCTTATTCCCTCTTAGATTTTTATATAATATGGGCAGATATCCATATATGAGATATTTTTTCACACAGCTACCAATAAAGGCATTCCTACAAGCTGGAAGATAACAATATTAGAGTCATGTTACAAAATGATAAAAAGGGGTTCATGCCACATTTATTTATACACATATCTGGATACTCTTGGTATAAGAAAAATAAATGGATGCATTGAAGGTAAAGTAATATTTAATTTAATATGGTTCCAACTTTTCTGTTGAGAGGGTGATTATCTTGATAGTGAGATTTAAACTCTTATCTCTGCTCTATGGCTTTGGACATTGCCTTCTCTTTGGCAGCAAATGAGAAATTTCAGAGTAAACACCTACAAGCAAGCAAATATTGTAGACAAAGTCAGTTGCTACTGCAGTTCTTCTGTGTAAAAGCTTCTAAGATATGATTAAAGTTGAAATCTAAATGGAGATAAAACAAATAGGCCTAAGCTAAGTCCAAAAGGTAAAGCAGAAGTGGTTTATTTATTTTTAGGTAATGAGATTACAGTTTAAATTGCATTTCGTCTCATTAAGGGACTGTTAACGTCTGTTACCTCTTTTTCTGACATTAAGTTACCATATACCACTGATTCCAGCTAATGACTTTTTGAGGGAGACATTTAGGACATTTCCTAGGAGAGGTTAAATTCATTTTTCTACTCCAGGAAAAGATTGAATTTTTTTTTAAATATACCAGCAAGTTAATTTATCTGATTAAGGATTAATTGTGATAATACAGTCCCACTGATTAGGTACCTTCAATGTAAAATTCGACTCAATGTATTACAGATTTCTAGATTAAAAGTCCTGATAGTGTTTGACCTGGTAGTGACCCCATGTTTGAAAGTAATTTTTTTAGTAAGGTGGGGACAATTCCATTCATGACCAAGTCCTGAAACTTCAGTTTGGGCTAATTTGATTTTTGTTTCAGTCAATTTTTTTTCCTGTAAAATTAATATAACTTCTGGTTCACCATAATGGTGATCAAATCCCTGTAAGCAAGTGTTGTGCTGAAAAGCACATTCTGGTCACAAGTTAAAGCTGCCTGGTTTTGTAAAACCTAGGAGAAGTCAACTTTTATATATTGAAGTTCAGAAATATTAAACTGACCTTCTGATATTTTTTTTGTTGGAGTGAACCATGCAGTTTAAACACTTATTAATGCCTTTGAAAGTGCTATGACAGAATTCTGTCACAACAGGCCAAAGCATGAAGGTAATTCACTGTTAATACCAGCTGAATCCATCCCTGGTTTCCTGGTGAGTCCTTCTGTACTGTGAACATAAAATAAAAACACATAACAAATGATAGGACCTTCCAAGGATTCTGGTGAATCCAGGGGCGGTAGCAGGATGTCATGCAAAGGCACTGAGCTGAATTTTGCCATCATTCCTCAGATTTTGTTTTCCTAGGTAGCAGGGTTTCTATTTTTCTGTAGTCTGTATCTTTTTGTTTGGTTTTACTCATTAAGAATTATCCCATAATAAAATGGTTATCCATTAGTGAGGCTGAGGGAAAAGAGAGAATGCTGAGACAATTGCAAATTAGTTCATAACCCCACCAAACCTGTATTAATGTCTGAGAGTGCAAAACTTGCTATTTAAAAGAAAGAGAACACAACATAAAAGGGGATTTTGAGATAAAAAAGGTCAAGGAGGAAATCTCAATGTGAATATTACCCCATTTGTTTGCATCCACTTTTGTATTTTGTAAATTCTAAACCACAAAAATGTTTCCTGCTTCATCATAGGAACTTATGAGGGTCAGACTTTTATTTCTACCTCCCATGTATTTCATGTGATGAGATAGATCAATGCCAGCCTTTGGCCTGGCTGGGGCATATTTAGGAAAAATCTTTCTGCATTATTTAGGATTTTTGGAAAGTGTTCTGGTATTGTTTGAATCTGATGTTAAAGACAATGATGAGGATATCTGATAACGGTTTCCTTGGGGGTGCTGAATCTGTTTTTCAGCCTTGTCCATGCTCTGAGATGGAACAGGCTCCATCTCACTGTGTGTGCAGCCCTGTGTAGTGAGCTGAGCAGATCTGATGTGTAATTGAAAGGAACAGCTTTGTGACTGAGAGTAATGGAGATTAATTAATGCATTGTTATTGCTAGAGAGCTGTTTGTGAGAAAGTTTGCAGTTATTTTGAATACAATAGAAATATGGGAGACTGGATTAAAATTTGCATGGGTTTGAAGGATGTTCCAGTTTATTTTCTCTCACTGTTGCATTTTTCCTCCCAAAATTGTTCATTTTCCAGGCTGGATGTTTCTTTCTGTATTTAGTCTTAGTACGTGGTTTAAATTCTTGACATCAAATTCTGTCAGTAATTTTTCAGTAATTTTTCCCTTATGTATGCCAGGACTGCAATGGCTGGCCAAACAGGATTTGTTCAAGCAAGGATTTCAACCTGGACAAATAATGTAGCTTTAGCATATTCCCCAACAAAATCCCATTATCCTTAAATTATTCTCTTTAGTCAGCTTTGATTTTGTTACAAATACTACACAGACTGAAATACTAGTATATTAGTAATAATTCCCTATATTAGTATTAGAATTTTTCCATGATTAGTTCAATTTTTAATTTAAAATATTAAGAGAAAAAAAGAGTGGGGGTTTTTATTTTGAACAAATTGCATGTAAAGGATGACTGCAGCAATAGTAGTAAAAGGCAGGAAGCTATATCATTGCTAATCAATCTAGAGAGCTCTGTCTCTTACAGATGTCAATACAAAGTTAAGTGCTAAAATAATTGTAGTGTAGGCTTCCTCATAATTACTGTTGTTCATTTGGTGTGTTGTGCAAAAGAAAAGAGAAAAGAGGAATTTGCTTTGCAGTCAGCAGCCGCAAATCTCTAAGGAGAAAGAAAAAGATAGCAGAAGGCTGATAGTCATCCATCATTCCTGACAATTTCACAGCCTAGAATAACTTGACAGAGACCCAGAACAAAATGTTGTTGAGAATTGAATGCTGCTAAGCTGAGTGAATTGACTTTCTGATGTCAAAGCAGGACCTGCTTGAAGTGGCTGATGATTTTCCTTTTCTGACTTCAGAAACACTGACACTGAAAATGCCTGGTGGTAGGAATGGGCAAATTTGGAACCTGAGGAACTGTTTGAAAACTTTCTAGGTGCTTTTAAAGAATTTATAAGGTGATTCTGGTCAGCAAGTGTGTGGGTGAGTAGCACACCTACTGTTAAAGAGTATTTGATCATTTCATTCCTCAGAAAGCAGGAATAAGGAGTCAGAATTTTTCCCAATTGTCCTGAAATACAAAATTTTTTCAAGACCTGGCTCATTTCATCTAAATTTGTCTTTGGTGCTGTGCCAGCCTCTCTTTTACAAGTCTTGGGAAGGTAGGCTTAATTTGTCTCTGCAGAACATGAGGTTAAATTTGCTATATTTGAATCCACATATTTATTTCTTATTTTTAAGTTTAAAAATTCTTGCATTTTGTTTAGAATAGGTGCAAAATTTCTTCATGATAACATTAAAATTATGTAAGTTGTTACACAGTCTTTTTCTAAATATTATTGTTATATGAAGGAGATAATTTTTGCAGCTATTTATTTGGAAAAAAACATATATTGGAAATGTTCCTAAATTATTATAATTAGGACATTTATTTACCAATAAATATTGCCAGTTTTATCTACTATTCAAAGACTAACCTTCTAAATTGCTTACAGCCATTAAATTGTATGAAGAACACAAACTGCAGGGTTTAAATGGAAAGAGCTCGTGTTTTGTAAAAGACACATTATATCTCGGAAGTGTAAAAGAAATAAAATGTAAATAGGACATGTGGGTTAAGCATGCCATCCCTGATCAATAATGCAAAAGGTTTAGCAGGTTTATTTGTAAACCTAGCAGCACAGATTTAGTCAGAATGGGGCCTTGTACAGTACATGCAGGTATTTAAAGGTTAGGAATGAGGAATTTCATTAGTCTGGCAAATCCTCTGCTGTCATTCCCCAATCTCTTTGAATTATTTCCAAATATATTCTCACTTTTTTTTTTAACTTTTTTTTTTTTTACTAATGGCTGTGTTACTACTACAGGGCTTTATTGCTAATTTAACTCTATCATAAATTGGCACAAGGAGCAAAGATTTTCAAAGTGCCTTGATTCCCAGTAATGATATTATAGCAACTATCTTTATGTTAATGTAGTTATAGCTGGTGTAAAAAGGTTACAGTATCAAGCCTGCTAGTCTACAGCATTTTATCTGTGTTTCCAGTTTGCTTAAAAAAAAGCAAAGCATGATATCTAATAGGCTGAGGCATAGATCTGGTATTTTACAGCATCCACTGCAACCTGAAAGCAGCACTGAGGGACATAAACCTGAAAATTGGTTGAAAAAAACCCCACTTTTAGTGCATTTTTGTGCTAAAATAAAAACCCAAACAAACATCCCCCACACCTTTTGTAGCAGACCGTGGTCCCTTCCCTCTCCTTCCTCTCTGCCTTCCCTTTCCATCATCACAATGAAAAAAGAAAACCTTAGGCTTTGCTAAGAGTTAAAGAATAAAGTATTAATAGAGCAAAAAGGCAGACATTCTCCCATTTGAAATGTAATTGTTTTCTGCATGTGCACAGAGGTCTTACCTAAAATATAGACAATCCAAAAAGAGGTTTCTAGGCATAAAACAGCTCTCATTGTCACATACTGCTCAAAAGTGATTTCTTCAAATGATATAAAATATTTTGCCTCTCATTTATTCTGTTCTTTTGCTATAAATCAAATATGAGAGCTTTGTTGAAGGCAATGTTCAGTGAAGGCCTTGTATCCTTTTTCTGACAGCTCTGTTGTGACTGGATAGTTATGTACATTTCTGTGGTGTAGAAACATGCAGGGATTTTTTTTACAGGGACTAAATGTTTAAAAGAATGGAGCTATTTGAATTTTTATATCAATGTCAAAAAAAGAATATTTGCAGTTTTAATAATTCATTGTTTTTGTGTACTTTTTAGTTTTAGGTTGTAAAACAGAAGTTTGTTTGCAGATTGCAGAGTTTCTACAAATGCTTTTCAAGTGATCTGAGGTTGTCATCTGTCTGACAAAGACATTTTGTTGGAGATATTCATCATTTTGTGACGTTTGTGTTTTGTTTACATTGCTTCAGTAATTCACTTCTGGGACTAAAACTTGCTTTTGAGGTTTAGGCACACTGCAGGATGCCAAAAAAGCATCAGATTCTTCTGTATTTGAAAGCTTTTGGGCCATCAAGAGATCAAAAGCTGCCAGAATCAAACCTGAGATCTGCCATTATAAATAAGGCACTGACAATTCTTATTGTGAGAGGTCCTCCCAAGGGTGAAAGAAGCAAAGAGAAATGAATTGCCCTGACTTTTTCCTAAGAAAAATCTGGCTATGCAATGGTATCTTTCTTTGGGAAGCTTATGTGTATATTAGAAAATGGAGTCTGCCATAACATGTTCTGGTGCTGAAATAAACAGTTTTACTCAATTGAAAATCAATTAAGGTTAAAATAAACCTTCCAATCCTTTTGTGGTCAGCCATACCAAATTCTGTGGACCAGAGCTGCCCTGGTTTCAAACTATAATTTACTCTGCTAACTTTGTATTTATATACAGGAACTTACAAAATGCAAAGAAAACATTTTTATAAACATCAAAACAGATTTTTTCAATTTACCAGACCATTTCTCTGGTTTACATTTCATGCATATATAAAGGATCATAATTCTTTACCAATTCTATTCTATTACACAGGTCTCAGCAGAAGTAACTAACCAGAGTAATTCAACATATTTACCAAGGGTTGTGTTTGTAGTGAGACTCTCTTTTCCCAGCTGTGTTTTAGCAATTTTTTAAAACAATAATAAACATGCTGTTAATGTGATTAAACCCTTGAAGCTATTTACAAGAGACTTCATATATGTTTATATCTGAATGTCTTTCCATTCTTCTGCTTGTTTGCTGTTGGTAAGGACATAATGCAGAACTGCTGTAGTTATCACATTGGAACTCAGCAATAAGATCATCCAAGCAAACATCTAGAACAATGTTATTTTAAAGCGATCTATACGAATTGTTCAATAAAGAAAATGTTTCTTATATGTATAATTCAGCTTTGTCTTTATTGATTTGTTCATATTTTTAATAGGTTTTAGAATTGTCAGTGTTCTAGTAAAATATCCTATAATCTGGTTTATTGTTAGGGTAATAGAGTTACAAACTTGGACAAAATTTTAATCTATCCTGCAAGGCAGTTGTTGGTTTTGTTTTTATTTTTTTCCTATTGGCATGCTTTTAAAAGTCAATTTCTTGAGGAAGAAAAGGCTCAAAGCATGTGCTGTGAGGAACAATATGAGAAGAGAAATTGTCCTTTCCAAAAGAGGGAACCTGACTCCTTTTTTTGACCAAACTCATTTTTGGAAGATGGGCATTTTTTAACATGGAGAAATCTTCATGATCATATTTTTGTGTCAGCATTCCATAGGAGCTGGCATGGTACAGACAAATAAACAGCACTGTTAGAACTGCATTCAGACACAGGGAAAGCACAAGGGCTTGCAGGGAGTGAAGTAAAAAGCACAAGGGAGTGAAGTAAAAATTTCCCCTTTTTTATGTCTATGTTCTTCTTTCTTTACAGGGTTCTGGTTCATGATGAGCTGTAACCTTTCTTTTAGCAAGCAGTACAAAATACTTGTATATTTACAGAAATGAGCTCCAGGAGGGGATTTAGCAGCTTTTTTCCTTCCCAAACCGCAGACTCTTACAACAACAACTTCTGTTTGCTTTTCTCTGCTTCTCCTATGTTCTTTTTACCCCTCTTAGACTTGATAAGTGAGTCTTTCCACAGTCTGAGCTGCAGTGATTAGTTCTGAAGCTTCTCTTTTTTCTCTTGTATAATTTTTTACTTGTATATGACTTTCTCAAGTACATTTTATTAATTTTTTTTCAAATTATTATTTTAGTGGCAAGGTTTTTATGTGGTGATGTGGGACTGTACTCTGCATGTTTATTTGTACAGGAGTCACAGACAAAAGGAAAGGATATTTGAAATTTTGATGTGAGGGGCCTGTTTATCTCCAGGCTCTGATCTGGGGCTGTGCTGTCACAGGTTAGCAGTGCAGTGCTGGCATTGTCATCACTGTCACATTGTCACCTGTGGAAGGAAGGAAGGAAGGAAGGAAGGAAGGAAGGAAGGAAGGAAGGAAGGAAGGAAGGAAGGAAGGAAGGAAGGAAGGTCCCATCTGGGGGAGCCTTGGGTGGCAAAGTGTTGCTATAGGACACGAAATAAAATGATGCAGACACTGGAATCTCCAAGGTAAAAGGAAGAAAGTTTAATTTCTGCCTTCAAGATTTATAGATTTTCAAAAGTGACAGTGGACTGGAGGATGACAGTGCCACCTCTCCAATGACACTGGACAAACCAACAGTCCATCAAATTTCTCCTCCTCCAGAAAAGAATGCAAAACAATGAGTATTTACAGAAAAGCACGTGAGAAAGTTCCTTACAAGAATGTAAATATCAGAAGGCTTAGAAGAACTTAAAAAGCCAGGGTGACAGCAAAGTTTGCAGTCAGTGCTGCCACGGAGTGTGGATGACTCAGCTCTCCCACCCCAGGGATCCCAGCAGCTGGGCTGGGGCTGGACTGTTTAGATTTCTTTGATTTATGCTGAGGAAATCCCTAATGATCCAGAACTAGGGCAGTGCTAAACCATGTATTTCACCCTCCTGAGACACCCAGTGTGCTGCTCTTGCAGCTGACATCCCAAATCTGAATCACCATTTCATTTCTCACAGTCACATTTACAGCTTCAGTCTTTATTCCTGGCATAACTAAAATTCCTGTTGAATCCAGTGTCAAGCACATAAGGACCACAGAAAAGCATTCTCCCATGCAATGGGAATTTGTGCTTTGGTGACAGAGCACTGTTTCAATTTTGTGGGAAACTCCTCATTATTTTTAAGGTCATATTAGCATTTTTTGTTTATTGAAAGTCCTCTGCTCCTGCCACTGCATGCACTTGTTTTGTTTGTATTTTCCTGCCTCCCTAGTGATAAGTGGGTTCCTTCCCTCCCCAGGCTTGGCCACCAAAATAGTGTTTGCAGATTTTGCCTGTGTGATACGTGGTTATAGGCTGGCTGTCAGAGCAGTGTTCATGAGGTGATGTAACTATAGATATAAGTAAAATCAAGGGAAAACTTATCATATGCATTGCAGTAAAAATAAATGTAAACTGCATTAGTGTTCTGGAAAGCTCAGGGCTTAAATGATACTCTGGGAAATGAGAGATGATCAGCTGTGATTGCTTCATAAGGGAACTGAGGGATGTCTTGGATCTTCATTACAAATTTTTTCTGTGCTAATAATTTGCATCTTCTGCTGTTACAATTTTAAAATTCTATGAAATCTGAAAGGAATTATATTTACATATGGTTTCCAAAAAAACTTGAGTCTTTTCCAAAATGAAAAAATTGAACAACATAAAGTGTGAAAGATCTTTTTGCAGCATTACGGTTAATATTGAGATGTTGTATTAAAATACTGAGTTATGAGAAGCAATGTTATCAATTTTCACATTTCCCCAGAAGGGTTTTCAGCAACTTTGAATATTCCATCAACCTGGCATATTAAAAGTGCAGAATTTACCTGTTAAAATGCACAGAGCATTCATAGTAGCCTCATAGCAGCCTGCTGTTACTGTTGCTTTGCAGAAGAATAAGCAACCATTTAGAGATGATGTTTTCTCTACCAGGAGGGCACTTCACAGCAGATTTCTACTCTACCTTTTGGAAGGGATCTGAAGGAAAATCAAATCTGTATCATATTGAAAGGGGCTTTGGCTGTACATGATACAATTTTTTTTAGAAAGATGTTCAGCCCTGTACCATATTTATATCTTTTTGGAGCCTTGTTTTTGATGGAAAATTACCAGAATTTGTGCTGAGACTTGCTTAGTGTCTGGGCAATGGTTCTTATAACTCAATATAATATAATAGCTTCAGCAAAGTACCAAATACTCAGTACTTCAAAGCCAATAAAGATGAGCAATCCATTTCCAAATTCCTTTTATTCATACAGCAGTTTGATTTACATAAACTAACAAAACAATATTACACTTAAAGTTGATCTGTAACAGTAATAAAAATGTTGCTGCATCACAAAGCTGCAGAAACGTCACTTCCAATCTACAGTGATCACTTACTAAGGACAAATGGTGCCTATGGGATTTTTGGCAAACCCAGCATCTTTCTCCCATAATTCTAGGCTGCCTTAAATCCTGAATCAGAAATCCACCCATGTTCAGCAAGAAAGTGTGAATGTTTGCTTAACTTTAAGCCTCTAGGAACACTTAAAGTGGAGCTAAATATTTATGTGATTGAGAGCTTTTCTGAAAACAGATTTTTTTAATCCACATTTTAAACTCAGGCAGGGCAAAATGAAGTTTTACCTCTGGCATTTGAAAGCAAAAGGACCTGACTGACTGGACTGCAGTTTTACTGCTCACCCCAGCAATGAGAATTTGCCATTGTTGGGCTTTTTTTCCCCCTTTCCAGTTCCAGGGAGGAATGCCAGAGGGGAATGACACCCGTGTTACACAAATACAGCACAGGGCACCTTGCTTTAAGACACTTAACTTCCCTATTGAAATCCTCCCTGCTCCTTTGTTTAGCTGTTCTGTTCATGACACTGCCAAAACATGTTTATTCCACATGCTGTGAATCACCTTTGCAAACAGACAGAGATCAGCATTTCAATCTAACATTCAGCATTTCAGCTCCAGAATGGGATTTTCAAAGCTTTGAGTTATATTCATATATCCCCTTACTATTAGGGTTGGTTAAGGCAGTTCTGAGGTCTTATTCTAAATGTCAAATAGTTACAGAAAACCCAGCAGGA
>NW_005054345.1:338468-364390 GCF_000277835.1 Geospiza fortis | reverse complement strand
GTTACAGAAAACCCAGCATGAATTAGATCAGATTTCCTTCTACTTACCCTTGAGTTTTCTTTTGAAGCACAAAACTTAGAATAGTCTGTTAGTACATGAGTTAGACTCTTGGAGTAGAATTCTAAGCAGTGAAAATTGAAAATACAAGAAATAATGCTGAAGAACAGCAGAAATCATGAGCATTTTTTTTTCAAATCAATACTGCAAGCTCCTGGTTGTCAATGCTAAGATTCCAATGTGCACTAACACATCGATTACATTTTCTTATAGAAATCGGTGAATTGTGTGAATGTTGCAGTATTGCAAAAGGATTCTGCTAGAAAGAGCAGAAAAAAACACCAGTATTTGAACCCTGCTATATAGAAATAGAATGGATTATTAATTTTGCAAAGGAAAACTAGAGGGTACATGCTGTAATAATATCCCTTATTTTCATGAAATTGATAGCATATAGTTTATATTTTCCCTCAATTTTTTTTTTTTTCATCAGTGCTGCAGCTAGTCCAGTAAGGATCCAATTCAAATTCTGTCTAAATATAAAGGAGCTGTACAATATGGGAAACCTTTATTCTATTACTATTCAGAGCCATGCATGGAAGAACATAGAAGGTTCAAAGGTTTCATTGTAATAGCTTCTAAAATGCTTGAATTAAAGAAAATAAAGGGAACACCAAGGACCTCCATGAATAACCTGGACACAAAGCCCATCTGTGCTTAGTTACTGGAGAAGTAAATAGAGAGGGTTTATGTTTGCAAGGCTATGATCATAGTAACATGACCAAGACCACTGGCAGTAATAACCAGGGGCTGTACACATGAAAATGTCATTGTTTTCTAACCCATCGGAGAACACTGAGGTAAATACACTGGTGCTGGTTTTTGAGCTCTCCCATATATCCTGTCTTGCCTTCTATGAGTTATCATCTCCTTCTTTCCCCCCACAGAATTTTCCCACAGCTCCAGAAGCTCCAGACAAACATTAGCTTTTAACTGTGAAAAATGCTAGCTGCAAAAATACAAAGTAAACAATTGGTGGAAAAGCTTCATCCAAATCTCTCCCTTAACAGGGCTTTCTTTATCTTCCTCACAAGGACCTACACTTGAAAAGGCTTTTTCACTCTCATCTTCCAGCCTGGGTATCAGATGGATTTCTGCCTTTCTGTTTGCATGCTATTTAAATCGAGATTGTTACCTTCTGTGTGTTTAGGGATTGAGCAAAGTCATGATCCATACAAATATCAGTGCCACTCTGTCATTGTTAGTGCCACTGTCACCTGCTGCCTTGCAGTGTTTTGGGTGAGAGTGTTCAGCACTCCACCTGCATGCTTTGAGCTCTGCATCCCTTTGGTGTCCATCACCAGGGTCTAATTTGTTGGGAAGTGCATCCTTGTTGGTAAGGGAGGTTTTCACTCTGGATCATGGGCTGATTTGCACTTTATGGGGGGCCCAGAAAAGCACTCTCAGCAGAGTGTGTGGAATGCTCCCATATGAACCTAGTGCCACTTCATGTTCTGCCCTTCAGGACACTTTATGCCAGTGCTCATAACCATGGGCTTTTGGTTCGTACCATAGTTCCTGTAGGTGGTGACTTCTTCTGGCCCTTTCCCTTTTCCAGACTGATCTCATTGTTTTGAAGCCTCCTGTGGGCCCTGCACCATGAAGGGAATTTGGACTAGAAAACATTTCATTGATAGCATTATCTTTTTGTACCACCAAGAAGATGTTACTACTATAACCATTTCAAATCCTACAAAACCTTGTAGCATTTCTTCTCACTGGCTAAATAATTTCTATTAGGAAAAGGAAAATGTAAGTCTGTTCAGCTGCTTCCTCTTGAGGGATGTAAGATATCCGCAAATTTTGCTAACACGTTCCAGAACAGCCAGCTGTTACTATCCACCTGCAGCCATAATATTGATTGAAAAGAATATAGAACCTAAACATGGATAGCTTCTGTAATTATGCAGAATGAGTTTAATACATGATGCTACTTCAAATGTCATCTGGCAGTGGCTGCAATGTGGCATGGAATCTATTAGGAAATAATTCAGCTGGTTGAGAAAGTCTCAGAGAAAGACTGTGCACTGTTTTCTTGTATTGCTGATTCCTGAAAATATTCATGGATGTGGAAAAAGGCAATGGCAAGGCCAACAGGGCTCAGGCACCTGTGAGTTAGCAAATAAGAAGTTGCTCCACATCCCTGTAGCTCTGCAATGTCCCAGCAATGTAACTAGAAGTGCCTCTTTTGCCAAAGTCTGCATATATATTAAGAGATAGGAAATAATAGAAGTATTTGTTTCCCCCCCTCGCCCAAGCTAATTAAATAAAGATACCTTTATTATTTTTGAAAAAAAATTGACCTTTTGCTACAAAAAATGGAAAAAAATGGCAAGAAGGTTTCAGCTTCAAACCTGTTTTAAATAACTCTGTAGCCTGGTTATATGCCCTGTCAGGACTTGTGCTATTTTATTTTTGATGAATCAACACAATTCGATATATGTCTTGTGACACATTTGCAATTCTATTGGAGATTTTGGCCCAAGGGAGCAAGGAACAGGAGTCAGTCTAATTACACAAGTGCTGGCTTTCCAAATGGACATTTCTGAGTTTTCAATTGAAAGTGTCAGATTATTGATGTTCAGATGAAAAGTTAGAACAGAAAGCTGACTTATGATTGCAAGAGAACAATACTGTTATTCTGTTCATTGAAAAAGTTGCTGTTTTTCCAAAAAAAAGTTGAGTTAGGAAAACTTGGAGTGACTCTTGCTCTCATAATTTTCAAGTCCAACAGGTCACACAGAGAAGCCAGGTTAGTGGTCATTCCACAGCATGGGATTACATAGGGAGTAGCAATTCCTCTGAAAATCCTTTTGAAAGCTTTCTGCTGGAAGAGGATCATCTCCACAGCTTCCCCCTGCCATAGAACTTAGTGAGGTAAAAGTGAAATTCCAAATGGGGAAGGAACTCTGGCTTGCACAGTGCTTACACCTCCTGTGGGTCTATGCCTCAGCATATGAGTTTGAGGGCAAAGAAAGAACTGCCAGAAAGGACAGATAACTGGGCAAATGCCTAAACTAGTAATTATTTGTAAAAGCATTTCTTGCCATTGACACACAGTTAAACCCCATTACCTGAAAACCACTCATACAGCTCAAGGGTGCTGGGCTGGCATCAAACCCAAGAATATCTCCCACACACAGACAAATACCACAATCAAGCTAAACTAATTTAATAGTTAGCAAAACATTTTATCAGAGGTGTTCTTGTATTAAAATCCTTTGGGTCTCTTTTTAATGTTGCTCTTTGCAACATCCCTCTGTTTCAAGTAACTAAATGAAGATCTCTACCAAGGGAAAAACACTAATAATTCACAATCTGTAATACATTTGCTGCATCACTTTCCTAAAATTTGTTGTGTTGTAAAGACTCAACAGTTTCCAGTTAACAAGACATAGGTGCAGCTGATGAGAGAGGCTGGTAGAGCTCTCAGTGATCCCCAGCATCTTCCCCGCTCTGAAAGTGAGAATTTATGTTCCCCTCCTGAGCATGAGCAGGTTTTGAAAGCTCCTTAGCTGAAGAGAAAAAGGCTAAATGCTGTCAATATGAGAAACTTTTCCATTTGAAAGGACAAGTGTTCCTACAAAGGGAAAAGAAAAGCATGGCTTATTTTAAAATGTTAGCAGTAATGAATGATTTAAATCTGAAAAGGTCAGAAAAACGCTATTTGTAAGTTCTCATTGGGGATTTTGCACAGACCTGACTGTTATATTACTTGTTTTCTTCAACATTGATAACAGTTGCAGGTGACACCTTTTTCTTGCCATTTGGAAGTTCCTCCAGTGTAATTTATTTTTGTACAGCTTTGTATAAGGTGCTTTGTCAGAAAAGATCCTAAAGACCTTCTGACTCAAATACCAAAATGCAGCACTTTTTTTGGTGAGCAGGCAGCAATCCCGTGTTGCCACTTTCTCACATTCACAAATGGTGTCTCAAAATCTCACAAGTCATGAGTTTGGTTCATTTTTCTTTCTTTGTGTTTTTTTTTTTCCTTTCCTCTCCTTCTGAAGTAGATTTGCCCTTTAAAGGGATGAAAACTTACATCTTTACCTTTTTTTTAAAAAAAGAAGGAAAGGATAATCAAGAGTCTTGCCAAGGCAAGAACCCAACTCAAAAAAGGTGCATGTTTCAGGAATTCACAAAACACTGTAATATTTACAGGAGAGGAAAGCAGCATAAGCAAGGCAGAGCCCCATGATATCCACCACCTTTGGATCTTTAATGTTCATTCAAAGAAAAAAAGCTCAGCTTAATTTCAGCTGAAAGGTCTTAATAGTAATACTTAGTGCCCAGTTGTCTTATTTTGGCTGGTTAAATGAAGAAATTGTTCATGACTGTCCTCAAATAATTGGTCCCCATGTACTTTGATAGCTCATACTGGTAGCATTCAGCATTGTCCACTGAATTGAAATTGTTATGCTATTAATATTAAATATATTATATAATTTTAAATATTTAATATATGTATGTTACATCAGTATTAAGAAGCCTGACACTTCCTACTGAAAACCCTATTTTCAGTTAGTTAAAACTTCTCATACTTGTAATGATTTGACACAAAATTTTCCGTGCCAGGTGTCTGCCTCAGGCAGAATTTTGTGGTGTTCTATGGTGTGTTTGTTTTTTTTTTTTCCCTTTTAATGTCAGCCAGAGCTGCACATTTATTTCTGTGAGCAGCCGGCCAGGGAAAACTGTGCAAAATGAACCTGGGAGCCTTTTTGAAGGGACCTAATGTGTCCTGATCCTGGGGGAAGGCACTTAACCTTTGTCAAAGGTGTGACTTTCTTTCGGAAGCCTGCTTCCGTTGGAAAACCTGCTGGGAGCTGGGTGAGCCCTGTGCTCCCACCAGCCTGTTGGAATATGATGCTCAATGCAAGCATCCCCTCTCCAGTGCCTTCAGCTCCAAACCAAAACCACCCTGCTGTGTGCTTGCTCCCCAAACAGCCAGCAGCTCCTTCCAGCACCAGTCAGGAAAACTGCTGGCAATGAGAAGAAAATGTGATGTATTTCAGCCACCTTTCCTCCCTTTGTTCATGGCTCATCTTTATCTTGCTCGTGTAAAATACACTGAGCATCCCTTAATACTTGTTTGTGCTTTTAATTCCTGAAGTAATTCTGCAAAGGACTGTAAGGAAAACTAGACATAAATTCAATTTCTATGTAAATTGTAAGGCTAAAGGAGGTACCAAGCTTTTCCATTGTTTTCTGTCCCAATGGTTTTATGAGCAAGATACCTTCAAATTCAAACTTACTGCCCATGTTATAGAAAGAGGTCCTCCTCCTTCTTCTCTCAGAAGGCAGAACTTGCCTGCCTTGTCTCGTGTTCTCCAACATCTGTCTCAGATTTGGCAGCTGAAGTACAGAGCCTGAGACTGCAGCAGTTGTCTTCCCTCATGCTGTGAAGCCACAACATATCCTGGTGCATCCCCAGGACCATGATTTGACTTGGTGCTCTCCTGAGAGGCTTTTCTGCACCATGCCTCTTCCACCTACCCAGAAATTACAGATCAGTTAGTCAAAGTAATGTAATATACTTAAGATTTTATCCAAAATCCAAAGTGAAAGCAAAGAATTATTATTTCTGGTACAGCATCAGTTTGAACATTGTTTCTTTTAGTGGTATTCATACACCCAAATACCCAACAAGTATTTTTATTGTAAAAATTTCCACCATTTTTCTCTGTATTGATGCTCTGGAGACCAGAATAATTTCCAGGGAATTTTAAGAACATTTAATCTAGTTTTATTTTCTTAACTTGACATATTTTAAGTTCTTGAATACTCATTTTGGAGTATCTCAATTATATAGCCCATAAGATGACAACCTTGTACATCTCTATAACTGATTTAATAATTCAGAATAGTGATAATTTTCTTGCAAAAAAGTGTTTTAACGTGCTCAGTTTCTTTTTAGTCCTTTTGCTCTTTATGCTGCATAACTGGTGTGTTAAAGGATATAAGTATAGACAGAAATTAGACTAAAAATTAGATTTGTTCAGCAAAACTTTGATTGCTGTATCACAGCCTTTTATGACAGCATTCAGTTCAAAGCTGTTTGCATACCTTATTGAGCAAGCTGCATATTTTTCCAGCCAGTGTATCCAGTGTGCATCCCGTAGTCATTACATTTTTGCACACTCCACTGGCTGAGCTGCATGGACTATTTTAACCATCACCAGGAACACTTGACGGAGTTCAGCTGCTCAATTTGAGTGCTTCGGTTTGTGTGCTTTATGACTTCAGTGGTGTGTGTGTTGATAAAGTTCTGCTCTGTGCTGTTAAACCTTTGGTTCTGCCAATCCAGCTCGGTGCCATGCTGGGGGAATTGCATGCGTTGCTGAGCGCTCGCTCCGCGCTCGGAACGCAATAATCGGCAGTGTTTTGTTAAATGAGCTGCATATTTTTGTTTTTATATACATTGCTTACCCAGTTGTGTACATTTGCCCAACTCATTATACAAAATAAGCTTGATTGGAATAAGAACATTCTCTACCAGCTGTCTGCTCTGAGTCAGTATGTAACAAAATTAGCAACTTTCCCTTTCCAACAGTGACATGATTGCATCCAAAGTTTAAGGCAATTGGTTTGGAGATCTTGTTTGTTTCATTCACTCCATGCAAACATCAAGATTAACAAACCAATTTGTTGCAACTTAATTTGTTTTCAAAAATATGAACAGAGTTAAGTAACAGAGGAAAATCTGAGCATTCTAATAGAGGGAAATGTTTCCATGTAGAGCATAAAGCATGTAGAGACCTGAATACCATTCTCTAACTTAAAGCCATCCATTATAAACATTAGATGGAAAATAACCAGAGACCTCCCAAAATGGATATTTCATCAGATAAGCAATAGCCTAAACACCAAAAATTACAAACATAGCATTGTGTAAATTTAAGTGCATTCTTTTATCCAGAGTTATAAAAATAAGTTCGTCTCATGACCACTAGAAAATCTCAAAATACATGAAAACTCTTGTGCAGGGAAATGTAGTTTCCCTACTGCCTTTGGTGCAAAATTGAATTACCACCTTCAAAAAAGTGATTTTCTCAACTTGATAGTTTTTCATGTCAGTTCTAGTCAAACCTACAGGTTATTTTTAGATTTTGCTTTTACTGATTGGCAGAATTTGCAGCATAGAAGTATGTTCTCCCATTCACAAAATCTTCAGCACTACCTTACCTCAAAAAAACCTTAATTTTTCTTAAGTACAGAGCCACTTAGGGCTATGCAGTTTACCTGGCTTCCTACCTGCCCCATATGAAAGGATAAATGTGCCTGGTTCCTGTTGGAGTCCCACTGCTGATTCCTTTCACTTTAATCTTCTCACTCCCTGTTGCCTGAGCAGACTCCCTGGAAGGTCCAGATTTGTTTTTGCAAAGTTTTGAAAGCTTATTGTTTTAGTCAAAAATTGATTTTTAAACAGTGATCAATCAGTTTTTAGGCTTCTTGTGGACCATTATGAATGGTGCCAACGTTGCAATAGTTTGCTCTGAAAGAAAAATGTGAATATAATTTTTAGTGGTTTGTCTTCACTTCTACCTTTAAAAAAACAAATTTAAAGAGAGATAGAAATTGAATGTATCACTATATTGTGGACTATTTTATAAAAACTAATTTAGACTTCATATTTTCTTTTCTTGGAATACATCAACACTGGGTATCAAAAGAGTACAACAAATGAGGGATACTGCATTTGCCATCTGAAAAGTCAGTGTTCTCCATGAGATGAGCTAGATCCAATTTAGATTTTCTTAACAGAGACAGAATAAGTAATTTTGTATGAAATGACTTGAAGCAGACAGATGGTAAAGAAAAAGGTTTTGTCTCTGTTTTTTCTTGTCTTCCCCCTGCATTAATTTGCTTTTAGTATCAGTCCATTACCCTTAAAGATCTAAATTCTACTCTTCCTTTGACCTATTAAATATCATCTTCGGTCTCCCCAAAGTTTTGGTTTAAACTAAGATCAGATTTAGAATATTTTCTTTTTATCTATCATATTCAAACAACTGATGGCTATGTCCAATTTCTGGGTAGGTATCCTGAAAACTTTTTGCAAAGGAAAATTCTTCCTTTTGCTAGGGGAAAGGAAGAGAAATATTCCTATCTTTGGGGAAAAAAAATCAGAAACAGTTTTTTTTTGCTGCTGCTGCTGCTGTGTGAAGGCTAAGAAGGATGGGGGATCAAGTGCACCCTTGGTCAGTTTGCAGATGACACCAACTTGGATGGGAGTGTTGATCTGCTGGAAGGCAGGAAGGCTCTGCAGAGGGATCTGGACAGGATGGATTGATCAGCCAAGGCAAGGAGGTTGCAGCAGGGTGAGGGTCAGTCTGTTCTCCCAGATAACAAGAGGTTTTACCAGAGGTTTTAGATTGTATATTGGGAAAAAATATCTTCACCGAAAGGGTTGTTAAGGATTGGAACTGTCCACTAAGGGAAGTGGTCGCCTTCTCCAGAGGGATTTGGATGTGGTGCTCAGGGACATGGTTCAGCCATGGACTTGGCAGTGCTGGATTAATGGTTGGACTTGATCTTGGAAGTCTTTTCCAGCTTCAGCAATTCTATGTTTCTATCCTATGCGTCTGTGAAGCAGTTAGAAGGTTTTCACAAGGAATGCTACCCCATCTCCCAGTTGCCATCCACCTCTGTAATGTTGACTGCAGCACTCTGGACTAGCTCTGTTTATTTTTCATCTGGCTAGGATTCCTACTGAAAAATCAGCGTGATAAATTAAAAACATATATTTCACATGTATCAATGCAGTGTGAAACAACATGGACATTTTAAATACTTGGAACAGACAGGATATCCATTATCTGAGTCTATGGAGAATACCAATAATTCATAAGGTACACATCTATTGCATATGTTATCTGTGTATCTTTTTATGCATCTGGTATAGACAACGCATGTAGGAAGTCTTTCAGAATTTATACCTGATCTCTTTTTTTTTCCTTTTTTTCCCCCTCCAGAGAGTAATTTTCAATGTTGTCAACTTCAGTAAAACAAAAAGCCTCTACAGAGATGGGATGGCTCCAATGGTGAAATCCACAAGCCGACCAAAATGGTGAGTTATTCTCTCAAAAAATTGATGAGATAAACGAGTTTTACTTGACACTTGTACAAAAGACCTCATGGTTGAGGAGCACTTTTACCTGAGAGTATGAGAACCTTGATGCAGCAGTGTTGTGAGGAGAGGTTCTCTTTGGAGTGCCTTGTTTCAAGTGCCCATGACTGAAGGGATGTAAGGGATGTTCATTTGAGCAAACTGAGCAGTCAGGGCTTGGGGCAAATTGTTTTTCAGTGACTTTTCAGCTCTTAGGACAGTAATTGTACCATTTTTCACCTGCATTAATCTCCCAAAAAAACCCTGCAAATATTATGAGAGATGGCCTGGAGCTGGTCTGGTTTTGAAAAGCTGCTTGGAATTGTTCTGCCTTTTTTGGGGTGGCTGGAGTTTGATGGGGGAATGTGAGCTCTGAGTTCTGCCACGTGAGTTGACCTCATGTGAATGAGCAGTGCCTGGTCTAAGGCAGAGGGAGGCCAAAGAACCTCATCATCAGCTACATAAAATGTACAAAATGGGAAATCTTGTGCATATTAAACATGTGAATACCCATATAGATTGTACATTTTCTCAAAGCAAATGTAATGAAACATCTACTGTGAATAATAATATGTAAATCTAGTGAGTCTGAATGCATGCAAGACTCCCAAGAATTATTTGATTTGCCTTTGCCAGGAGACTTGTTTGAATATGGATAGTGAGGTTAGGCCAGAGGTGTACAGTAAGTTATTCTTGTCAGCCTTCACAGCTGCTACTTTTTATTGGTTAATTAGTAATTTGATCAAGCTAGACATTATCTGGGCTTTATGAATATATCTTTCTTAAATGCTTCAACTGTCACAAATTTTCCACTCACAAGATGGAAATGGTGGTCATAAGATTGTTCTCATTGTGTGGCTTCCTCTTCATACGACCAACAGAATGGATATTTAGCTTTTTGTCTAGATGGCAAGGTCATATGGACAAAAGAACTGACTCACAGTACAGTTAGTGGATTGAGTCAATTCCAGCTCAATAGGAACATGTAATAACATTGAAAATTAATTTTAAAAATCCATTGCATTTAGTGTTTTTGTAGCAAAAGCCATGTTAATTATGTTTATTATTTAACTTCGGAACAATCTTTTGGGGCATTTCAGGGCCACATTTATCAAGCATATTTTAATCATCTTTCAAAACCTTTTGCTTCTCTCACTGGGGTCTGGTATTTGCAGCTAAGTGTATTGTGTTTTAAGTTTATCTATAAATCAGATATTGCTTTCATACAAGTTTTATGCCTTACTTTGGTTTCAAATTAAAGTGTAAATCTTACAAAACAATGCAAAATGGACTTATTTTTTTAGAACATAGAGGCTCCTTCACTATTTTTAAACCGATTTCTCTTCAATTTCCCTGGAGATCTATTTATTTTTGTGTTTTATATTTTTAGAGGATGTATTTTGCTCCCATGAAAGTGAGGAATGAATAACATTGCCTGAAGCCAGGCACAGTGTAGGCAGCAGGTGCTGAGCAGCTTCCTTTTACAGGGCTACTACCACACTTTAATCCTGTTTCAAAAATTCAAGATGTAATTTTTTTCTTTAAAAATATGATTATTCTATTAAGATATTTTTATTTTTTTCTAATAGTCTGCATATGAAAACATCTTGCTCTGCTTTGAAGGTGCACATTAATTCATACTGTTATCAGGGACCTTGGTGATATTGGGGTCTACTCAGTATAATTTTCTGTCTTGATGTTAATAGGATTTATGCATGTGTTTGCCAAGTGGGAAAACATATATATTATTTTTGGATATAGGAGCTCTATCAGGGCTGTCTTCCACTTGGATTATGCCTTTCACAGTTACTCTGTATCTGTTTCCATGGCATTCTAGTGCAACCTGTAAACAAAGTTTTCTCTTTCTCTGTTTGCTGAAATAGGATTTAGCAGCACTGGCAGCAGCTGTTGCAGCACACAGGTGGCTGTGGTCCTTGATCACGAGCAGGGCAATATCCAGCTACATTGATTGGATCCTGTTCGATGTTTTATATGTATTCGTCTTGTAAGCACTACTGGATCATTCAATGCTGCAAAAGTGCTGAGTTCTACATTAGGGGAGGAAGGTGTGGAAGAAAATTATTGCAACTCTTAGCCTCATATTTGGAGTTATGTCAGCATAACAGTTTTTCCGGGCACAATGTAACTAAATTAGAAAATGATACATTAATTGCAAAGAGCTGAAAAAAGGCTTTACGGCACCTTTTACGACAGTCGCGCTTTACGGCACCTTTTACGACAGTCGCGCTTTATGGCCGAATTCACGACAGTCGGGCTTTACGGCCGAATTTACGACAGTCGCGCTTTACGACACCTTTTACGACAGTCGTCATTTACGGCACCTTTTACGACAGTCGCGCTTTACGGCCGAATTTACGACAGTCGCGCTTTACGGCCGAATTTACGACAGTCGCGCTTTACGGCCGAATTTACGACAGTCGTCATTTACGGCCGATTTTACGACAGTCGCGCTTTACGGCACCTTTTACGACAGTCGTCATTTACGGCACCTTTTACGACAGTCGCGCTTTACGGCCGAATTTACGACAGTCGCGCTTTACGGCCGATTTTACGACAGTCGCGCTTTACGGCCGATTTTACGACAGTCGCGCTGTTGCAGCACACAGGTGGCTGTGGTCCTTGATCACGAGCAGGGCAATATCCAGCTGCATTGATTGGATCCTGTTTGATGTTTTGTGTGTATTCCTCTTGTAAGCAATACTGGATCCTTCAATGCTGCAAAAGTGCTGAGTTCTGCATGAGGGGAGGAAGGTGTGGAAGAAAATTATTGGAACTTTCCACCTCATATTTGGATTTATGTCAGCATAGCAGTTTTTGTGGGTACAATGTAATTAAATTAGAAAATGATATATTAATTACAAAGAGCTGAAAAAACGCTAAAGGTTTTGAAATCCAGTTACAGGGAAGATTACCAGTAGCCATGGGCTACAAATACTCTGTAGCTCAGGTTTCATCTCTAAACTCCTCTTTATGAAATATTATAAGAATTAATCATTATTTTGCCTGCATTTGTTCTGTACCAAAATTCACCCAACTTCCTCTGACCACGCTGATAGGCACAACCCTGTGTCACACATAACTATTCCACTCCCTTTTTAGATGATCAGTTTTTACTTTTAGATTATAAAGTGCCTTTTTTCCTTTTTGCATTTCAGAGATATAGGTGCATTATCCCTCTTAATGGCAGATGTTTAAGCTCGAGTTAAGGCTTTTTGATTTAAAGGAAAACTCCTCCTGTATTCAGGCTAGAATTTGACTGTATTGCTCACAAACCCCTGCATATCAAAAGTAGATTGGCCTCCAGAGACTGTGAATTTTAATATTTGTTTTGAATGTGGTTATGCAAACATGGCTCCGAGCTTTGCAGCACTTTGTGAGTTTGATTCTTGACTCTGGAACAAATTGTTGCCAAGTGCTCTTGAAGTAGAGAGTGTGTCAAACAGAGATCAACGTTTTTGACCTGTATTCTCTTGCCCTGTGGGGTAAGATCTTTAAATGCAGACAGCATCAAGGTTCAACTCAGTGTTACTGATGTAAATGGAGTATATCACTGTCATCAAAGCACTCTATGTGGACACAGATGTTCTGGTGTTGACATATTCTTCTCTTTTGAAGCAAGGCCAAATATTTTCAGTAATGAGCTACTGGAAAAGAGGAAAAAAAAATTAAAGCCTGGAAAAAAAATCTGATTTAAATGATGTATATGTTTTCCCCTCATGTGGTCATGGACACTAAATAGTAAGGGATTATATCAGTGGTATCAAATTCACTGCATTGAAGCACAGCTCACATATAGAAATACAGCAATGTGTCACACCTTGTGACATCAGTTGCTTTCCACAGCAGACTGGACAAGATAAAACTCAAGATTTTATATACAAACCAAGAAAACAGACTGTGTCACTTTAACATTTTGCTTAAAATTTACTGTTTTTTCAGCTATATTGCACCAAGATTTTAGAGAATTAGAAAGTATTTTAAAATCAAAAATTACTATATATAAATTTTTAATATAAAACCTCAGTATCATAGAGACCTGTTCTGATTTGCCTGTGTCTGTTTTTCCTGTTTAGTGCATGAGAAGAATTTGAAGGGAGATGGATTTGAGGAAATTGAATTTTTGCTGTGTTTATGGACTTTGTGCTATAATCCTATTTTTCTTTGCTGCTTGATTTAAGTACAACATTATTTTGCTGCAGTTTCTTAATCGTGATTTCACACTAAGAGCTCTATCTTTGGAAGTAAAGGTGATAAAAAAGCCTGCCATGTGGGCATAGCAGTGGAAGACCATCTAAGTACATATACTGTACTAATTTACTGATTGCACAAAGTTTTACAAGTTTCTCAAAGTTAAATAGAAGAGTGAATTGTTCGAGAGGCAGCAGATTTTCCAAATGATGAAGTGAGCAAATATTCCCTTTGGGCAGAGAACAGCTATAACTCTTGATTATTCAGTGTGAGCATTGCCTCATTGGGGACATTAGTTTTTCAAATTGTGCTAATCTTTTAAAAGTAACAACTGGCCACTCATCACCTTAGGTATTTCAGCAAGATCATGTGCAAAACTCTAATTAGTATTTATAGAACAGCAACTCCTCCCAGTAGAATAGTAGCAGTAGCTGGCAAATATCTGGTTGACACCTGTTAAGTCTTTAGACATCCATTGTATTTTATTCTGCATTTCAAATGAGCAGAGAGCAGTAGGTGAAGTCCCCATAATTAAGGGATAAAGGATAATAAATAACATGGCTCTTGAGTGGATGAACACAAGGTTAAAGGCTGTTCTGCAGTTTTGATGCTGTATTTCAGGAACTGTTTGTTTGTAAGTAATAATGCTAGCTAAAATATTATTGAGCCTTCAGCACACGGAGGATTTGTGTCTAGATCTAAATGTGTTTTGTTTATAATGTCAGATTTCAAACTGCTTCTTGGCAAAGCAGCTGCTTTCTTCCTTGTCTTTTATCTCACTCAGCAGTGATGGCTTTTAACTGGGTAGGCCCCTTCCCCAGCAAGCACTCTGCTACCTCTGCTGCTGAAACATCTACTGCTAAATGCTCACAACACATTGCTTCTGAAGTGTTTTTCTTTCCCAGCAAACCTGGAAGAACAGAAAAACTTCTGGGTAATTAATTCAAATTTGAATCTTTATGTATCTTGGTAAATATTGTCATGATGAGGAATTTTGGTAGACATCAAGAAAAGCAATGTAAGTTTTATGAACAATACTCCCATATGTTCCATTCATCAGAAGGGGACAAGTCTGAGAAAATCTGAATTTTGAGTAGCTAAAATGTGTTGCTTCTTGCCAAGTTTCTTTAACATTTGTGTCTACAATGCAGTGTTACAATCACTACCATGTCTACCAGGCTGCATTATACATTCTGAGACTTTCAGCAGCATTTTTAGTATGTATTTATATATCTTTAGCCATAAGATAAGCTGTTTGTGAAATGAGCTGTCATTTGTGGTGAAACAGTTTGAGAATAAAGCACTAAATATATATATAGCTTGCTAATCTGAAAGACTAAAACTGCTTACTATAAAATATGTGGCAGGCTGGGGCTAGTGATAGCATCACCTGAATTTAGGTGAGGAAGATGAACAAGCTGTTAGCATTACCTGATTCCTTCCTTGGCCTATTTTACAACTTTGGCTACTCTTGGAGGTTTGTTCTTTTGCCAGCTCTGTGATGTCATGTGTGCTTGCTCCTGCTTTCCTGAGGGATGTGGTGAGAATGTTTCTGGAGGCTCAGGAATGTGTCCCGTGGCACAGGTGGGTGTTGGTGCAGCCCCTGCCAGGGGCAGCTCCAGCTCCTCCGTCATCCTGCACAGCTCTGCACACAGGAGCACCAGGCTGGGAGTGTGCTCAGGGTAAAACCAAGCTTTGAAGGAAGAGAAAGAGGATTTAATCTTGGTCTGGGTCATGGCAGAGATCCAAAACCAGCTGTACAGCTCCAACCACAGGAGCAGTAAGGGAGCTGGGAATAAGTGGCTGAAGCAGGGGCAAGAGACTGGGGGTAGCAGCTCCCACAAAAATGCCTTGAGAATTGTCTGTGGAACCACAGCCTTCATTCCAATAACTTACAGCATTATATTTGGAGAAAATAGGGAAAAAGGCATTTCAGTATCAGCCTTTGGAAATTCCACATTGAGTGAAAAGCACATGTTTTGTCTTGGTCTTAGTGCAGCTCTTTGGAAGAAAAGAAGATCTTTTTAGGCAGGTTTCAGGTTGGCATGTATATTAAAGTGAAATAACTGCCAATCTCTGGGTAAATTAATGTTTTTGTGCATCTTGCAAAATAACAAACAGTTCTAACCACTATACAAACCTGCAAAAGAAACACTCTCTTCCTCTTTCCCAGCTCAGCAAAAGTAGAAGATTCCTGGAAGTAGAGAGGAGATTCCATATCACTGTTATTAACAACAGCTTTTGTGGAAATAGAGATTATATTCTGCTGAAACAATGTATAAGTCAGATTCTAAAATTAATGTATTTATTGTGTAGATTAAATGTGTCAAGAATATAAGTTACATTTTATTGGAGGGATACTTCACTGCAAATTTAAGATGGAATTATGTTGGAGAAAACTAATAACAAAGAAATTAATATAAAGAAAGGCAAATGAGTTTTAGGATTCAAAGAGAAAATGATGAAGAAATTCCAAAGGCTGCTATGCCACCATGAAAAACCCTAGCTGTTTTATATGTATATGTGTGTTTCCTCATCATTTATCTAACTGATCTCCTATAAATCAATTTATTTAGATTACAGCAGAGTCAAAAGGCCCCAGCCAGGATCAAGACTTATTGTGCTTAGTGCTGTGGAAACATATAAACAGACAAAGTCTTTTTCTAAAGTTGTGAAAATTTTATGATTGATTTCAGTAAGAGCAAAGTTAGGCCAATACTGAGCACTTCTGAAAATTCCATCCTTAAAGATTTATTCCAAGCAGTAACTGTTTAAAAAATGACATACTGCTTACATAAGAGTCTAAATATTTGATGGTTATAGTATTTACATCTAAAACACCAGAGGCTATGTGCTTTAATACCTCAATCTGTTTCCCCTATACTCTGTCAACATGAGTTCCCTGCATTGATTGAGGGCACTCTGTGATCCCTAAGGTTGTATTCATGAAAGGTTACCCTTGGCACTACTTTATTCATGAAAGGCTTGAAGCCCATAGGAAACAAATGGGTTTGTTCCTGTTAGGTGCATTTTTGTCATCTATAAATACTTAATTACTGGGGTTCTGATAAGAACTTCAAAAAAATCTTAAAAGCATACAGTTGTGTGAAAATAGCTCCCCCATCACCGGTGCAAACCACAATGAAATTTGCAGTTGGGAGATTTTGTGGCAGTTTAAAACAACTGAATTGTAGGTTTTTCCCACTACAGTCCATGGTATTGAGTTTAATAGCTGCAAAATATGACCAGAGCTGTGCATTATATCCCATCCTGAAACAGGTCATTCTCTCTCCTCAGGTGATGGGCATTTGGTGGAACTGATTGCATGAAAAGTGTTCATAGAACTGGGTCCCTAACCTTGGCAGGTTTAACAAAAAGTACATAAAATTGAAGCTTTTTTCCCCTGAAATGAGTCTGTAAGTTAGATAAATATGGGCAGCACTGAGCTCAAAGTAGAGTCAAACTACCAAGAGGACATTGCAGCTTTTCATTGCAATTTTATACTTTGGACTAATGGAGTGAAGCAGAATGAAAATCACCTCTGTTAAGAATGGCATTTATCAGCTGTAAGTACTTAGTAGTAAGAGCTCTACACAGACAAAGCTGAGTGTCACCAAGAAATGTACTTGAAAATCAGACTGTTAACACAAGACTACACAAATAAGAGCCAAAAACTGTAATCAGAAAATGTAACATCTCTTTAAGAATCTTTTAATGGTCTGAAGAGTGCTAGACAAGTTGAATTTAACAAGATGTAATAACCTATGACATAATATAATTGAGAATGCACCAGGACGCAGCACAGTCAGGTTAAATTTTGGCTTTCCTTCACTTAGCCTTGCAACTTTAAAGATCTTTCAACACTGGGTTTTAAAAATACATGGTCCTGTTTAAATTTACATATGACATAAAAGCATAGAATGTGCAATACATCAGAAATACAATTCTAAGCAAAGCTAGGGCTGAAACATCCAGCTTAATATTTTTAGATGTTTGTTTGAATCATTAACAACTGAGTTTTAATTCATTTGCTGAGAAGAAACAATGTTTAGTGCAGAGGAAAAGGTGTGAACTTCTGATAAAAGTGAGACCGTTATCAGGTGCTTGCCTTATATTCGAGGTAAAAGTCAAAGCAATGAGTTTGTTGAAGGTTGCATGCAAGATGTTTTCCATTACCATCTGTATGGCTGATTACCTTGTCAAGTGAGCAGTTTGCCTTATCTCTCTCTTTGAGTGACCACATTCACACCACCCTCGGGAGGGGACCTCTGCTGATAACAGACTATTGAATATCACTGCATGACTGATAAGAACTATAACATCCCACTGTGAGATGCTCCGCCCAGAGGGAGGAGCCAGGCACTGCTACCCTGATAGACTCTGAGATTCTGAAACTGCAGCACAGCTTTTCTCCACAAGATTCCCTAGAGGAACAGCAGCTGCCTCTTCCTCCACTGGATCTCCAGAGGAAAGAATACATCCTTCTCTACAGATTCCCCTTGCCCCAACAGAACCACACCTGATACTTCAGAGGACTGCAGCCACATTTTCAATCGGACTACCACCAACACCCTGACCAACAGGGTGTCAGGTTGGGTTCTGACTCTGTCAGTGCTGTTCTAGTGGACTGCATTGTTTATTTTATTTTTTTTTCTCCCTATTAAAGAACTGTTATTTCCTGCTCCCATATCTTTGCCTGAGAGCCCCTTAATTTAAAATTATAGCAATTCAGAGGGGTGGGGAGAGTTTACATTCTCCATTTCAGGAGAGGCTCCTGCCTTCCTTAGCAGGCTCCTGTCTTTCCAAACCTAGACAGAGTTCAATTTCGCTTTTAATAGAAAATAAAATAGAAGACAAAAACATTTTGCTGTACTGTGGAAATTGAGAACTGTAGAGAAAATAAGCAGTAAATAAGTATGACAAGTGATAATGCAGGATCAGAACATTAAAATAATAGGTGCTGTATATCAAACTTGGACTCATGGGATTCAACAGTTGTATACGAACCCAAAAGGCAAAAACCTGGGTTTTATGCTGTGATTACTAGGGATAAGTTATGAATTAACTTCTGTATGATATGGCACAGGTTTGAAAGAATTAAAATTTAATGATAATACAATAGGGATAAGATCTTTCCTGTACCTCTAGATGCTGAGGCAGTGCTTAAAGTTTGTTTTTTAAAACTGCTTCAAGTAGGATTATTGAATTCCAGCTCAAAAGTGAAACTTTGTCTTCTGCTTCACTATATTAAGCATCTCTGAGATTGAAAACCTAGCAAGAGCTCTCTTAGTGTGATTAGAAAGTATCCAATATTTTTTGGCAGCAAATACCAATTCCAATCATTCTGCCTAGTACTGCTCAGGCAGCACGAGGATAACTGGCTGTCAGATGTTTTGGGTAATGGAAAGGTGAGGCTCCAGGCTCTCAGTGGAAAGCTGGCAGCTTTGCTGACAGTTCCCTGCCTCTGGAAAATCAGAGTGCTGCTGGGGAGGGGATGGGCTGTGCTGGGTGACTGGTCTGGGCAGGGCTGGTTCCCGGCTGGAACAGCATCCCTGTGGAAACCATGGATCTTTGGTAGGGGTTTGAACCACACAGTGCCTTCATTACCACCCTCAGGTTTCCTTGCAGCTTTCCCTGCCTTCTGCTGAGCTCCTCTGGGTGGGATGCAGGGCTGGTTTATCATTACGGGCACCCAGGGCATTGGGCAGCTGGTCTGGGACATTTCCTGGTGCCTGGGGTGGCATTCCCAGGCTGGACATGCCCACAGCTGTGCAGGTAGGTGGGGGTGAGGAATGAAGGTGGGCGAAGGAGAGCAGTGCAGGTGGGTGAGCCATGCAGGTGCCCCCCTCAGGGCTGTACCTGCTGCAGGTGGTTCAAAGCAGCCCCCGGGGCTCTGAGGTAGGAGGGGAGCTCTGCACATCCCAGCCAAGGAAAGATTCCTCAGCTCCTACATCAGCAACTTGTGAGCCCTTACCTCATTTTGTCTTTTAACAATGATGGGTGTGTGGGAACTGTTAAAAATGTTGACAAGGAAGCCATAAAGTGTTTATTTTAGCTGGACTGGTTTGTTGGAAGCAAAGTGCCCCGTGTGTGTCTGGGCTGTGGCCTGCCTTGTGGCACCTCCCTTAGGGGCTGCCTTGTGCCCTTTTCTAGGCTTATTCTCTGTTTTTTGCCCATTCTGTGCTCTTGCACATACATTGGCAAGCCCCATGAGAGGTTGACACCCCTGGTGAGAGGCTGAGGGGCTTGCTGGCACAGCCTGTCCCATCAGAGGTACCTGTAGGTGTGTGAGCTATGCTCACTCTGCTGATCTGCCCCAAAATGTGTGGCCAAAGGAACTGTGTCATGACAAACACAGTCATGAGCAGAAAGTGTCCTCTCAGCAGCTCAAGGATTAGACTTTCATTAAGGTTTGGCTGTTAATTTATTAGGGACTTGTACCAGGTAAATGGACTTGTAGAAAAATGACATGAAATGGTAAAATTAGTAATTTCCCTAATAGGGAATTGCTATTGAGATTGGGGAAGAAAATGGTGTTTCTGTTTGTTTTTTGTTTGAAAACATCACTGGTTTTTAGCCTTTCTGGGGTGCTGCTGTTAAAAAATGCTGAATTCATTCGGTGGAGAATTCTTTTGGAATTGTTTATTGGAAATATGTGATACCATTTACAAAATTTATAGGCAGGGACATTTCAGCTCAAGATAAAGAGATTCAACTTAAAAGGATAGATTTACCATAGAAAGAAATTGAGGAATATCCAAGTTAAAATAACTTACTGTGCCTTTTAATATGTGATAAAATGCTCTCCTAATATTTTTCCTAGTGGAATTAAAAAACACCAGTACCCCATGACTTCACAATCAGAAGTGATATAATAATTTAGATTTGATAAGAAAAAGAATTTTTTCCCCCATCTGCTATGGTACTGGATACTTTAATGTTCTTATGGTTGTTTTTTAAATGTCATTCAGTCAATGAAGGGGAGTCATGTAGCGTGTGTATTTTTCTGTGTAGTTTTTTATTAAACATAATTCCCTGGGCTCTCCTGAGGGGCTGTCCCTATCCTGGGGGTACTGGTGGGAAGGATTGTGATGCCAATCCTGCCCAGGAAGTGTTTGGCTTGTTTCAACTCTGTGAACTTGAGGAATGACTCAGCCAGGGGAAAAGTGCTGCTGCATGTGCAGTCAGAAGGGCTTTACCTTCAGGAGCAGCTTCTGTAGATAAAAGCAAAGATAAGTAGGGAAGGAAACACATTCAGATTCACTGAGTGTTAACCCCTGCAGGGAAAAAGCTGATTCTTGCTCTGAAAGGAGAAAAAAAAAAAAAAAAGAGAAATACTGTGTGTGTACCTGGTGAAATGAAGGGGAAATTAGGTGGGAATGATGGATATAAATAGACTTTTCTGTATGAGTTAAAAAACAAACAAGCTACAAACCCTGTGCTGTATGTCACGCTCTTCAAGAATACATGTTCATGTTAACTGTTACATTCCTGCCTGAAATCTGGGGTTTTAAACCAGAAAATTTACAATCGGAGAATGTTGACCTGGAGGAAATTTCCAAGAGAGTGGAAATTTCCCAGCTGATGTGAGGTACCTGTAAATCAGGAATTGACATCTGTGATCTGTGTGGCTGCAGTCTTTGACAAGAGTCTCAGAGTACAGGAAAGTGAACAGAGCATTCTGGATTTGTCATTTCTAATACTCATCAACTTGTTTCTGTGTGCTATGAAAGTACAGAAACCAATAACCCAGATGAATCATAAATGTCTGGGGTGGGTGTGTTGGTATTTTTGTATGGGGATGCTCCTTCAGTTTGTTTCCCTTTCCTTTTCTTTTGGCAAAGAATTCCAAGTTTTCACTAAGGAACTGGGCTTTACAAACATATCTGGGTAGAGGAAGTGAAGGAGTGGATGAAAAGGGCAAGAAAATAGTAGCCTGGAGTGAAATGTGACTGTGCCTGGGGCCTCTGGATACTAAAACTTAAAAGGGAAATAAATTACATGTTGACTGCACGTTCTTCTATATAGAAAAGAAATAGCCAACTTAACCATAAGCAAGGATGGAAAGCTGTATTTTAGTTGTTAGCAGCTGCTGCACAACAGAACAGAGTGTTTGCATTCACAGTACTGCCACTGTGTGGTTTCCCCTGAAATTCTGCAGGTAAGGAAAGCTCTTCTCCAGCAAATTATCAACACACTCAAAGCAGCAGCAGGTGTGGGAAGGAGAGTGATGGCAGTGAAAATGGCATGGTGCATTTCCAAAGGTTTGCTTTTTTAGTTTTGGTTTTGATTTCAGTTTGCCTTCCTTGAAGGAGGGATTTCATGCTGGAAAAGTTTCTGCCCTCCAAATATAGGTGTTCAGCACAACCTGATATTTCAATACCCTCATATTTACAGTTGAAACTGAGGGTTTCCTTTTGTGCTTTGTTTCAAAGGTTGGTACACAATTTTAGGTCCAAACCAAACTTGTTATTAGAGTTTCTTTTGAAGGTTTCAGTTCTTGGAAAGTACAGTGCAATGAAATAAAGATATCCACTGACAGAATCTTGTGCTAACATAAATAAAGGCTGTTTGTAGCTTTAATTTAACATGTAATTAATAAAATCTATCTCTCTTGAAGCCACCAAAAATGTGAATTAATGTTTAGAAAACCTTCTGGTAAGCGAAGCTGAGATACTTTCTAGCAGATGCACAACATTTACAAGTATCACTAATATGATCTGCCTGACAGCATGAGCCACATGCATGAGAGCTTAATGATCACTAATGCCTCAGTAAAAGCTATTTATTGGAGTATATTTTCTAAGATATACCTTTAAGTAGAGATACTTGATATTTTGAGTTCCAGTGTGCTTCTGTACTCATTTCTCATGTTGGTATCCTACCATTTTTTGCATTGGTAGGGAATTAAAAACACTTAAAAATATAAAAAAACCCCTTCTGACCCTGACATAATCCAGATATTGTAGTCAAGATCAAAAAATATAATTTAGGTTGATTTCATTAAAACATAGATACATAAAAATATATCTTGTTACTGTTCTAGTGGTAAATCAGACTTGAATCTGGAGAGTTTTTGAACAGTACTGATTTTTTAACTTCACTTTGTGCAAGATTCTGCTGATATCTTCCATCTTAGTTTCAAATGAAACAGTTTTAGTTTTGAAATGCTGGTCAACTACTCTTTTTTCCTATCTGTAAGACTGCAACAAAGTAAAACCTCTCTTATTTAGTCCTGTAAAAGCAATTATATATGCCAAAGTCAGAAAATATGGAATTTAATCATGAACTGCAGTGTCTCTGAAATTGTTTTACTTTTCTCCTTCTCATGTTTAATGCCAGATTTCCTCTAATGTGAGATGTGAACTTCACAAAGCTGTGCCTTGGAACAAGGATGTTACAGCTGTGAAAATCCAGTCGTGTTCAGAAACTGGTCATGGATTCAGTTACACCACAGTAACAATAAAATAATTGTGAAGCTTTTTTTTTTTTTTTTTTTTTGGTTTTGCAAGGGAGCAAAGTTTTTATTCACTAAGGATGTCGCCTGTAAGAAACAGAGAATGGAAAAAAGCCCACAGTTCTTTAAATGATGGCACCAGACATAGACTGCACAACAGAACTGAACCTGCTCCCCAGTCCAGTAGCTAAGAGCTGCCTTGGATGGAGATGAAGCCAATTGACTTGGATGGATAAAATGAAAGTCAGCTGAGGTGGAAGGAGAGCTTTGAATGTAATTTGATAGGTTTTGAAGAGTTAGGGTGATTCTGGTTACATTTTTTGATGTTATAGAGCATGAGACTGACTTTGGAAACTCAGCCAGCAAAAGCAAAGTGGTTGTAATTTTTTGCTGTTTTCTGCTCAGTCCCATCCCAAGATAGAAGGTCTAACTAGTATTTATTATCACATTTTACAGGAGGAGAGATAAAGGCAAAAGATAATAGATTTTTTTTCAAGGTCGTTGTAAGGAGCAGCTTAGGCGCAACCTCAGAATTTTTTCATTTTATTTGTTTCTCAGTTCAGTGATCTGCAAGCAGTAAAAATCCTGTACCAAATTGACTACATTATACTGTTACATTATTACCTTAAAATTTCATGCCCTATATAGGTGGCTGTAAGCAGGTCCAGCTTGAGTCCTGGGGCTTACTTATTTTGGTTTTTTTTTCTGGAGATTTATTTGTTTAAACTCCCAGGGAAAGCTTGAAAATTTCCAGGATTTCAGACTTCAGAAAGTGATTTGCTCTTTTTTTCGAAGCATACTACTGATCCTAGCAGATTTATCACACCTTATTAGTTATAAAGGAATATTTATACTCATTTATTATAATCTGAGAGCTAGACTTTTCCTCTCACAATATTTTCATTAAAGTTATCTCTTGCTAGATTACTGAAAAAGAAATCACCCTTCATCACCTCAGAATACTTGCTATTTTTTTTAATGTTTCAAAGCTGTCTAAAAATACATCCAGACACTCCAAGCTAAGCAACAGAAAGGCTTCCCATAAGTTCCAGAACAATTAAACTCAGTGCTCCCTCCTAAATAAACCATGTGCTGGGTCAGGAGAGGCAGCCTCTTTAGCCCCAACTGTTTGCAAAATGTTCTGCTGGAGCCCTGCACAGGTTTGAAGTTTTTCTCAAGTCTAACTGCCAAAAAAATCCCCTGCACATGGTTTTAAATTTAGCTTTTAGAAGTTTTTCCAACTAAGTTTGAACTGCTGAAATGAAGGTTCATAACACAAAGGTTGTCATACCCTTTGTGCAAATGGTGCCCTTATAATGTGACATATTAAATATTTAACATAGTTTGCAGCAGATAAAAAGCAATTTTGTTTAATTTTTCCTAAATATTAATGCTATCAGGCATGTTAATCCTTTCATTATAACAAAAATTTGTTCAAGCTCATTCTTATTAAACATTTTCTAATTTATAATGATATGGATGTTTTTCTTCTGATCCTAATAATTAAGGCCAAAATGCCATTATAAAGAAAAAAATGTGAGAGCTGGGAGGGGGAATCTTGACTGGTGTATTGGGAGGAATTGCAGGCTAGAAAAATAGCTTTATTTTACCCAAGGATACCAAAGACAATGCCTATCTCTCAAGTAATCCAGCTCAAAGTTTTGGGTCAGTTGCCAAGGAATGAAATGGAATACCTGCAAAACACTCAGTGAAATGACCTGGAAAATAATGTATAAAGAGGTTGCCAGTCACTTCTGAGTGAGGACCATTCTTCCATCTCTATCTCTGAACTGCAGAAAAAGAAATAAAATTCCTGAATTGGAATTAGTTTCAAATCAACTTTTCTCTGCATCCCAGAACAAAAATGTAGTCAGCAATTATTTATAATGCTAATTAAAGACCTGCTCTAACAGGGTTACTGGAGGCTGAAAGCCCATGATATGACAGCAAATGTTTTCCATAACCACCCATTGGCATTCAAAGACAGTATAAAGGTAGGGAAGAACAATGAGAAAGAAACAATTGTAAGGAAATATGGTTTAGAAATTGAATATATTTAGCTGATGTTATACTTTGAGCAGACTGATGTGGCTTCACTAATTGCAGTAAAACTACAGCTGAAAAAAAGGGGGGTTGTGGCCCATTTTTGTAGTGGGTCCAATATCTCTGGGTTGTGTTAAAAAAAATTATGTTTATACTTATTTTCCTTCTTTCTCCCATCTAATTCTCATTTATGCAAAAGGACATTTATATTTTTTGTAATTATGCATCTTTTCTCGTGGAATGACTGTTTTTAATTTTCAATGTCCACAGCTTTTCAGTTGAACTGAAGAAATATTGCTAATTTGCTTGTATGCAAAGAACTTTATTGCTTTTTTGGGTAGATGCACTTTTAAAAAATTGTTTCTTTTAAATAGTAAGCTGCTTAAAACAGTCTTTGCATAATTCTTGGGTCTGCTGAATCCCATGTTAGTTGATTTTCTGAGCCAATATTACTCATGCATAGAATAATTATATAGATATTTCTGTTGAGAAAGTAAAGAATGAACTTACAAGATAAAGAACTGAGTGTGGTGGCTGTGGGGTTTGTGAATACAATAGGTATTTTCACATCAGGGAAAATCTGGAGAAACCCCTGAATTTAGCTGGAGTAATTTTTAGATTTAAATCAGTGTAGGCTAGGCTCCTTTCCTCCATTATATTGTAGGATATTTTGTGGTCTCAGGTGAAGCATTCACTTTATTTTGAGAGTTTGATTGAAGTCAAAGTGGAGCACATTTTTAAGTGCCTTGATGGATGTAGACCTCTCCCAAATGCCAGAAATGCACAGGTGGCCATCAACCATAAATCCCACTGGCTTCTGTTCCTGAGGAGTGTGTCCCAAACATGCTTTGCCTGGCTGGGATCTGCAGCCATGTGTGAGGAGCAGCTGGCTGAGATCCACCTAAAGGCAGAGAGAGATGGGGTTGGAGCTAAAGTCAAACCTTCCAAGGATGGGAAAGCTCTTTTATTTTAGAAAATGGTTCTGGATCATGTGCTACTTGTGGAAAATTGTGGCAGCATATAAAAATCCCCCTCAATTCACTTCCCTCA
>NW_005054345.1:296301-338458 GCF_000277835.1 Geospiza fortis | reverse complement strand
CTAAGAGATTCTGTGAACACACCTGCAGCTTCTCTTCAGCTGCACCAGCTACTGAAGATTCAGTTGTGCTGCCTTCCTGGTGTCCTCAGAAAACACTGGCAGGTTCCAGGTTTGGTCCCACATTTCTCTTAGAAGCTGCCTTGTGTCTTGGTCTAGATAACAAACAGAGACAGGCTTGATCATGAGTGCTGAAATTTGAGGTGAAAGAAGACAGCTCCCCATCAGGGTTTGCATTTCAATCTCTTTTACCAGAACAGATTGGAGGAGTGAGGAGTTTTACTGCCCTCCATCAAGAAATGGGAAACTTCTCTCAGCAGTTGTGGTGAAAACCAGTAATAAACAAGAGGAGAGAAAGAACAGAAAGTAAAAGGAAGAGATTTGTAATAGTAGAAGAAGCTCTAACAGAAAGAAGGAAATATGCTAACAAATCACCAGTCCTAAGAGAAGCATGATGCAAACCAGAACTCTGAAACTGCATCTGTATTGTACAGGATCCAGACCATGTTCTGTGTAGTCACAGAAGAGACAGACATTCATATTTTCTTCAAGGCAAGAGAAGATTTAAGTCTAAAGGTGAAATAAGGACTTTTTTTTAATGGCCTAACTAAATAATTATGGTACATTCATTTTTTTTGGCACTAATAGATGGTCCTCTATACAAGAGGTTGTATCTGGTAAATCTCAGTGGCTTCCAACTGTCAGAATGTACCTGGCAAGCTTAGAGGAGAAAAATTACAGTAAAGGGGAAGGAATAAGTCGACATTAATGTTACATGCCCACATACTAACTTGGCTTAAAGTAGATATGGAAATTGAGGTCTAAAATATCTCTCAATATCGTTAGAAGAGACAGATTTTTAATGTTTTTCAAATAAAAAAGGTTCTTTCAGTTCATGAAGATCTATAAAAGTGTAACTGTACTCTTCATGTAATTGAAACGTTAATTTCACCAACCTTTCCATGGAATGCTTGAATGTCTCTTATATGTGTGTCTCCCTTCACAAATATCAAGTTTAAAGGAATTTTTCTTGAACCTGTGAAGATTTCTTGAGTTGCAGAAAAACAGGTTGTTACGAAACCCTCAGCTCTGTACATGAAAAATATTGAAGTTCTATTTTAAGTATTACTTGGCATATCAAAAACTTTACACTGGTAATTGCATTGTCAATCATGTAGTGTCCCATTACTAAAGAAATAGGTACAAATCCAGCCATTCTTTATTTTCCAGTGGCTAAAAAAATGAGCTTTATAATGAGAAAATAATAAAAATTATTCCCTGCAAGAACTACACAGTGTATATTGCCCAACAAAATTATCACAAGCAACAGTTAGATCATGAATTATGCTTGAAATATCTGCATTTTCCAGCTTTTCCTACAGTCTTTTTAAAAACCCTTTGAGCAGTGCTAATGCCCACTGCGTATCGCTTGAAACCCGCAGAAGGTTTGTAGTCAGTACGAGCTGATGTGCTGTTGATCTCTGTTTGCAAGCTGTTTAATGTTAAAAGTTCTGCTGAAACTGTCAGTAGGAAGACTATGAATAATTTCAAAGACCCTCCTAGGCTTATCTGTTCTCTTGCTTCCAGCATGCTGCTTTTAGTAATGAAACTATAGGTGCTGCCTGGCTGCTGGAAAAGTGACTTTGAAGCAGTTCCACCACAGCTGTGCAAGACTGAGATGGTGCCTGCACTTTTGGACCAATTACCACTCATTCCTTGTAGCAGTGATACTGGTTTTTCGCCAGACAGTGGTGGAGAAAATATTCATAAGAATGAAAAATATGGATATTGTTGTATATATGATCATTGATGTCATCTAACCTTTCTTCCTGAAGCCCACAGGACTTGTAGGGTTGGTACTTCTTGCAGGGTGTGTTTGCGCATGCTTCTAGGTATGATGCATGTGGGTGCTGTTTTAAAAAGTCTTATTCCCTCTGGAGCATGTAAAAGCAATTATTTGATGGAAATTTTGAAATACCGGTTGATCTCATAAGATATTTGCCAGTATCTTGCAAAAATCCTTCTGCTTTTAATAATCTGGTCTCATTTAATCTTGAAATAGATAGATTTGTTCTGTTGTTGATGAGAGTCTAGCAAGAAATAGGAGTGTGGTGATTAGGAGCCTGTATTTCCCATAACCACCTATTACATATCTGATATTCAAATCTGTGAGGGTTTTTTTTTGTCATTTTGGTTGGTGGTTTCTCTTTGAGATTTATTTTTTTTCCTCTTTTTTTTTGTTTGTTTCTTTTGTGGGTGGGGTATTTTGTATTTTTGGGGGGTTTTGCATTCTTTTTTTCTTTCTGAAATCACTTTGTTGGGAATTGTCTTACTCAATGGAAGACTTCAAATAAGAAAAAAAAGTTTAAGCTGTGAAGGGCAAATATTTTAGAAAGCTCTTGGGGCTTTTAGGTAATAGTTCAGTAAAAAAAAAGAAGAAATAAAAGAAGAAGTACTGAGGTGGATTGCTTCCTTTTCAGTGAAAGGGTAGTGCAGTAAAAGGTGATCTACTGCTGGAGAGTCTCTACTTGTACTTATTATGGTACCATGGTAACATCAGAATAAGCCACGGAAAATGGGGTAAGCAGCCTGGTGGAGCATAATCAAGAGCACATAAACAATGTGTTACAGGGAATCTATAGCAGAAATTACTGACAAATATTGTAGGGTTCTGGGAAGGAACATTGCAGAGCTCTTCGGGGAACAGCTGGAGTAGCGGATCTGTCTGTAGGAAATGAGGAAGCTTTTGAAAGAACACATTGTCTGGGCTGGTGAGAGGAGCGGGGAACATGACACTGCTGCTACAAAGGGGTGGTGGCATTCTAGATTGGGAAGAAGTAGAGACCAGTCAGCTTTTGGAATCTGTGATAGGTGTGATTTCTTCTAGGCATAAGGAAACAATAATTCACTACTGCTCTGCCTGTGTGCTCAACCAGCAGGGTCATAATTAGGTCCTTTCAGTGATTTTTGTGTCTGTCTAAAAGCAGAGTGTAGGATTGTGTGTTGTAAGGGTTTTTTAGGGTAATCAGCTGTCCAGGCTGACTCTGCAGTCCCCACAGAGGACAGAGGCAGTCACAGGCATTGCTGGTAGCGCAGGAAAGCACAGGTAGTGTGGCTTTGAGTCTGTAATTGTGAGGGGTAAAACTACAGGGAATATATGATCCCAAGTCAAAAATGTCTGACAGGTCAGTATGCCTGTCTGAGAATTCAGCAGTCCCTGATTACAAACCTGGGATCGTGGGAAATGAAATTAATGCAAAATCATAGGCATGACTGCATGTGAGACATTAAATAGTGTAGATCACAGCAGACTGTTGTATTTTCATTTTTGACTGCTTTTGTTTCTCACAGGAGGTGTTTATGCACATTGTTTCAAAGGGTTTGTGTACACATTGTGAATTTACTACAACAGTGTTGTTGATTTTTGTTCCCCAGCTGCTATGGGTAACATGGGTGCTTTTGTACCACCTGTGCAGCAGGAGGTCCTTCCTTCCTTCAGCTGATTGCAGATTACAGGTTTGGATGTTATCAAATTAACCTTGTGAACTGCTTTGGTTATTCTCAAATCAACCTTTTGACCCGCATGTCAAAATTGTTGCAGCTGAACGTGCACGAGCATGTGAGGATTAAGGTGTTGGCAATGCTATCCCACCATTTAGTATCAAAGCCAGCCTGGAAGACATTGCTTATGAAATTGATTGATCTCTCTGTTGTGAGGAAATGATAAGGTTGTGAGACACAGAGAGCATAAGGAATGTTTTGTGCAGAGCAAATATGTGAAGTGCAGTGCCCACTCTCACAGCGGTTGTTGCATCGCTGGTGTGACAGATTGAGGGACAAGACTGCAGGAGCTCATTCCCTCCAGGGCCACGGAGGAAGATAAGCAGCATCCAAGGTGCTCAGGGGGCTGGCTGATGTCCTCTGCCACTCTTTGTTGCCTTGGAATGGAAATGGAAACAGGGAGAGTTTCTTATTGACTGGAGAAAGACAAATGTTGTCCTCAATCTTCAAAATGGCCAAGTGGAGGGGAGGCACAGGGCAGATAAACTCACTTTGGGCCCTGTATGGAGCAAGTTCTCTTGGAAGATATCTCTGGGCTTTGAAGTGGAAGGCATTTGGATGCTTAATCAACCTGATTGCCTTCTATTGCCTTTGCAGATGGCACATGGGAAAGTGGTTATTTACCTCAACTTTAACAAGGCTTTTGATATGGCCCTTGAGGATATTTTTGTGAGTTGTGTTGGTCTGAGTGCATGGACAATTAAACAGTCCTCAGGTATCAACTCAGGTATCTAAATGTAAAAAGAGACTCCCAAAATATCTAAGGGAATTCAGTTAGTAGTCTTCAGAGAATGATTCAAAATTATTCAGAATGTTTTCAAGTGATAAAGTCAACTACTGTTTGCAAGGCTGCAAAGCATAAACACTACTTGAATCTTGTTTATAAGGAAGGCCCTACAATTTCTTTTTTTACACACAGAACTCCAGCCAACAGAAGATAATGAAGAGTATACATCAAAACTACAGTAATTGTATTTGTTTAATAGTAATATAGTAACATTAAAACTCCTACTTGTTATCCCTCTTTATTAATAAATAATTACCGCTTTCATTGTTCCTTGTTGGTAGTACCAGGCTGTGAACTGGGAGGGCTGGAGGGGAAGGAACATGTGCTGTCCTCCTCAAGGAAGTGGGCAGTGGCCACTGGGAAGGTGACAGGCACTGATGGTCTGGGCAGGTTTCCTCCCTCCCTGTACAGCAGCTCAGCAAACATGCCAGGAATTCACTTTCTGCACAAGGTTTCTGCCACATCAGTCTGCTGCAGCCAGGTGCTTCAGGTAAACTGTGTAGCATGGGGATGAGGGTCAAGTCAAACACCAAAACAGCTTCTTTGTCACCTTTTCCTGGAGTGGTGGGTGCAGTTCATCATTAAATGGCGCTAACAGCACTCTGAAGTTGACTTTACAGCATGTTTACAGCAGGGATCTAAAGCACACATAGGTTTGGCAAAGGCTTAGAAGCGGTTATGGGTTTGGAAGGTGGGAATTCGTAATATTGTGTTTATTTCTTCCTTCAATTTTTCCTCATGTTTATGGGACCACTGGTGATAAGAGAAACTTGGGATGGGTTTACAGCGTGAAATAGTGATGTACTTGTGCTTTGCAAGTCCTTGCACTTGTGTGATAGAGGATGTAATAGTGAGCAGAATGTGGCCTTTCTTAAGACAATACTTCCTGGAGAGCTGCACTGAAAACAGTTTCATTTAAATGAAGACACGGGTGGATCCAGTTAAGAAGTAACTGGTAACTGATTTAGCCTTATTAGATGAATAAAAAAACACCCGGTCCTCTGGACTTGAGAAAAAGAAGATTGGTGAATATTGTAATATCTTTCCTTAAAAAGCAAAAGCAGGAGGATGCAATGGTGAAAAAAGCAGGCAGTGATTAAAAGGATTTAAAGTCTGCAGGAGATTACACTGAACCATTCTGGAATGTGTGTGTATGTGCTGAGTCACTGGCAGAGGAGCTGATGAACACTCCTGCCCACCCCAGGGGCTGCTCCAGCCGCTGCCAGAGCTGTCCCCAGCCCTGGGGCTGTCAGTCACCCAAGCCACAAACCCTGCCCTGCTCACTGTGCTTGCTGGTGGTTCACAGGTGCTCAGCACAGCGCACCTGACAAGTGCAAACATCCCTGCTCGGCTGGCAGGGCCTGGGGATGTGGTGGGAGATTGCATCCTCATTATGTAAACTGTGTTTTCCCTTCTTGCACATATCCAGGGCTGTTTCTTAGCTTCCTGTCAGGTTGGTTTCTTTTTTTTTTTTTTTTTTTTTTGATTAAAAGTTGAAGTTTGGATGTATTTTGAGATGTTTTGGCATGAAAGATCCAGCACAAATAAAGAACTTAAAATGAAGAGCTGCATGAATATAAGCTATTACAATACTATAACTGATTTATCTTGAAATACACCCAGAAAAAAGATGTGATAGAGCCAAAGCATATAATATCAATGAAAAGGCAATCCCTACCTCTGCATCTCTCTGAGCTGTTGCAATTTGATTTTTCTCTTTTTCCTTTAAATTGCATTAGCAATTCCAGATAGACACTCAGTCTCCAAAAGAAAGGCCCTTGACATTAAGTGCACTGAAAGGTCGTTGAGCAGTCATAGCTTTCTTTTAATTTTAAATGCATTTATCCAAGAAAACACAGCACTGATACAACATCTGCTTTTCAAAGGGACTCTGTCTTTTAGCTGAGCTGACTGAGGCTTACAGAGGTCAATTGAAATGCCTAAGGTCACTCAGAGTGTCAGAGTAAGGGATGAGTATTTGGAAAACACACTAAAACAGCAACCTACTTTTTTTTTTTCCCCCAGAAATTACAGGATTCTCCTTTAAACTTCTGGGTAAACAGCAGTATGGTTCTGCAAAAAAAAAAAAAAAAGAAATGTTAAAGATGGTGACTCCTGCTGTGCTGATTACTATTGATACTGTGAGTTATTTGTAGAGGATTCTAAAAATTCCTGTCTAGAAAAATGATCAAGTTACATATTGCAAAAGCAACAAATACTGTGAAGGCAGAAGGCTGTGAGAGGGTTTACTGCATTGTTGCCACATACACGCTGCTGTTTCAAACTTGTTTTTTAATAATTTTTCTGTGATTGACTTCAATTAGATGGCACTGTCTAAACTGGCTGATGAGCACACTTATAAGATCAGAGCTATTTTGGGAATGAAAGATCCTTTCCCCCCGTCATTGAGCAGTGAAGTAGGATGCAGTGATGACTGTGATTAGCAGAATACATGCACTCACACGAGGGAAAACGCTACACTGAGGATGAAGTACAATTTTAGCTTTGGAAATCTGCACGAAAGTGTCTGCAATGTTGTAGTGATATCTTTCACTTCTGTGGCTTTTAACCCTCTGACTGTAGAAATGTTGTAAAGTTTCACCCAATTTAGTAAATGCTGCCGTAAGTAAAGGGAAAAAACACAAAAATTTGTTTTAGATGGGTGTTCTGCAGAAGTAAATTCTGTTGAGGAAATGCATAGCCTGTCAACACATTTGTGTAAAAAACTCTGAAGAATTACTATGAATTAAAAGTAATTTATGAGCAGAGATTGTAATTCGGCCTTCATACCTGCCTCAATCTCCCATTGACTTACATTTGCAAGGATGCTCGAGATGTACAAGGAATGCAAGTTGTAAAACTCAGTGTCAAAAGAAAAGGCAGCTGTGGGATAAGTCACAGGAAGCAATCTTAACGATTAACAAATTTATTTAAAGATTGCTAGGGGCAAAAGCAGGGAACTATCTTCCAAGTAGTACAGTTGAAAGATAGCATGACTATCTTTCACCTTCATTGCTGACAAAAAGAGCATTACTGTGCTCTGATGGCAAAATAGGAATTCATAGAGGCTGTCTTTGTAAGGTCAGCTGGGAAGGGAGAACATGAAGAGGAATACATGGGAAGTACAACTATGCTTCTATTATTACAGCCTACTGAAGAATGATCAAAAGAAATGTGACCTTTTCTGAAGGTGACTGATGCATTCATTGCTGGCTTTAACTTTTTCTGCCAATATTCTGATGTTTAATTTGTCATTTGATTCCCCAAAAGGCTTATTTTTCACAGAAAATAGAGTGGATGTTAAAAATCTTGTTTGGGGTTCATCACCCACCTCACCCTCCCAACCACTCAGGAAACAACCTGGCTACTGGGCAAGACAAACTCAAATCATTATTTCTCAGAGGGATTCTAATGTTATTTGGTGGGACACTTTGTAATCTTGTTGAACATTGCAGTTCTCTGTATTGACTTTATGTTGTCCAGTAAAAGCTCTGGCTGGAATATTTTTCTTCTGCTCCCAAACTGCATGTACTGTGTGTGAAAAATGATTTTGCTGAAGTAAAATACAAACTGATCAATCACACAAACAAGACAAAACTCCCACAGAGCACATGGGAAAAAGAACAAAGATTATTTTTGTCTGTCTAGTTAGAATTTTGCATATGCTTGAATATATCTGACAGGTTGTTTGTGCCTTTTAGAAGATTAAAAAAATATAAATAAATATATGGAGAGAGTTCTCATAAGTACAATAGCAGTGTTGTTGTTTTTCAGACATTTGGGGTGCTGAAACAAATCACAAGGGGCAAAGCAGACCAAGTTGTCTTATGTTGTTCTCTGCAAATGAAGATAAATGCCTTGTTCTTTATCACTCTGGGTTACATTCCTGAGAGAAGGATTTTTAAAATTGATTTTTAACTTTCTATTCCTTTTTTCCTTAGTTGTATGTGTGTTTAAATTATAAAGGAAGTATTTGAGGGTTGCTGTTAAAGCTGGGCTCCAGCTATGTTAGGCCCTGAAATATTTGGCTATCCTGAAAAAGACAAAAAAGAGAAAAAATTATGCTAATCCTTCTAGAATATGTCTACAGATCTATTGGGACTGTAAAATTTCAGGATGTGATTGTAACATGTTTATTGGAGCAAAAACCATAAAAAGATTTATCCCTCTTTTGCTGTAGTTAAGAATTGTAAGAAAATAGAAAATAAGTTTCAGTACCTTATTCCCCATATGGACCTGCACTGCTGTTTTTCTCTTGTCTCCACTGAAATGATACCTCCTTAAGTAGTGAACTTCCTTGTGTTTGATTCCTGTGTTTTCTTACGAACATTTCAAGACATCTATGTCTTTGCTCAAAGGAGCATCCATTAAAAGCAGTGGCAAGTCCAAATTTTAGGCAAGTCCAAAAAAATATTGAGTGTGGCTCTAGAGACAGCTAAAATACATGAATCTGCCTGAGTAGCTATGAAAATCCATCCTGAATGACTATGCAAAGTTCAAACCATCTCTATAAAAAAACCCAACCAAACAACCAACCTCAACAACTGCCTAGACAAGGTTCTGCTTCTCTGCCCTTCCACCTCTGCCTGGATCTGAGAAACAGCTCACTTCACACTGGATTTGAACCCTTGAAGTAAATATAGTTTAAAGAACAGAATAACTCTAAAGATGGAAAGTAGGAATGAGGTGGGAGATGTGTCCTTTCCATTGAGATGTGTCCATGGTGTGGACTCTGAGTGAGGCTTCACTGTGGGAATTTATCCAGAAAGCTCCAAAACAGGGCCTGGCTGGCTGATCTTTGGAGAAGGGAGAGCAGATCCTCTCAGTTAACAGAGAGGCTCTAAAGTGGGATGGAAGAGATGTCAGGCCCTGGTCTCACATATGGAAGGATGGCATGAAGAGAGCTGTGTGGAAGCACAAAAATGTTTTGTGCTGGAGGGCATTTATGACACAACTTGCATGTGTGTTTGAACTCTTGTGGATGTTAACTCCAAACCTCAAATGTGTTCAGGAATGCCTAACGAAATGAGTTTTGGATTTAAAAATTTCTCAGACTTGTTAATATTTGATGGTAGAAATTCATCTGTGTCTCCATTCATGTGTGACCCACTTTGTATCCTTTTGGGAAATACGTATGGGAAGGCCAAGAAATTGCACATGGTTCTTCTCGTTAGCGTACGCACTGAAAATCTGCAGCTTGGGAAATATTTTTTTTTTCTTCTTCTCTGTAGACCCCAAGGACATAGCCTTTAAAACTTTCTGCTTCTCTGAGATTTGTCTAAGTCCAAACATCCAAAGTCAGTAAGTGTCAGTGAGTGTCCCTGTGCCCTCGCTGTAACTGCACAAGTTCTGCCTCTCCCTGCCCCAGGGGGGATTTGCAGCACCAGGTGCTTCCAGATGGTTTGTGTTTCCAGGGTACTCTTCAGAGAGTTTGCCAGTGAAGATAAAAAAACCCCAAATACTACCTGTGGAAGTGTTCATCCTCCTCTGGCTGGAGGAGGGAATGTTTGGCAGCCTACCTGTCCTGTGCCTGTGGCCAAACTCCTCCCAGCTGCAAATCTCCAGCCCTGCAGAGAAGCTTCTGCGGAGCCCAGCAGGCAGGGATGGAGAGGGCTGGGTACAGAGGCTTCTGCAGATCCCTGTGATTTACAACCAGCACAGCCAAGAAGTGACTCTCCATACAATAACCTTTGGTTTTGTAGAGCTGGCTAAAACACAGTCAATTGAATGTGAAAGAAGCTAATTAAGGGACAGTAGACCAAAGTAGTCATCATTGTAATTTCTTTGGCTTCGGTGAGCTTATTGCATGGATGAGTTTTATTGGAGACGTTATTACTAATACAGAAAGTATGTGCAAAGTTAGGAGTTATGAAGTCAAAGCTGTAATTCACCTGGGGATACTGTTCTTCATTTTCAAAGAAGGCTGAAAAGAGTTAAACATAAAACTTCTACTTTATTTCTCTTGCATTTGGGCACTTAATCTTCTTGAACTTTTAAAAATATCCTACCTAGTGAGCCAGTTGCTTAGCTTCTGTGAAGAGGAGTTCCCAGAGTGCTAGGTGGCATGCCAAGGAAGCTCTTGCATTAGTATTTCTCTGAATGTAAGTAGTCTGAATTTTTAGCATACTTGCTCAGAAAAGGATGGAAGAAGCTGCTTTGTGCAACTGTTTCTATTCCTGCACTTTCCATTTAAGTGGCACAGGAGATTTTGTACCCTTTTCACACTAAGAAGGCAGAGTTCTGCATTCCAGAACTGGTTTCTCTCTTTTGGTTTTCTGTCTAACTAAATTCATTTATGGTATTCCAAAAATGTATTTTATGGGTGTCTCAAACAGACCATTGAACTCTGCCCAGGAGCTGCTGTTCTGTGCTGTGAGCCTGAAGGGCATGTTGGCTTCTCAGAGTTTTTGCTTTATTGAAAGGACCCTCAAGTGCACTGGGGTGATGCATCTCTGCCAAAATCTTTACCAAATTTAGTCTCCTATAATGACATATACCTGGATAGAAAGAATAGTCTTGGTGTTCACAGCTTTGGCTCAGATCAGACCTGGAAATTTTAATTAGGATTTAGATCTGCTTAGGTTTGGAAACTGAAATGATGTTGAAATCTTTGGAAATTTGATGTCTAATTACCTCTTGGGGTTCTGGGACTGAGTGATTTACTTAAGGTCACAAATGGAGTAGAAACAGAAACTGAGCAGAGAATTCCCAAATCCCAGTCCTTTGCCATTTATCCTTGGCTAATCTGGTATCTTGTGATCTGGGTTTCACTTCAGCCAGCTGCCTTCATCGAGTCGTTGGTGTCATCCTACCCTGGGACAGCTGGCTGCAGTTTAATGCAGGAGGAAGTGTCATCTGCAGGTCCTTGTTTATAGCCATGGCATTATGGGATGCCTGCTGGCAGCTCAGCACAGACACGGACTATAAATTGGGAAAGGACAGTGTCCATGGGTCTCAAAGGAAAACAGAAAGTTTCTGATCAGAGATTTCAGAGTCTGAAACACAGAATCAAACCTGCCAGAATTAAGCACTGTTTATTTAGATAATAAATGTAGGTGCCAGGAAATTTAATCTCAAAAACATCTGCATTTCAGCGGTATATATGCAATGGAGATACCTAGGAGAATGAATTAAGAACATGTCTACAGGTTTGTGTGCCATTCCTCACCTTTTTTTTTCCCTGCATGGCTAGGGAAGACTTGGAATGATTTGCAAGGAAATACTTTTTAAGAAATATTATAAGTAATGAAATGTAAAAAAAAAAATACAAAGTATTGAAAGAATGACTTTTCAGTATTTAAAATCCAACCCTGATATTTGAAAAGAAAATTCTAAGTAATAAAGGGGATGAATTTCCACACAGCATACTGCACAGGAAATTTGCACATGCAGCCTTTTATTTGTTTAATGGATTTTCTGTGAACATCTCCCATTAAATGTTTGTAAAACTTCAGCCCAAGAAATTTAGTTATGGAAGTGAAAGCATTTATATTCATTAAATGAGTGCAGACTTTTTGCTCATGATTTGGGTGGAATTTAAAATGATTAATGCAGCTTAAAGTAGTTAGGTGATAGGAATTTTCTAAAACATTTTATCTGTATCTAATAAGCCCTCTTGGGGATACAAGAGCTTATGATGCATATAAGGAAATTTAGAATCAGTTTATTAAAAACACATTTCCAGTTACTTTATTGGTGTTCTTCCATTGTATCTAAAGGCTTCCAGGTGTTTCACTATCTAGTGAAGCCAGTCCATAGAGAATGGAATCATATAAACACCTAAATCTGAGAGGCCCAGCCTTTTATTGTAGACATGGGAGTTGCAGCTGACAAAGGGTGAAAAGAATCCAGGAATATGTTATAGCTGAAGTTCAGAAAATCCTTCACAGAAACTGAAAATGTCTCTAAGTGAATTTGTCTAGTGAGGAGCTATTAAGCAGTATTCTGTAAAATCTTAAATGTAAATAAAAATTCCAGTCAGATTGTGGTCTCAAATCAATCCTTTTAAGTGGCTTTGTGATAAGGTAACACTAAAAATACTGAATGTAGCTGTTTATTCAAATTTTATAGAGAAGAGAAATTCAGTTTTGCCTAAAATTTAATTAAGGACTTTTTCAAGTTTTTGACTGACTTTGTAGCAATGGAGAAATCAGTGTGGATGACAGTAATAAATCATTTACTGCATTTATGGTGCAAATTAAAAGTGATACACTTGGTGCTTTAGAACCCTGGTAAATCAGCCTCTGCAAAGTCACCATTGGCAGCATTCAAAGCCAAGCCCCTCTTGGATGGAAAATCAGTGCAGTGGTGTCTGAATTATCCCAGGGCAGGCTCTGCAGGTGATGGATGGGAACCAGGCTGCAGGTCCTGAGACACTCAGTCCTGCCCGGGATGAGTCAGTCTGGCGCTGCTGTGAGCAGTGATGATACCAGCTCTGCTGATGGCTGGGGAGCTCTGATTCAGCATTGTCACTGACCTCTCTGTGCTCCATTTTTTCCTGCTCTGTCCTCCTGCAGCCTGATTTACAGGGGAAGAAGTACTGTAGGCAGTAAGGTAGCAAGTTAAGCATTTGTTAATCCAGTTTGTTGAATATCTGTCATGTTTGTTTATGCATTTCTGACCTGCCAGGTATCATTTCTCTGAATTTCTTTGAAGAATTGATTTTACTGAGTTAGAGAAGCCAAAATTTTAGAGTTGGAGGATAAAAAGCATGAATGAAATGAATAGCTATTCCACAGAAGTAGAAACATGTATCAGTCTCTGGTTTTATGTACAAGGTCTATGCCTACAGTAGAAACTGTTTCCCAGGATAACATTATGATGGAGTTGCTGCACTTTATGCTGGTCAGTGGATTTAGATTATGAGCATTTGAGTGACCTCTTCCAATGGCAGGGATTTAACTGGTACTTATCCACAGTCATTGCAGGGATGCTGGCAGAAATCTGTAGCCTTGACACAGCCTGAAACTCTGTTCACCTCAATTCTTCCAGCCAGTCTCCTTCTCCTCACAAGGACTCACTTTAATGCAGCTATAAATTTTTTAAAGGAACATTCTGAACTGAATGCCACAGCAAATAAACCATTGTGATAGCACACAGTGATGCTTCATTTCTCAAGGAACGATGAAAAAAATAGAATAATTTGTTCTTTGTTAATACGTGCTCTATGCTCAAAACAAGAAAAAACAAGCGATATGTTTAGCTCTCCAGTTTTACTGCTGGGTACATTAGGAAAGAGCAGGACAGAATTGGCAAGGTGGCAGGATTCTTGTTGTTGATCCTCCTTGTTTCAAGCCTCACTGACTCAGGGAAGCAGCAAAGTGCTGCCCACCTGGCTGTTTGAGGTGGTGTTCAGCCTCTGCTGCATTGGCTGCCCAGGTGGCAGAGCAGGGTGTTTGCAGAGTCAGTTGTGCAGGCTGATTTTGGGATGTGACAGTGAAGTCTCAAATTCCTCTTGGTCATTCATGATATGGATGGATGTTTATAGATAGGATAAACAGAAAATATGAACTGCTGGAGGCAGGGCAGGAGAGACAGGCTCTGAGTTCTCGAGGAAGTACTCTTCTGATTATTCAGTCAAAACACAGAAATAACAAATTTCAGGTAATTCCTTCTTAGTTGCTATTTGTTTGTGTTTGGTGGCCTACTTTAGGCGTAGCATATGTTTAACAGATAATCCTATGCAGAACAGAATTTCTCTACACTTAAATTCAAGGTCACAGAGTTGTTTGTTTCTAAAGATTTATTGAAAGGCCATCCACTCTTTGGGCAGAGAAATTTCTACCCCATTTTCTGCTGTTAAACTGTGATTCTAAATGTCTTCTTGAAATACACACTGTCTATTTCTTTGTAGGTACAGATACTTTTAAAAGATGTCTTAAAATAGGTGCAGGGTGAAAAAATTGTCTGCCATCTGATGAGTAAGACTTGGCGGGGCTTCTCTCTTCCTTTCATCTACATATGCACACCTCTACAGTGATAAAAATATCCTTTTTCAAACCTGCAAGGATCTACTGCTACTCTCAGAAATGCCTGGCTGTTATGGGGCAGTTGTGACTCTCCATAGCAGTGTACGGTATCATGTGTGTAGTTCTGCTTCTGGTGGGAATGTCTCTGCTGGCAGACTAAACAGTAAAGGCTGAACCAAAATTAATCCATGTTAATCTCCCACCATGCTGGACACAAGGACACTGCTGAGGTTTGATTGATGAATTCTGATCCTTGCTTATGAAGTTACAGGAAATAGAATATGCTGGCTTGAAGAAGAGTGATGAATCCATAGGAGTAGAAACAATATGCCCCATACTAGACTCATATTCCCAACTCCAAATGCTCCTTTTCTCTGCATTCCAACATCCCAGATGGCAGATCTCCTTAGCACAGTTTAAAATTTTCAGCTTACTGAAACTGGTTTATTTTTTTTTTTGGTCTTCTTTTCACCATCTTGTCACTTAAGACCCCTTCATTTAATGAGTATCTCCAGGGTCACGTTGGGGAATGAGCTGACAGGATGAATGACAGTGTACAAGGACAGGGTGAGAGATTCCACTTCAGTTTGCAACCTTGTTGGCACACAGTCTAGAGCATCTCTAATAAAAAGGAGTCATAGCTCTCTGGATTTTTCAATTATAGTTTTAATTTCTTTGCTCTCTTTACTACTTCATCACAGCGTGGGATGTTACTCTGATTATCTTTGTTATAGCATTTTAATAATAAAAAACAATGCCCTAAATTCTCTTCTGTAGAACAGTTAAAACAGCCAAAGGCAAAAAGTTTACCCATCATGGACTTTGACTTTGTCCTGGTCATCTGGACTCAAATAGAACAAGCTGACAGTCATTTCAGGTGTTCTAATAGCCACCAATCTATGACTATTTTCCTCAGATAAAAGGATTGTAATTTTTTAGTCTAGAGACATTATTAGTGACTTCATTGAATCTAATGAAAAGCTGGCACTTATTTTAACTGAGTAGTGATTTAGCTGAACCCTACAAACACAGGCATAGCTGCTGCAATTTACTTTCAGGAACACTTGAGGCTGAGGTCAAAGGTGTCCTGCATTATTTCTTGGAAATTCAGCAAGGTGTGCAACCTCTTTTACTAAAAAGAGTAGTCTTATAGAGTAGTGTATAGTCTCAGTATTCCACTCCTGTCCTTCCAAAAATTTCCCTCAAAAGTTCCAATTATTTGTCATCTTTCCTTCCTCTTCTGAAGAGCTGTCACGTTGTGTTGTTTCTGTGAAATGCCTGATAGCCACTTCAGATGTAGGACTCTGTGTTTTGCTTGGGAAGGAAGCCTTGCTGTGGATAAAGGGTCAGATCCACCACCAGCATGTGTCAGCATGATGTGCTGATTATAGGGAAGATATTTTAAATATAGCAGGGTTGAAACTGAGTCTAAATATTCATGCTTAGGGTATGAAATGTGGTGTGAATTTTCCTTCCTTTCACCATATATCTGGGGTATTCTGCACTCTGAAAGCTCTGTTCTTACACCTTAGTCATTGTGCCCAGTGTCTTTCCTCACTAACAGGAGGGAAAAGAAAGGAAAAACCTTCTATGGAAAGGTAATGATACCAGCACATATATTGCTCATATTAAAAAAAGGGGGTTGGACACACCACTAAAATGCTTGTCTGCAATTGAGTTATACTGATGTTGCCAAGATTCCTTTTGTTGACTGCTGTTAAAATGGAAACTTTTAAAAAGTCAATAAAAAGAGTGCTTTCATTTTTCTTTAGAGAAATGGGTAAAACACTTCTGTTTAAAAAAAAATAAATCAGAAGTTTGGTATTCTAGCTATTTTAAAATCCTTAAAAATGGTGTTTTTAAAGAGATATTAGACTGATTTTTAAGGAATATTGCAAATATTTTCTTTGCCATTTGTTTTATAAACATAGCTTCTTCCAAAGGATTACAAAATATGAGTGACAGAGATGATCAAAATACCTGGATGCTGGAAATTCTGTGCAGTTTTAGGAAATTACTTCACAGAATCAATATTGCATTGTGTTGATAATATGCTGGAAAGTGAGTCACCATCTTGAATTTCAAAAGTAGGAAGAGTAAATTATAACATCAGGGTTTATTATAGATATATCCTTTTTTCCACAAACCACAACTTGAGGTGCAGATCCTTTCAAAATGCTGATATATTAAATAGGTATCATTTCTTTTCATAGGGGTTGTAGTGGGAGATACTCTCTTCTCTGTCTTTCACCTGCATATTGATAAGCTGGCTTTGAGGTATGTTTCCTGTTTGTTTGCAATTGCAAATTCTTACTAAATTGCAGTAGAACATCTTGTCTGCATTTTATAAATTCACAGCCACTCTACTTAAATACAGTTCTCACCCACACAGAGTTTCATTTGCACAAAAGTCATAGCAGCAGAATATCAGCAATTCTCACAGAAATGACAGCCTAAGCCTTTAGTTCATAATATTGAAAAATTTCCCTAACTTGCAACGTTTCCTGAGGGAATGTCAGAGTTGGCATACATTTCTGCTGCTTTTCTCTAATTTTTAACCTCTTATTACAAATGAAAGCTTGTAGGGCTTTTTAACAGGTGGTTTTTGCCTGGGAGTACATGACAGAAGTAGAAAGCCAGAGAACTGTGATAAAAATTAAACTCGGCAAATCTAACTAGTTCTAGTGAGAATCCAGTAGGGAGTTACAAATCCTCTGTGAAAAGAGCTAAAGATTTCTTAATTAAACAGGGATGCAGAATTAGATTTAACTTTAAACTTGAAATTTAAATGAATTTCTTTGGTGAGGAAACAGTGACTTCTTGAATGTCTTCCTAGAATTTAAATCAGCGTAGTTGCTTATTTCACACAGAAGATTTCAAAATCCCAGAGAATAGGCTTTTATCACTATATTTATAAATTGTCTATAAAGAAATATTAAGTGATGATTAGAGACTACAACCCAGGATAAAAACCCAAAAGAAAAGGAATTTACATTTTTCTGGGATGTGAGTACTCAGTCACTGCACTGACTTGAACAGGAAACATTTAACATACACCAGGTTTTCAAAACCTTGTGTAACAGGAGATTTCACAGGAGATCTTGAAGGCCCGTGGAATCTGTGACCAAAGATTTATAAACGCCAGTTAAAAGCAGTGGAAATACTATTAGGAAAGCAGGTAGAGGTAAATTAGTCTTGATCAAAGGTTTTGGGTAGGTATCTGAAAATAAATTTGGTGTCGCTTGTTCAGCGAGTTGCATTTGTGATTTGTTGTTTCCTTTACAACTCAGAAGCTGTAGGTTCCCCTACAAATGATATTTCTACCTGTTACCTTTTAGTTATGTGGTAGATTTCTGAAATGGATCAATTGGTATTAATTCAATTTCGAGGAATAATTCATTGACTTTGTAGTTAACCCCAGAAATTGTATTGTGGGTTCAAGGTAAGTAGGACTGATTCAGCTTTGAGTATCTTGCCACTGTCACCCGAGCATCTTTGACAATTTTCACCTGTCCAGATTTTTATTAATGTAAATCTCTGCCTTGTTTTCATCAAAGACTGTGACAAAAAGTTTTAAGGCATTGGGCTTCATGGTTTCAGAGGTCCTTGGCACAGATCTTCCAGCAAAGGGCCCTGAGGCGCTTCATCTGAAAATGCAAAAGTGATGCTGACTGAGGATGTGGCAAGGCCAAGGTGCCTTAGGGAAATGATGGTTCAGTGCTTCTGCAGGACAGCTTCCCTTGGATGATGCCAATTAAGCTGTAGCTGTCATTTAAAGTTGCTGTCTTCTGGATCGCACCTCCTGTGCACAACCAGGAATCAACCGCTCTCTGGTGCTGTGTTATAAATAAAAATGAAGGCTCATGGTTTTGCAAATGTAAAAAAAAGTCCCCCAAATGACATGTACCCAAATGTTGCTCATTTCCAATAGTGGCAATTATTTCTTGGGCTCTTCCAGGAGGTACTGGAGTCTGTCATCTCAGAAGTTTCATGTGCCAGATGAATTAAACTAAAGGCACCACTTAAACACCTTTATAAGGCTGTGAATTATTTTTAAATTCAGGCAGTGTTATATCAATAAACAAGCATGTAAAAAGCTATAGTGTAATCAGGTTTATTGTTTCATAATAGGTTTATACAAAATATGAATACCAGAGTTTTATTAATTGGACTTTTAATTATCTACTATAGTGAAGAGTGATGTAAAATTACTAATAGCTCTGCTAATTAATATGGGGATTCAATGGTTGTTAATTAAGGGCAAATGGGACAGGGCTAACACAATCCCCTTTTGACTATGATGAATAAAAAGTCAAACCAATAGCTTATTTCCAAATTAACATGATTGATAAAAAGTCAACTCTGAGCACAAGTCATTCATCCTAAGGGAGCTGCAATTTTAATGTTTAGATGGTACAAAAAAGAGAACATGTCTACAGGCCTTGAAACAAAGGGAAAAGCTGCAAAAATCTTCAAAGGGCTAAACCACAGATTTTTAAACTTGCTTTTAAATATGTAACTTTGTGCACAGTGAGGCTTTTCAGATCACTTTCATTCCTCCCAGATTTAAATGAAGCTGACACATGAATGACTAGCCATCTGTAATATATTCCAGGAAAATTATCATTATTTGACTTTCTTTTCTGTTGATCAGATATTCTGAACAGCCCTTTACACACTTTAAAAAAGAAGAAGGTGGTGTTGAGGGAAGGGAAGCACCTTGCCAGCAGCTGGTTTGTCAGCCTGTCTCTGTGATCATTGCAGTCTGTCCCCTTCTGATTGCTGCCTGCTCATTACTTGCTTTCCTGCGTGTGGCTAAACATTTGAAACTTGTGTTTAAAATATTCATGAAGTCAAATCTGGGTGTGCATGTCTAGAAAAACCTCCAAGACGGAATCCAGAGCGTTTGGTGATGTGCTTATGTGACAGATACTGTGGGATGTATTGAGAGTTTTCATGTAGCATGTGAGGTCATGAGTTTGGTTTCCCCTTTGCTGAAGGAGGTTAAAACTTGCATTTCCCATGATGAATTGAGTACCAAGGTAAAGACTGCTTTGCTTTGGGATTGTTTCTGCTTGTTCTGCCACAGAAATGTTGTGTAACAGGAGCAGTGAGTACCTAGGACATGAAGTCAGATGTATAAATGTGCTTACAGGAGCAAATATTTAAGGCAAGTTTGAGCCTATTAGGAAAAACAAAAATTCAAAACATTGAAAGCTATAATTGAGACATGCTGAAACTAGAGGAAAAACAGGAAAACATTTTGATCTTTATGAGAGAGAGATGTATGTATTCTGTTTGACATAGAGTGAGTGTAATTTGCATAGTTGAATATGAATTTAAGAACTTGGGATTGGAAGGAATCTCCTGAAACCATATTGCTTGGTCTTCTTCTATCACAGGCAATTATTTCACATAAAATTTTCACAATCTATCACATTCCAAGTTAAAAGAAGCATCTTTTTCTACCTTTGGATGCTGAGTCTGTGCTTTGGTTCTCTGATAGTTAGAAGCCTCCTAATCCCTAGGCTAAATTTATTCATGACTGGTTTATTCTGATTTTGTTCATGACCATTTGTTTGTGTTCCAGTTCTGATTTTTAGCTTGATTTTCCCCCTTGAACAAATATTTCTATCTACAGGCTTTTTTGACTTCCCAGATAAGGCAATTCTCATTGACTCCTTTTTTGATAGTATGGCCCTTCCTAATTCCTGTATTTTACTTCCCTGCATCTTTTGCAACTCCCTCCTGTACACAAGAACCCAGGCAGGGACTCGTCAGTGCTTTAAGCAGTCCTGGGAGGATTTTTTTAAGCTCTTTGGGAAATGAACTGATTGATGTATTCTATCTGTGATCATATTTGCCATTTTTTAAAAAGTCTATGCATATCATCCTATATATCTTTTTCTTCCTCCCCTTTTCAGTGTCCTGCAGCTCAGATTCATAATTTTTAGTCTCCACTCACATACCCTTCACTGCACTGAATTTCATCCTACCTCTATTACTTTACTCTTCAAGGTTTTTCTTTATATGTGATATCCCAATCTTTCATGTTTACATTGTCTCATTATTTTTAATTAGGAAATTTCATTTTATTCTTACATTTTTTGATTAATTTTATGAAAATATTGATCTACTAACTTTCATTTTGATAAGGCCAGAGCGTCTTTTTTAATGTAAGAATTTGGTAAAAAAATATCTGTGGGGAGTAGTCTTCCCCCTGCTTTGTAATTCAGTAATATCATAATAAGTTACATTTCTAGAATGAATATGTCCTTGTTATTGTGAAAAGATATTTTTCATGAAACAGGGCAGGAACTATGCCATGTGCAGTTTGGATTTTTGAATGTTTAGCTTTTATTACTGCCAATACATAACGGTACATATATGAAAAGCTATATTAGCAATAACATTTTCTTTAATTAATTTTTCCATGAATGAATTCCTATTAGAAATTCATTCTTACTACACTGTATTATGTTGTGATGCACTTTGGTGAAATTAACTCAAAGAGCTGCTCTTTGCAATTTTAATATTCCGCTGGGTTTTCCATTCTAGAAAACTCATTATTATACATGTACAAAGCTGAAAAGAAACAAGAGAGAGGCATATTGTGTGAATAACAGTCAGGGAAAAGAGACAGCTGGCATGATAATTTTCTAATAAAGCTTAGAAAAGGCTGCTGTGTCTTGAAAAAAATGAGAGTTTTTAATTTGAGTATTCCTTTTGTTTGGATTTGCTTTGTACTAAAAAGTTCTGAATCCTATTCACACCTTTTATGAATATTAACTGAAAAACAAATATATCTTGTCAAGCCCTTCTACTTGGTAGGTGCAAAAGAATCAGTGGTGTGTATCCAGCGGGGGATGGTATTTCCTGTTCTTCTTATCCACTTATTCTCCCCCAACCAGACTGTGCAGTTTGGATCTTGATAAATAGAGATTTTTCTGAATCATGGACAACTTATTAACACATGGAGCCTTTAACCATCTGCGTGCCAAACTGTAGCCTCTAAGAAATGTTTGTACCTTTCTTAATTCCTATCACATGCAAGATCCTGACCTTTGGAGGCTGTGCCTAAAAGCCCACTAGTGGGAGGCAAGAAGATTTTAGACAACAGTCATAGAAATTAAACATTTCACTTCTGACCTTTGAAGTCTTGTTATTTGTAAGTAAAGCTTTAGGTTTTTTTCAGACATGACATTTTTAAAGACTATGTGCTACTTTCTTACAGAATTTAAACCAGATTATTTTAAAAAATGTACTAAGTATTTACATTTAATTAGAAAACTCAAACACACAGCTTAGAGAGGCAAATTAAGGTGAAATTTAAATTAGCATGAGGGAGAAAAGTTAATCCCTTAAAAGTGAAAATTGAAACACCAAATTTCTGTGCTTGCTGCTACATTTCAGCAGAGGATGACCAAGACATCAGGTAGCCTTCCCTAATCTGCATTTCTGACTGCTTCCTTGCATTTTGTAAGGCTTTTAGAAATGTAACAAATGCAGTTTTGAACGCATTATTCTAGCAGTGTTTTAAAAATGTATTAGTCCTTTAAAATGTTTTCTGTTATTCCTTGGCTTGATGTATTGTTCTAATGTGTTGCCCTGATATTAGATTATCCTAACTCGTCTCTATTTTCATCCATTCATCCTTTTTATACAATATAATGTTATTTGCATTAATGAAGTTACTGCTAATTTATGTCACAGTGAGAAAGGAATCAGGCTTGTTATATCTGGTATCACAGTTCATGAGAGAATCAGTTAATTGCATTCCATTAGTAATTAACATAGAGGAATATGAAATACTAATGTTTTGTAAACTGCACATGTAATAGCCCTTATTCTCAGTAACCACAGGGCTGCAGGTGGCAAAGGAACAAAGGTCTCCACCTATAGGTGGGACCTCTGCTGCTCTTAAATGAAAACCACTGACAATGGTTTTCTGAAACCACAGCATATAGTCATGGACCATGTGCCACTGCTACCAAACTGGAGACATTTATCTGACATTTGGTTTAATTATTAAACAAATTATTAATTGGTCCTTTTTTTTTTTCTGTAGGTTGAGGTTAGTTAATTTAATGTTTTTAAATTTTTGTCAGCTCTTTCAGTACTTGAAACATTTTAACTCATTTATCTGTTCAACCTTGTCTTGTGGACTGTGTGTATCACAGTGGGTTGCTGTCACTGGGTTCAGGTTCTCAGAACCCTACCCATGCCCAGGGTTGTTTCGTCAGGTTCAGGGCTGCAGGTGGGAGGTTATAGCAGAAGGGTCAATTTTAACCATGCTCCTGCTCCACTGGAGGCAGAGATTGAGTGACCCAGCAGGAAGAAATCCTCGTGGTAAAGTCAAGGGAGTTCAGGTTAAGAAATCTTTCAATTTAAATTAAACAGTGTGGGCTCTGTTCTGTTAGGAGTGTTTGGAAGCTCCCTGCTAAGAGCCAAAACCACAGGTACATGAGGTAAACAAACACTGGAGCTTCTTTCCCGCTTCTTGGTCTGTAGAATTGATGCATGCGGCTTCCCCACGTAGACAAAGAACTTCTCTTCACATTTCTAAATGCCATTCACAAGTATTTTAAATTTGTTTAGCCACATCTATTCCTTCATTTCATTTAGTCTACTGGAACAAATATTTTAATTGGGCTGTGATGATGCTGGTTTTATGGCATTGTGAAAGACTTGAGTTTCACGTGGAAGAACACTGGGAGTTTGAACGCAAGCTGCTAATGGAGTGGCTTTGCTCTTTAGAAAGCCATGCCTGGATGTCTTCAGGAGAATTTTGTTGTATGCTCATTGTTTCAGTAGTGTTTATCTGTGAACCTACTTTGTGGCTGGTCTTGGATAGGTATTTCTTCCCTTCGCTGGTTGTTGAGATGTCTCTCTCAGCCCTAAGTCCATCCCCATATCCATCCTTTTTCTTGGTCTCTCATTCTCAGCCATTTCCTCACTGCTGCACAAAACAAATCCCCAGACATTTCGTGTGCATTGCAAATGGATTCACTTAATAGATGTTACTGTTTTAAAATACAGTGTATACAGTCTAGCTGGGAAATGGGAAGTGTTTTGCAAAAACAGTGAGCAATTAAATTTCAGTTCTCTGCTGGTGGGGACTATGTAGAAGTCCTTTGAATGTCAGAACACATTAAAAAAATATCAGCAGCCTCTAGAAGGATCCAGTCCACTCGATCAAGATGTAACAAATTAAATCAGTCTCAGTTTCATTTCCTGCTGTTGTAAGTGGCATTGTGTCATCTCCCATGGATAGGTCTGATGAACTCCATACACGGGAAGGCTGAGACCACAGTAGGTATCAAAGTTTGCTGCCAGAGCTGGTTCTGGAATCAGTTGAGTTTTTACTGCCATTTTCATGACCAGAGCAGTGGGGGGTCTTGGCTGTTGAATACTTGAAATATGGGGGACTTAGAGCTGTCCTTTTCAGGATTTCTCATCTGGGAAACATCTTTATGTTAAATAAGTATAAGCTCTCCTCTCTTGTCCTCCTTCAGTGACAGTGGGTGAGGCTGGGCCAAAAATGAAACGTCCTGGCTGGATATTGAATTGTGCTTAACACTTCAGAGAGAGCACTTGTAGCTGCAGCAATGGTGCACCCAGTGTATTTCCTCACCACTTCATGGCTTCACTGTTTGCTGCTACTGTAAAATCTGGGTGTGAAGTGTGTATTTAAACAGTGTTTCTTTATTTTCCCCAACTAATTTTAGTCTTTGACTTTGAATGACAGTTTATTTGTAAATTAGGAATAAGTGTGAGCAGGAAGGAATGGATAAGCCCAGGTGATAGGTAACAGATAGAGAGCCTTTCATTTGTAGCTTGCCAGTTCAAATTTGGCTCGGGTCTGTATTGACAGAAATTCATTATCATCTGATGGTTGTTTGGGAGTCTGTGTGAAAGGAACTGATGGTATTCATATTCAAAAAAAAACAACAACAAAAAACAAAACCTGTCACAATTACATTCTTTTTGGCAGCTTCTGTGAGCATGAGGATGAACTTCCCTCTGACATCTTAAAGCAGTCTTTCCAGATAAGGCTTCAGGCAAATTGGCAGGACAATGTGAAATTTGCAGACACTGTCCAAGTTTTATCTATCCTTTGTCTAATCAAGGGATCCTAAGCCTGTAAATGATGAGAAACAAAAGTGGCTTCTATGTGACCTCTATCTTTTGCTCTTTCAGGTGCCCAATATGCAATTGCTGCCCTCTGATTACCAGAGAATACCAAGCATCCCCAGCAGCTGAAAAGAGATAATTTGGATGAGCCGCTCTAGCTTTAAAAATATTCATCTGAGAGATTTGCCCTTGGTCAAATGTAAGTCTGCCAGACAGTCAGAAATATAATGGAGGCATTTTTGTCCCTTAGTCTTGTCTGCAGTTTGGCAAAATTAACTGCTAAATGCCAACAAACTGCCAAAATCTTGTAGCAAAGGTAGACACCAAATCTCTCAGCAGAGCATTTTCTGAGTGTGGTGATATTTAACTTAATTGGGAAAGTGCAGTATGTCAATATGAACTTTTCCCACCCCCCTATCTGTCTCGCTCTGAGGTAGTCATACAATTTCATTTTAGCAATACAGAAACCTTCAACCACCAAAGGATGTGCCAGCCAAAAAACATCACTGCCAACAATTATATGCTAGATGTGTGTGGGCAATAACATATGCACTTAAAAGGACTGAAAAAGAAGGTATGCATGGTTCTTAGCATTTAATCTTATCTTGCGTTTCAGTGTCTCCCTAAAATTAGAATTAATTTCAAACAGCAAAAAGTCTCTGGAAACAGAACATGTAGGAGCCCTGTGATGAGACAGGAGATTTTCATACCACAGTTTTCTTAACTTTCACAAGGGTAAGCAGAAGCAGAACTGTCTTCATCACTCTTTTAAATAATTAAGGCTTTCAGTTTATTTCAGCATTGATTATCTGACCAGCTAGAGTAGAGTAACTTATGGTATTTTTTAAATTTCTACTTGAAATCTCTAATAACCCAAGCATATGTTGATACCCACGTAGGTACAAGAAGTAGGATTTTAGTGGTGACTGGAGTGTGACATGACTCATCTCCAACATATAAAAAATAGGCAAGATGTATTATAAAGGCAGACTTAATGCAAAAAACAAAAATTAGCAAATGTGCAGAATACTTCTATGCATATATAGGAAAGAAAGTGAGGAGATTCAAAAGGTCCTTGATCTACTGGGGCATTTTCTATTGCATTTCTAAATATATTTCACTGTTGATCCAGCATTAACTGGATTCCCTTCTGTCTGTTGAAAGTCAAACTCGGGCCAATTTATATTTTTGGTCATTCAAGATCTAGTTAAAATGTATTTTTAATACCTCCCACTTCAGCCTCCTTAGAAGATTAGACAGTCATCCTGTAAATTAGCGCTGGGGCCAGGATAGGAGGAACGAAACAACACAGGCCCAGTTTTTACTTTATGCAAACAAAAAGACTTATTATTTACACCTGTACACCTCTTAGTGTGGCTTTTGTGGATCAGATGGCTGTCTCATTTTATGGTACTATTAATACTACACCCAATGAAGGAAGTGGACTGATGGCTTGGAATTACTCATACAGAGAATGTAAATTTGTCCATGTGTGCCTTGTCTTTCTCTTCTGAGTACTCAAAAAGTCATTCTCTGGGCTGAGCTGGGGTATACTACATATTTATTAATGCCAAATACTCTGTAGAATACTGTGTATATTTTTTATAATCTATTTTCATTAAAGGTACCTTGGCACAGGTACAGAGAAGGCCAAGGAAAGAGCAATCATACAAAGATCTTTTTTGTTTATTCCAGTAAAGTGAAGTCAGAGAAAGGGTAAAATTTACCCTAGTAATATAATTTAGGATTGATATCCAAGAAGAAAAGTTGGCATTAAACTAAAACCACATGGGTAACACTGTCAATGAATAAATTTAGACTGGAAATTAGAAGATTTCTGAATATGGGGAGAGAGGGGTTTTGAAACAGCTGTCCAACAACCGGAGAAATAATTCTGCCTCATATTTTGAGACAGTTACAAAATGACAGAAATAATGTGTCACCTTAAGTCATTAGAAAATTAATGAGTCAGAAGCTATTTCTAGTCTAGGCCCAAGACAGGAGAAACACAAGTTCTTACTCCTGAATTCTTACCCCTATCTTCTGGATGAACAGCTTAATTAACAGGTGGATTTGTTTTTTTTTTCTTGTATGGGTCTTTCACAGTAGAATAAGAATTATCCAGGAAAAATGTTTGAGATCTTGTCACGAGAGAGGTTCCTGACAGCCTCAGTTGTTCTGTGGGCAGAGACAGCATTTGCTATCTCGTTCTGTGCCTGTGCTTGAGTTCCCAACTGCAGAGCTTGGGAGCAGGTTTTCTTCAGGAGCATCATGGATTCTGGCACCTGAGCATCAGGAGCACTGGAGGAACTCTTGGCCACTTGTTTGTTGTTGTGTGAGAGGTGTAGGCATGGCCATTCTGTCTGTATTTCCTTCTCCCTCTGGTACCGCAATCAAACATAGATATGCTGTAAAAATAACACACTGTTTGCCTGGGTTCAGCTCTGGTTTTAATGCCAGAGTAATTTTTAGCTACAAGCATAGCACAGAATCCAAATTAATAATCAGTGTTCAAATGCTATGTAATTATCTATCATGTTTAAAGGTTTAGCTTGTGCTGTCAATGGTTTTACATTTTTAAATGTGATCGTTTTTGTGCTCAGTTATTTCTGCTTCCTCAGTTTTGTTTTTTTTTTTGGATGCTGCTAGTATATACAAAATGGAGGTTTTACATTTTAAATTTGCTTTTATTCTACAATTGATTCATGCTTTCAAAAGTAAAGTTTACCTTTCTAACTTATAGAACTATGGCAGAGATTAATAAACTTCATATAGTTCTTACTATCACAGCTATAATTAAAGCTAAATTATATTCAGGTTGTGTCTATGTATTGTGGTTTGAGAGAATCACTATGCCAAAGACTTTACAAATTATGCAATTTGTTCTGTTACTAGTAAACTGCAGCTACAAATATATTCCTTCAGCATTTGACTTTTAATCCTAGTCTATTAAAAGTTTTGTTAGCCTCATGCCTGAGTAACACTGAGCATCAGTCACATAACTGAGTTATTGATAAATGTCTAAACCTGTAAATAAAATGAGCCTGCTGTTCTACTCTGCTGGCTTTGATTGCAGATGCAGCATTTCCCCAGATGTTTCACACACTCACAAGCTCACCAGTATTCTTTTGTGGTGAACAAACCATAAATGTTTGAAAATAGCTCTAGCAAAATGTCAGTGCTATCACACTCACGGTATTCATCAGAAAACTGTTTACATGTCTGCCACTGTGTGCAAAACTCATTTTAAATGATGGATATGATCAGTGATCCTTTTATCACTTCCATCTTCATCATCAGGGTTGCATATGGTGCTTAACTGGAAAACAGTGAGTTCTGGTTTGCTTCACCAGGTTCCTGATCAACTCAAGCCCTGCTGCAAGTGCTGATGATATGAACATCTCTCATCCCTCCTGTCCCTGAAAAACAGAGCTCTGCCAGCTGAGTGGGGCAGGGTTTGCCCAGTGCCCAGCCCTGTGAGAGGAGAGGGGCAGTGATGGCAGGCTGTGCTGCAGGTTTTTCCCCTCCTGGGACCTTGCCCAGGTGACACATCCCCAGCTGCAAGTGGGGAGCCCTGGGCCTCCCCCTGGCTCTGTGGCTTTCTCTGCTGCCAAAGGCGAGCAGCTATCCCAGTGCCAGTGCAAATAGCTGAAGAATCAGCTTAGCTGTCCACGGTTTGTTCTCTTGATTGTACATTCTAGCTTGATGAAGTTCTGTAATTCTTCATTGGAATGCAGTTAGCCAAAAGTATTGAATTAATTTTGTTTAGTTTTATACTGACCACAAGGTCACGGACAGCCAGACAGCCAAGTTAGCAAAGCTGATTCTTCCCAGTTGTAACCAAATGTGTTAGAATTTTTTAGTTAAACAAATCTGAGTAGAGCGAAAGGGAAGATCATGCCTACACTTCCATTCCATGGGGACCCTTTAGTCCTTTGTCCTGCTGGTTTCTATTTTGAAAATAAATTGGAAAAATCTTTTAGAGGAAAGACTTTAGAATATAAAGCCTCTGGGACTTTCCAGTTTGAGAGAGAAGCGTAGCTTTATTTGCCTTTAAATGATAAAGTTTATTTTTTTGTGTTTAAGTATTTATAACAACTGAGACTGGGGTTTACAGTGAGGAATTCCATTTTCCAGAATGCCCTATTACTTTTTAATTGCTTTATGTTTTTTAAAAGTGATAATATAAAGTGCTTAATCATTCAGATTAATGAAACAATCTATGTAGAATGGGTGGCTACTTTCTATGAAGTTTGTTTTATATGCTATATATCTAAGTAGCAGCTGTACGTCCCATGACCAGCCTTTTATTCTGAAAATTGAGGAGGGAAATAAAATCTGTTTTATCTAAAGAAATGCCCTATACTTGCCCTGACTTTTTACAATGGTGCTTTCCTCCTTGTGTGTTAATGTTTCTGAATTCTTCAGTATTGAAAACAGTTTTTCATTGACTGTATTTTTTTGCATTAATCTGGCAGTCCCAAAGCAATTCATTAACTTTAATTAAATTTTTATATTACCTAAAAAGTGACTTTTGGAAAATGGTGTTGGGGGAATACAGGAACCAAGAGGTCATTCCACGAGATTATTACTACCCTGAAGTGCTGCTGAGATTTAGCTTTTGGTTCCTCTACCTTTGGTTTAAATTTAACAGATGAAAAGAACCAATTTGAAATGTCAGAAATCAAAATATGTCACTGGAGCTAGCAGAGTTCAGAAACAAAATAATATATTTGCAATCTCAAAGAGCATTGCAGTGATTTGATTTTTAAAGAAGTATTATACTGAAATACTCAAAACAATTAAGATTTTCCAGAATCAGTACCTGGAGTTGCTTTGCTCATGAACAGATGTATTAATCTGTTTGGCCAGTGGGCAATTGTTGATAAAAATAAGCTCCAAAATATTGGAAATAACATAGGTGAATCGTGGGTTTAAGTGATTTCCTCACATAATAGTGGTGTATAATCACTGGAAAGCAAAAAAAAAAAAAAAAAAAAAAAAAAAAAAAAAAAAAAAAAAAAAAAAAAAATTGGAGAGAGGTTAGAAGAATGAACAGCATTCTGGATAAAGAGTACTTCAGCTTTTTTTGTTAGTCTGGCTCAGTTTCCTTTCCTCTGTTGTTTCTCTAGTAGTGAAGCTGGAATCACAGCTCCAGTTTCTCTCTAAAGCCAGTGTCTGTGCAGTCTGGATAATCACAGGGTACTGCTCATGACTCATCAGTGTTTTAATGCAAAGGTGATTATTGATGAGATCTTGCTGCTCTTGGCCAGTAATTTCCTTAAAGCTTACGTGTTACGCGCATTCCCATCTTCGTGACTAGACCCCAAAAATATTTTTGCTGGCTGATTTAATATTGCACTGGTGCTATGTGTGGGGGGTTAAATTTAAAACCATATCTCTGATGGATGATACACAGGAAAACCAAATCAATGTCAGTATGAATGTTGAATTAACTCATTGAGTCACCCGATCTCCAGTCTGGACTCTAGAGCAAATTGATGGGCATTGCCTTTCCGAGCTGATAAATAATTTTATGGCGATTTTAATGCAGATTTCCCATTTTTAAAGAAGATGCCCACCTGTATTGCTTTTCTTTTTTCTGCCATGAGAAAGTGAAGTGTGCCAGGAGGCACTAGGTGTGGGGTTGCCTCTCAGTCAGCATCAGCATCTGTTTAGCTCCTTGCCCTTGCTGAACTCAGGTTTTCGTGGCAGCTGCAAGGTGGGCACTGTTAATTTCCAGATATGCTACACCTCCCTGCTGCTCTTCAGTGTCTGACACGGCTGTGTGGGCCAGGGGCTGCTCACCCCTCATCTAAAACCTGCTGCACTCCTCATCAATGCAGAGCATCCTGAATCTTTCCAAACCTCAACCCGCAGCTCACAAATGAAAGGCCTCTCTCCAAGGCCTCATTTTGTTAATGTTTGTGTTTTATTAAAAAAAAAAAAAAAAAAAAAGAAGAAGAAAGGATGCCGCCTTGATTAGCATTCAGTTCCAAAGGGAGCCGGCCCCGAGCAGAACGGGAACAGAGTGATTCAGCCGCACGGAGCGGGCGCGGCGTGGGGAGGCTTTCGCAGCGCCTGCCTGCAGCCGGGAGAGGAGCCTCGCTGCAGAGAGAACAGATGCATTTCACAGTCGCCCGCCAAAGGGAGTATATTATGCTCCCTTTTTAAACTTTCCCAAACACACACCATCTGTTTCACACTAGATACTTACAGGGTTTGATCAAATTAGAAGTCATACTGAAAGGAAAAACTAAGGTTAGCATGGACAGCTTTCTTAAAGCTACAGAAATCGTAGTTCTGTTCCATTAATGCCTGAGTGTTAACCTCTGTGAGCTGGATGAAACATTGCTGCTTATTGCATTTGTTCACTTATCTAGTCTCAATCAGAGTAATCCTTGCAAAAGCAAAATTGAGAAAATATCGTATAAAATGACAGCAGGAGGAAACAAGAGTGGTGGACATGGAGTGGCTGATAAAATTGAGTTAAAAGCACTGAAACAGATGTTGGCTGTTTCAGAATAGCTACCATTAGCTATGCCTGACTGCAGAAACAACCTCTGCAAACACTGGAGTTCAAAAATCTTCTGGCACAGGATGGAAGGAGCTAGTCCCTAAATCTGGGCTGGGGAAATCACTCAGTGCATACAGTAATTGTATGACAGTGATACAAATGAAACTGAGACAAGCAGAGGAACTAACATATTGTGATAGGATGAGAATAGTTTTAGTGATCAGAAAGGAAGGTTAAAAAAAAAAAAGGATGGAGGCTTACAGATCTCACAGGTTTTGTCCCTGTTTCAGTTCTGAGGCTCTGATTTGCAAAGGTATTTAATTCTTTCAGCATGGCAAAATGTGCCTTGCATAGCTAAGGCACTGAGGCTCCAGGAAAATCCATCACATCTGAACACAAAGTTTAGGCTACTTGGGGTGTGTCTCTTTTTAATAGCTGTGCTTGAGGTTTGGTTTAAGATCTTGGAGCTAAGTGGCTTGAACCAAATCCAAAGGAATTTTCCTGCCTGTCCTTAACCCTGCTCTGTGCTCCCTGGCAGGGCTGAGTGTCAGTTTTATCTCTACTGCAATTTCTATACAAAAACTGCTGTGATGCCATAGAGAGAGGATAACCCAGGTGGGCACTGCCAAGCTGGGGGAGCCGTGGCCAGATCCTGGGCCTCAGCTGCTCGTAGTGAAATGTTGTAGAGGTCATCTCCTTGTCCTGAGACAAAACAGTGGGAAACCTGAAACATGAATGTGAAGAAATCCTTATCAAAAAACTTTGGTTTAGCTGTGTCAAAATTGTTGTGAGACATAGTCACAAGGAACATATGTCACAAATTATCTTGTTTTGTTAACTGTTGTTTGGCTTATTTGAGACAATTCTAAAATAGAACCATAGACATATAAAACACTTCTAAAATAATGCCAGAATGCCATGGAAAAGGCTATGTTGAAGACATTTCTAAGACATTTTGCAGCCTGGAGTAGAGGAGGAATTTTTCTTTTTTTTAACATCCAAGATCCAGTTATTTCACAGATGTTCATCTTACTTCAAAGTAAAATCTTTTTATGATAATGCTATATTAACTACCAGGTGTGGATAATTGTTTAAGCCAAACATCCAAACTCTGTAAAGTTCATTCATAACTTCTCATTGCAACCATTCATTTTATGTCCATTTTAGTGAGAGGAGCCCTAGTTTAGGGTGTGCTTTTAAGTCATAAATGCTTGTAAAAGCCCCTTGGGCGAAAGTGGGACAGATTTGGTGGGCAAATTTGAAATAATACCTTGATTTGTCACTCTGTAATGATATTACCTACTTCTTTCTCTTTCCTCCAAAAATAGACAGGCACAAGACATCTTACTAGTTTGGGGTTTACTTTTAATTATATATGTAGAACTTGACATAAAACCGACAGATACAAAGGAGATTGTTCTCCTCTTCACTACCCTTCTGAAACCAGGACGCATTGCAATTCCCCATGTGACATCTTGATTACATTCCTTTGGAAGATAGCATTTTTCTAAAAATTAATTTGCTTTTTAAAGATCATTTCACAAGCCTACACTGACATTCCACATGAGCGGAATGCGATACTGCCAAACCAGATAATCTATACCACAAAGTCTTGACAATATCTGCTCGGAGGACTTTGAAAGCACAGAGCTGCGGGGGTTACTCGTGGCCTGTGGGCTAAGGGAATTTAGACCAGCAATGTTGCCAGGATACTCTTTGCTGATTAGGAATTAATTTCAGATCCTCGCTCCCATGATAAATTTTGTACACTTCCACGTAGGTATGATCTAGAATATATAAATACTGCAGTGACACCGTGGAAAAAGGGATTTTGCGAAAGAACCGCGCACATCTGTCAAATTTTTATCTTTACCTTGAATTATTTTTGAATTAACCTTTCTTTTAATCTACAAGCTTCTTGCTTGAGGCAAAACAGTCTTTACTTCACAAAACCATCTGCCTGGTTTCAAGACTTTCATGCCAATGGACAGACCTGGAATAAGGCACCATGTAGCGGTAGGCAATTTGACAGGAGCTTTGACAAATTGGAGATAAATTACATGAACATAAAGAACATACCATTGAGTGCTGAGTGATATACTAATTATATTTTTGTGCTTTATGAGTGAGAGACAGCTAAAACTGAAGGCAAAGTCACCAGTCCTGCTAGTTGGGAGGTGTGTTGAGAGCATTGCGTACTTCATCAGACAAGATGGAAGTTTGAGTTTAAGGCTTTCAGAAAAAGAAAGAGGCAATTATCAAGGTAAAACTTTGTCTTCAATTTTTGCATATCACAAACCAAGGAAATGAGTTGGGAGTAAAGTATGTTCTCTATCAGGCAGTGGCATCTGCATAACAAATAGTCTACTCCCATTGTTGATAGTGTTACTACTTTTTTATTATCATTAAAACTAAAATCAGCTAGCTTTGTGCAGCAGTGAAACCCAACCTTAAATCTAGTGCAAAGAATGTCAATTATTCTAACATTTTTCATAGAATTATGAAATACCCTGAGTTGGAAAGAACCCACAGGATCACTGAAGTCCATTTCCTGGCCCTGCACATATCAGCCCTCAAGAACCCCACCACGTGTCTGAGAGTGTTGTCCAAACACTGAATGTCTTGGGAGGATGTGCTCTAGAATTTCTGGAGGTTAGGGAGAAAAAACAATGTTTGCTATGTTTATGGATTTTTATCAGAGCTAAATAGCCGACAACTCCTCCTACTCTTTTTCCAGAGCAAGTGTGGCATTAGTGACATCAAACCCAGTGTGAGATGTCATGTTAGTGCTTGGGAGTTCAGTGGGACATCAGAAACAACTGGTAATGGACAGGAGGTGTCTGAACTGAAAAATAAAGGTTGCAGAACTGCTGTAAACAGAACATATTTATAATATTCACATCATGCATCCTTTCCAGCTGGTCAAGTTTCTGTAATATTTGTACTGCACCTTGCACAGTGAGGCCTTAGTCTGTAATAGGAGCTTCTAAGCACACATAAATAACAGTGTTTCTGTTGCTCACTGAGCAAATTTAACTAAGAATGCTTTCTTCAGAAATGCAATATGGAGTGAACAGACCATGAAAACTGTCACTGGGCTTTTTTTCTATAATCTATCAGGTTTTATGTGCTGTTCCTGTAGTACTGGGTTTAGCTGTAACGTCTCACAGGGGCACTTTTCAAAGATACACCCTGTTTTTATTTGCAATTAGAGCTGTTATCACTCTCCTTAAATAATGCATTTCATAATTTAAAGCAGACAGGGAAAGCTACACAAACATGAACTTAAGTGTATCTCTACAACACTCCTGCAAGGAAGTTCAAAATTATGATATTGTTGTTAGTTTCATTGCTAAATCAATGTACCAAATACAGTAATCAAATTTTAGACAGGGGTTGCTAAAGGAGTTTTCACTGGAAATTGCTTGCAGTGTTTGGCATTATGAGTTTGTTTATTATCTAGTAAGCAGTTGGCAAATATTAAAGGTACACCTATTTTTATGATGTCTTCCGAGTAGAACATTTCTACCAGATCTTTAAATTTCACAATCCACTGCTATTTATTTATGAGAAAAGATAATGATGCAGTAAAATGAAAAGAAAATGAAGACTCACTCCTAAGTATATCTGCAGTCAGTATGGTATACAGGTCCTTTTCCAAAGGTTGCTAGGGACAAGGAGAATTCTTTCACTGTTTTCACAGAGATTTGGATTTTATCCACCAAGAAAAGTTAGAAATTCTGGGTTTAGAAATGTTGCAAGGTCCTGCAAGGGATCAAAGGAGAAAGGAATTAGTTGGAATCCTATCTTGTCTCCTTGACACAATGAGGACCTTTAAAAAACTCATTGCATTCAAGTGCCAAAAACTTCTGAGAAAGTGCAAGTCTGGATGTAAATAGTTTGGAGTGCTTCTCACCTATGTTGATGACAATTCCAGGTATAACCTTCACTTTGAGAGGAGAGAATACAACCAGCAGAATTATTAAAACATAAATAAAATATCAAAGTCTAGACTCTTCATCTGTTCACAAGTGTCTCACCTTTGTTTTAAGGAATTTACATTTGTTTAAATATATATTTTATAATGTATTGATTCAGCATCAGATTTTGTAATGCTTACCTGAACCTCATTGCCACGCTCAATGTTTAGCAATGCTAAGCAGGGTGTTTTTATTTAGTTAGTTATTTACTTAAAAAAATTATTTGGTGTTTGGCTTGGAACTTTCTTCCTAGGGCTGTATGAATTACATTGAACTGGTCAGTGCTCCCTTAAGGCAATATTTCAAATACCATTTTAGAAAGTATCCATAGCAGCAGACGGACCACACACATTTCAGTTCACATAATTTATTGGTTTCCTTCCTTAGTAATTGCCCCTTGGATCTTACAGCTTCAGTGTAAAATCCTAAGGCCCTCTAATAGAGGTCACTCAGTGATTTCCATAGACTTCAGCTGAGATAGCTTAAGCTATGTGTACCTATTTTGCAAACAAATTATATACTGCTCAGTGCATATTTATCTGCACTCACAGAAATGGATCAATTAATAGAATAAGACTTCCCAGAATTCCTGTTTCTCAGGAAAATGTATCCTGACTTGTTGAGATATTCCTGGATTCTCAGCAACCAAAGCAGTTTAATCAGGCAAATGAGCAAAACTCCCTTCAAAAGTAGGACAAAAGGAGTTGAAACAGAATTTGGGCAAAATTCATACTGAAATTAGTGACCTTTATTTTAGTAGCTGCTAAGTAACAAGGGTGTGGGAAAAGGAGCCTAGGAGTCAATTCCGTACGTGAGAGAAAAATTTGTGTTTAATTATCATACTCAAATATTGCATTGCTATCAAATCTAGATTGCAGTGTATGGGAGTGGTAAACACCTGTCTGGTATTTAAGCTTTTTAAAATTGCTTCCCTTTCACTCTTTTAGTGATCATAGTGTTCTTATTTGCTGTGGCAGCAGCATTGCCATGCAGCTCTGCCTTTTGCTGCTGTGGGCTGTAGTGGGGAACGGGTCTCTTTCCAGTGCCCTCCATCCTGTCACAGAGCTGGGAGCTGCTGTGGCCCCTCATTAGGCAAACCTGGCATCTGCTGGCCCCAGATGCCCATCACTGGGAGGATTTTTTTCTCAAGGTAACATATGGACTCTAGCTTCCCTGCGTGCTTTACTGCTCCTTTCTGTGTCTCTCTACTTCTCCGCAAGAAGCTGAGACAGTACTAACGTTATTTTCTCAGTGGCTTCTTGTCCTGTTTTGTCTCATTTTATGTGTACTGGTCCACGCTTTATTTGAGTTTAAGGCTTATGAATATATGGAGAGTTCTTTAGTAGCTGGAGATGTTCCAGCAAAAATGTACAGGATCTTCATAGTGAACTATACCTGGTAAAGCATGTTAGTCCTCTCTTACAGCAACCTGGGATATTGAATATGGCAAAATAGAGCACTCTCCTCTCTTTGTCATAGCATCAGTTTGTGCTGGGTATGATGTGCCCTGGAGAAAGCAGATACAAGCAACAGCTGAGAATAGCTAGGTGGGCCTACAGACAAGGCAAATCACAAAGAACTGATGTACAGGCTGCCCTACTGATCTAAGAATAGCCCACCTAATATGCTGCTACATCTGTGGGGTCATAGTAGAAAAGTATGGGACATATGTGAAAAGGTATAATTGATTTATACTGAAATAGGTTAGAGGGAAATTTTTCTGGAATTATTTGTTTGTTGGAAAGTTTTGCTGAGCGCAGACTAATTCCTTTGGAACTGCCATCACTGCCACTACAGTGCTGTATTTTAACAATTCTCACTTTTGTTGCAGCTGTGAACCTTTCATAGCTTCTTTGTCCTTAGGATGTCAGACATGAAAGGGAGGCAGTGTCATGCTGTTCATGAATTCTAGGTGCCTTGATCCTTGATCACTTTGTTAAATCATTAGAGGGAGGTCCCTCTGGGAATTATCAAAAGTCTCTGAAGAATCACTTATGAAAATGAATGTACCTCTCACATATCACTTCCAATCCTGTCTTGAGCCTGGCTTCTCTCTGAAATGTTTCTGAATGTTAATCAGTAATCAGGGCACAGATTGGCACATGCTGCTGGGCTTTGAAGCTATTCCTATCGTATGATTTGTCACATCCTTAGGAGTACTTTGCATGATTTACATACGTATCCTATTAGACTTTCTTGCTTTTAAGGACTGTAGATTTCAGCAAAATACTTGACAGCACCCAACTGTTGGACATTCTTGAAGAGTTTCACATTAGCCAAGTACAAGGTGCCACTTGACAGCTCCAATTGACTAGAGGATTGAGAAGTGGGTTATATTGCTCGTCTCTGTTGTAGCATCACTGCTGGATAGCTTTTCCAAATGTCAGGGCATATCTGTGCTTCCCAGGCTGGATGCTGTGAGACTGCACCCCAGCTATCCTTCCCATTTGCTTGACAGGAGACATCCCAATATTATTTGCTGTGGAGACTTCAGCACAGCTGCTCCCCCAGGGTGGGCAACTAGTTTTATTATAATGTAAATTTTCTTCTCTCAGAGAAAGGGTGTAAATCACAGGAATGGTTTGTTGTTAGTTGATGTTTATGTGTAAGCATTGCTTGGCAATAACTACAACATACCTGTGCTATCAAAACTGTTTTCAGCAAAACCCAAAATACATCTCCATATTGGCTGCTATGAAAAAACCTGCTCTGTCACAGTCAAAATCAGCACAGTATATTTAAAACTCCTTAAGGAAATGTTTAAATATCTTTAAAATTAGAAAAATCCCTTTCTGTGGTCTAGTTATCATCATTCATCCAGGGCAGAATCTCTGCAGGTGGTTTTGGTTTTTTTGGTTTGGTTGGGATTTGAGTTTTTTGGGATTTTTGTTTTTGAATTTGTTGCCTTTTTTTTGTTGTTGTTGAGATTTTTTTTGATTGCTTGGGAGTTTTGTGTGTGTGTGTGTTTTTGATTGTTTTTGTTTTTGGGGGGACATTTTTTTGAGATTTTTTATTAGTTTGGTTTTTTTGTTTGGGTTTGTGTTTTTTTTTTTTTTTTTTTGGTGGGTTTTTATGGCTTTAAATGGACAGATGGTAGGTTTAGACTGGATAGTAAAAAGAAATTCTTCAGAGGCCAGGCTCTGAGCAACCTGGTTTAGTGTAAGGTGTCACTGCCCATGGCAGGGGGGTTGGAACTAGATGGCCTTCAATATCTTCAAGGTCTTTTCCAACATAAACCATTGTATGATGTAAGAAATAAGCTGCAATTCAGACAAAATTAAGGAAGGAAAAAAAAATTTGTCCTATTTTCAGCAGTGTATTTTCGAAATTTCAATTTTAATTTTCACATTTGTTTTAGACTTTTATACCCATCTTTAATCACTACAAGTGAAGCAACAGTTGAGACTACCAGCTGTAGATTAGTGTTTGTGATGATTTTAACATAACTGAGAAATCAAATTAGTTTTTAGCAAAGTCTAAATTTTAGCAGTTTTTCATTATGTTTACAGCAACTATTTACTCTCACTTCCTGTGTGTATGTATGCATAGGGTTTCAAAATATTTCTAGAGCAGAAACTGAACTTTTTGTTATTAATATGACTGCCTGAAGGAAATTAAAAATATCTTTATGAAGTGGTGGGGAAAACATTAAGTGTTGATTAGATAGTGCTTCATTCTTTGTAAGGTTGGGATGGCAGAGGAAGAGTCAAAATGTGAAAATTATTTTGAATTAATTACTGTTCTAATATCAATCGTGTCACTTGTTTATACCTACTGTTAAAACATCTGGAGAATTTCTTAAATTTTTTAATCAGTTTTTATTGTGGTCTACATTTACTGACCACTAAACAGATCAGACCTAGCATAGCCTAAATAATTCTGCTCCTTTTGCTGGGAAAACCCTCTGGTAGGTGCCCCTCTAGTCATCCCTTACAGGAATGTGAACAAATAATATAGAAAGAGGAAATACAGAAGCTCCTGCAGTGGGGTTAGCTGAGCTCCTACTGAGGAGCACAGTTGCTTTATTTTTGTGCTGAGCTAGCCAGAAAGTGAAAAGGGAACGTGTGCTACCATTTCCTATCACAGTTGGATAAGGAGAATGCCTTCCACAGTTGGGCAAGAGGCATTTACTGAAGAAATTATTCTGTAAGGAAATAACTAATGGGAAACAGACCTGCAGTGGGCATAAGAAATATCTAAAGAGGCTCTTGGGAGGAACTTTCAGCTATGCAATGTTAGCAGATACAATTATAGAGGATTGTGAAACCACATCTGCCAACTGAAATAACTGGCAGTGAACAAAAGATGATGAGTGAAAGAAAATAACCATTGGCATGGTTGTGAAATGCATTATCTAGTCATTTCCAGCATCTGTAACAGAAAGCACATTCCTATTTTATTTGTGGAAGCACAAGGAAGGTTCAAATCTGATGGTACAGCAGTGAATGAATTTGTAAAATTCGATATTATGACTTTACAATATTGCAAGACATTTGAAAATCAGGTGTATTTGTCTAGTGTCTGGAGCTGCAAAGAAAGAAGATTTGTGTACTCTGGAACAGGTTTTCATTTCTCTTTCATTCCCTGAAGTATATATTGAAGAATGATGACTGGTGCATAATTTTATGTCACTGGCTAAGTCTGACCTGACCCTGTCAAACCCTCAGGGTCACTTTCTCTACTTGAAGAACCAGTTTCCTCAAAAATAATTATAACAGCACACAAACCTTCCAATAAAACCTTACCTTTGAGCACAGTAGTTTTCTTTCTGTCATAAATGACATGCAGTTGTCTCAGGTGAATGGAAGCACTGGTAGCACAGGTCTTCAAGAAGTATCTATGGAGAGAGAGAGACCATCCGGATGTGTGAATGATGGCAAACCAAGTTAATTAGCTTGCAAATGCAGCGACCTCCATGGGCAGCTGTGTTGGAGCAGCACATGAAGAACGATATGAACTGAGGAAGGTCAAATTAGTTCATGAACCAGGCAGTATCTCCAAGAATGGGACAACTTCCCTGAGTATTCCACCTGCAAATGAGCCACCTTCAGTGAACCGCTTGCCACCAGCAGGCTGTCCAAGTCAGGATTTAAACATAATTTATGACATCAGAAGCAAATATGTGCAAGGAAAAACAGGTTCTCTGCCAGGCTAGAGCTTAATCTCATGAGCGTGTCTCTTTCACAGAGAAGTGAAACACATGAGCAAGCTTTCCTAAATTACACTCTAATCTACTTTTCAGTGACTTTAAAATTTATTACTGAAAGTACAAATAGCTGTCAGCTTGGAACTAATTAAAATGTTAGGATTAACCTAAGGTGTACTGTTGCCCAGGCTTTCAGCAAATGAGAAAGGCATAGAAAAAAATAAATGGATGTTTAACTGGTACTGTCATAGAATAGAGTTCTCAATGTAAGTGAAAATATCTGATGACTTCAGTGAAGGAATGGATTTCTTAGCAACAATTAGAAGTTTGCAGAAGTTATGTGAGTCATGTAACATACCACATTACCTGAAGTAATGGTGATTTTAAGAGCTGGACTGTGAGTCTGATTATTCTGATTTATAAAAGCAAATGTTATTTATAATGTACCATTTCTTACCAGCTGTGGTAGCTGAGGATCCCTTCACCCCTACCTGATAGATATGGAATAATTATTTAATATAGTGGACTATGTGTAAAAATATAACTACGCAGCAAACTATAAAACCAGAGGAATTATCAGGCCAGCACCATTGCCTCCATGTAGACACTCGGAGGTGTGGATGTTGTACAGCCTTGATTTGCACACAGGCAAAACACCAGAGCTCATATTTTTGCATGGTCTGTGGGCAGATCAGAGGCACTTTCAGCTGGCTGCAGCACCGTGCTCCTGGGGCAGGGTTTGTGGGGTCTGGGAATACTCTCCTTGAGATAAGGGTGTGCAGGGGCTGAAATTGCAGAGCCATTCTGGCATCTGGCTGCAAACCCTGCTCTGGTATTTCCAGCAGAGTGGATAAACTAGGAACAAATCCCATCTTCAAAAAGTTTCTTGGCCACTTGATCTGCTCTTCTTTTTTTCCTTCTTTAATTCCTTTGGTCTAGGTCTTCTACTTTCAAAAGGCTTCCTCCACAGAACTTCATCATGGGGATCACAGAAATCAGCAGTATGGGAGGAAAACCCTCTGCCTTATTTTCCAGATCAGCAACTGAACCTAAGAGGAAAACATGGTGACTGCTACAAATCAGAAGATGAATTTTGGGGGAATTTAGTTGGAATTTTACAAACTTGTACAGAGAGGAGCAAATTGTGATGATATGAGAGTTTTTGATCTGGACAGAGTTCATTCAACAGTCAAAGGAACATCTAAGTCCAAGCATTCAGTGTGGGAAGCTTTGGCTTAAATCATGACCTTCATCATAATTTCAACAAGTGAAAACCATTCTTAGTGAGTTACGATTCAGAAAGCTTGAAAAGAAGAAGCTGTCAATCATATCTTTAATTCAGCTAGTTTTGCAGCTCGGGGAAAACTAGCACAGAGCCTTTTAAATCAATTATTGCTTTCATTTGATGATTTGGCCCCATTGGCAGTTCATTGCTTTTACCTCTGCAACATGTAGCTATCACATTTTGCTTATGTTAGACCAATATGTTTATATTTTAATTTTGAAAACATTAAATGTTTATTCTCTGTTTCTGCCTTGAAGCCATCATGCTTCATTGATGACATAATTTCTATGGATAAAAATGAGTAAAACATAATGGTTTCAGAAAAAGACAAAAACAGAGAAACAAATGAAATTCCTAAAATCAAAGGACTTGCAGAAAATTTACCCAAGAGAACAGAAGAATCCAGGGTTTATATAGAGAAGCATTTTAACTAAAATCCTTCTCAAAGTTTTCCATTAAGTGTGAGTCTTAAATTTCATGTACTAACTGCCTGGATGCATGTGGCAAGAAAGTAATTGGGTAATAACTTATGAGCATCTGCAATGCATTTGAGAAAACAAGTCAGTCCTTGTTGGTCTGAGGGCACTGTGAACAAAGTGAAAGTTCTACATTTTGTCTAGAAAGATGGGCAGTTGAACTTCACTTTCTGCTATTGTATTATTGCCACAATGGAACTATCAGTCAGCTGGCCAGACACATTAACCAAGCAAGCCATAAATACAACAAGATCTTGCAATTGTACTTTTCAGCTTTTTACTTCTTTTAGCATTCCTAAAAGTTAT
>NW_005054345.1:282951-296245 GCF_000277835.1 Geospiza fortis | reverse complement strand
CTTTCCCTGGCATCTTCCCACATATATAAAGGTTCTGGCAGCTTTGACCTTCACCATGGACTTTTACCAGGTGCCTTCTATCACTTTCTGAAGTTGCTCTGCATATGCACTGTGGAGCCATCATCAATCAAATTGTGTCACCCTGCACCATTCCCATCTACTGCCTGGTGTCATCCTGGCACTGAAGATTTCAAAAAACACATATTTGACTTCTACTGACCTGAGTTTTAAATCTACGCTTAGAGAAGTGACCTCCTGATCTAAATTAGCCATTGTGATAGTTGGCATCTCTGTGACAGGATGGACTTTGTCACCCCTAGCCACTCCCCCTTCTCTGCTTTTGGGAGGTGAGGAGCCTCTTGACCAAATGGACCCTTAGTGCTTCATCATGTTCCCACATCTGCTGCCTTGTCACTTCTGTGAGCTCTGTCACAAGGCTGGGGAAGGAGGGCTGTTGTGGGCCTTCAGGAAATGTGAAACAATTGATTCCCTTTACTGTGTTTCATGGCTATGACTTCTAAGCAGTTTCCTAAAAGAGATATTAATATTAAAGCAGGCAAATGTGCTCTGCCCTTATTGCCAGTCCTGGTGTGCATGGGTCAGGAGTCAATCCATCAAAAAAAGAAATCACAATATTGACTGAAAATTATGAGACTGAAACATTAATAATTCTATGAAGAAGAGGTCTTGCTCTTAGGGGAAAGTGGGAATATGGAGACCTCAAAGGGAGACACAACTTCCAGAAAGACAGGGTGCCATCACCACTGTGCCTTCCCACTAGATCCCAAACACTCAAGTTCTTCTGTGGGTCTTTTCTCAAAATCCCATTAGCTCCCCTTTTTCTTCCTTACTCTTTTCAAAGTGAGGGGAATGAGTAATTTAAATTCAGCTTAAAGGGCTTAGTACCTTCCTCAGTGCCCTGGAAGTCTGTCCTTTCACTGTAACTTTGCAATAAGAAGTTGTGCTGAATTTGGGTTCTGAATACCTGTTTCCACCCCCAAAAACTACTGTTGTCCTTCCTTCTGCACAGCTCTTATGCATTCATGTAGTGTTAGAGCCTTTCTTAAGTGTGGGAGACCTGGCTTCAGCTCCTGTTTTTATCAAAATCAGTGTCTCATTCCTTAACTGGGTGTCGTCTAGAGGTTGCGTGGGAAGGGAAGGAAAGGGAGGATAATCTCAGCTATCAGAGCTTCTCACACGGTGAGGCTGATGGTGGCCTTGCTGCTCTGTATTGTCACAGGGCAGCAGAATAGCCTGGTTTCCAATGATTTCGGTTTCCAATGATTTTGTTCTAATTTAATCATACTTCAGCATGAAAAGTAAACTACTCTTTGGGAACATATAGGGAGATGAAGACTCCCGCTAGAAGTGAGTGTTTTCTGAGGATTGGGGCTGACAATCTTTGGTTCTCTTTCCTTTTCTCCCTCTTGCAGCCAAATCAACAGAGAGAGCTGAAAGCCTCTTCTCCCATTTCTGTTACCCTTTTAACATAAGTGGCTAAAGTGCTTTGAGGCCTTTGCAGCTGAAGTGGACAACTTGTGCAGCTGTGTTCTGCTACCCAGACACTCATGTTAGCCCTCCTGGAGCAGAGTGTGAGTCTGGAACATGTGCATAAGCAATAATGCATTAACTATTGCTTAATAACTTATTAGAGCCTGGCTTCTGTGGAGACACCAGGGAAAAGCTACAGCCAATTAGTTGTAAGAGGGTGCTGGAACAAAGTTAAACTTTTAAATTACTGCTGGAAAGGTGAGCTGATAAACTTGAGACTAAACTAGTGTATCAGCACTACAATGGAACGATCAGCTTTGTATAAAACATTAGTATGACAAATTAGTGCTTTGATTGTACTAGATATAACCATATTCATTTGTTTAATTAAACAATCTAGGCTTCTCTTGGTGTGGGTCATTTAAAAAAATGTTAAAAATAAAATTAAACACATAATTAAGCTGACAACAGATAAAGACCCTTGTGCAGCAAGTTGAAGGCAGTTAATTTATAAGGAGCCTGGTCCCTGAAGGCTGTGTAGTTTATTAAAGTTACTGAGGCAGAGATGTGATAAAATATTTTATGTAGTGCTTTAAAGGCTAAATTGCTCTGACACTTTTAAAGTCCATGGGATATAGTCAATTAGGATGTCTTGTTATCATGTTTTTACTCATAAAGTAATCTAAACAAAATCCATGGTTATACTAATAATTTCTTAAAGTTCCTAGATTGACCTTTTCTCAAATACTTCACTGTGGTGCATGCAATGGCCCTCACAGGTCACTCTGGTCATAATGAGACTCATCTGAAACATCATGTCTCTCCCAAAACGCTGAGGTAGAGATTGCTGGGGATTTAGGTTGGAAACTTGGTCAAAATCTAAAAAAACCCACCTGGTCCTTCAGGTCTCCAGGTACAAGGTCATAAAGTTCCCGTATGAAGGGAAAATGCTGGTATTGCCTTAGGTGTCTGGAGCTGGAGGAATTCTGGTTAGGTATTTTCCAATACTTCCATCTGGACTTGAAAATAAAGCACACCAAAATGCCTATGACAAAAGGTGCATTAGATAATTAAATAAGCACTTGCGTTTGCAACCTGCTCTCTTGAAAGATTAGAAATACGCTTGAAAAGGTAGTTGCAGTACTGAAATTGTTGTTTTTCATGTTTGGGAATATGCAAATGTGTCAGCTTTATCTCTGAGGGCTGAAGGGGTTATTTCTCCTGGATTTTCTAATGGGATATTTCCAATTTTTTTTTGCTATTGCCTTTTAGCAGTGTTAAGTCAAGTCTATCCTTGATCTTTATCAAGGTCACAAGGCCAGCTACTAAATTTCTGTTGGACTTCAAAGGTTTTTTTATGTAACCCTCAGGCTTCTAAAACAAACAGGAAGAGGGGGAAAAACCAAAGGATAACAAGCCCTATTCAGGAGAAAGCTAAGGAAAGACACAATAGGATGAAGAAAAAGGGACTTAACCCAAAACTTATAAAATCTCCTTGTTTTAAATGGACAGAGATTTTGAAAAGGATGTATTACTTTGTAAAAGAGACTGGGTGAGGTCAATCCCTGGCTTTCATACTCCTGGTCATCTCTCTTCCTCAAAATATTTCTTTTCCATTTGACAAAGTTTCTCTGAGCCCTGTGTTTGTCATGCAGTGCTGTGTGATGGAGTTGGAATGTGGTCCCCACTTTAAATTTACTGAAGCATGGGACATGCTTACTTTTACCTATCTTCACAAATAGCCAAACTCCCCCCAAGTATACTTTTAATCACCTTCATAGAAAATATCTGATCAAACAGATATTTTTTCTCTGGGTTTTGCAGTGTCGTGTGTTTCAGAAGCACGATTTAAATTAAAGTTGTAAATTTCTGGGGGTTTAAAGAGTTGTCTGTAGCACTGAGGTTTGCAGCTGTCAAAGCCACGTTGAAGGCGTGCAGCCAAATGCTCCCTTAAAAAATACCCTTATCCAGAGAGAGGGAATGACAGGGGCTGGCTGCTCAGAGATGGGTGACTGTTCTGCAAGCAATCTATAGCTTTACATATTTATTTATTTTTCTCTTGAAACTTTTCACCCTTCATATTTTAAAATTAATACCAAGCCAACTGTGCCTGAAACTTCACTACTGCACAGAGTTTCAATATTTGCTTCTTACACATGTTTTAGGGCAGGCCTATCCAACATAAAAAGGGAATGGAAGACACAAATTCTGTGCTAAACTTTTAAGGGAAACAAGATGACATGTGAACGCATTGACAATATTAATGTAGATCTCCTGCCAGGCCTTATAGCCTGTCTCCTTCCAGATTTTGGAGATCTGCATTGCAGATCTGAGGGCCAGCCTCAGATCATAGAAAAATAGCTAGCAATAAGTGATTCCCAAATGAATTTTTGCTGTGTCTGCACATTATTCAGCTTTCTAAACTTCTATTACTTTTGACTGTAGGTCAGTTTTGATTTATCATTTCAACTATAGTTACTATGTGAATATAAAAAAGAATAAGAAATTTTCCTCTTTGTTATTTCAGTGTGATCAAGAAAAGCTCCTTTTAACTGAAACTTTTTCACAAGTTAATTATATTCAAACATTCTCTGAGGTTGTATCTACTAACCCATAAACACAATATTTGAGAAAAAAGATTAATATACCATGGTTTAAAATTTTGTATGCAGGACCAACAAATTATTATAAGTAAATTTCCTTTTGTTTAGCACAGAGATTTTGGAAACATTGGAAGTTCATGCTTGAACGCTTTTGTGTTTTTTCATAAAAATTACTTTTGCAGATGAAAGTAAATATTCAGTGTCTGAAAGTAAAGGCAGAAATTTGGTTCACTGTGGGATAATGAAAACTGAAAAACAATTATGTTGCTGCAATCAAGATCTCAGCTACAAATAACTAATTTCAGTTCTCTTCCACTGCTCCAAAATATATTGCTTATTGTTCTTAAAATATTTATATGTCTTTGAATTATTTACTGAGCAAAGGACGCTTGCACTCTTTTAACATAGAAGGAGATGGAAGATTATTTCGTGTCAACATAACAGAAGACAATAATAAATCCATAATGTAAATAGTATGCCTGGGGAAGGAGCTGTGTATTATTAGTGTGTGTGTGACTAGATTGCACCTGGGCTTTACTTATGGAAATACTTTTTCTAGCAGTGTGGAAACACTTGGTTTTGAGTGAACAAAGTAATCAGGAAAAACTCTTCTGCAGTTGGCTTGTTTTAGAAAGACACTTGAGTAGTCACCTTGTACTAGTTTTAGATTTGATTGCTCAGAAGACTCGAGGATATGGAAACCAGCAAACAATGAATTAATTTCAATTTGTTTCCCATTTCTGTAGAGGTGGATTTGCAATATTAATGTGAGCAGTGTGAGTTCTGACCTTTTCTGTCGCTGTGTTTAGGAATGAGGTGTTCGGCAGAAATTCTTTACTGTGAGAGCAGAGAGACACTGGCACAGGCTGCCCAGAGAAGCTGTGGCTGTGCCATCCCTGGAAGTGTTCAAGGCCAGGTTGGATGGGGCTCTGAGCACCCTGGGATAGTGGGTGGTGACCCTGCCCACGGCAGGGGCTCGGGAATGGATGGTGTTTAAGATATCTTCCAACCCAGCCCATTCCAGGAATAGTGTCTTAGCTTTTCCAACCTATCTGGTCCTGGGCCCTTGTCTGCTCTATTTCAAGTATTCTGAAAAAAAACCCCACCCAACCAACAATTAAAAACATCCCTATAGGGAAAATTAGATGGAAGTAGGATATTTTTCTGTTTTTCACTTGTACCTAAAACATTTTTGCCTTGTCCATGTTTTTCCTTCCCTTGTTTCTTTCATGAAAACATCATCCTGTTAATTTAACACTTTGCATCTTCAGGCTCATGTATAAAAAATTAGCTATATCTTTAATGCAAAGCACAAATATAATTCTGCACATCTTTCCAAAAAATGGGCAGTATCCAACATAGAATTTGACACTGTGGAACAGAGCAGGAGTCTTGCCAGGCAGCAGTCTCTGAGAGGTGACAGTTTAAAATAATTCAAAGGTGCCCAAGAAATACATTTCCCATATGGCAGTTTCTTTCTAGCCCCAGCAATTATGTCTGACTATTAAAATTTTGAAATGTGGGACAAAAGGGAAAGAAAGGATAAATGATAAAAGAGGGAGGGGATAATGGCCACAAAAGTTCTCCTTGTGTTTCCTTCAGAAAGGCACATGAATGGAGCCTCAGAACATTTCCTGCTGCCATTGAAACCAATTAGATTTTTTGCATTAACTTCAGTAAGAGCAAATGCAGGCCCCTGGAGATAAATATTTCTGTCAATATAGCAAAAAACCTGTTTCATTTCAGGTTGTAATGTAGACAGAGATATGATTTTGTCTTCTAATCTGGTGTAGGATTTATATAATTGAAGGAGAAAGGCACTTTAATCCTTGGGTTAAAATGATTATATTTTGTCTTCTAAAAAAAAAAAATCACACGGGATTGTTCTGTTATAAAACTATTGAGATTCTTTCCTGTACTAAAAGAACAATCATCCGATATTTGCAATTATAGTTACTGATCTGTGTAGTCAAAGAGTCGCTGAAGCATATTCTGTTGTTTCTATTTTAGGAGGAACAGATATCTTCATGATGCTGCCAAAAATTTTTCACTTTTTTTGGGGATCTAAAATTTGAAATGCAATAGACCTCTCCTGCAATGATTCATCATTCAAGTTGCCCTTTTAGATCTGTGAGAGTAAAGATCATCTCCAAGAATTAGAGTACAAGGTATAGATCTGTGAGAAGAAGTCTCTATAAGAACTGAGAAGTTTAGTAGTTTGGGGTTTTCTGCTCTGAAAACAGATGTTTTGAATTTCCAATATAGCTGAAGCTTTTTCATCAAAAAATGCTACTTAGTTTTAGATGAAAATATGTTCTAGAAATATTTAAATTTGGGATTTTTGTTTGTTTGTTTCATTTTTCTGCCACTCCCCTGCATGAGAATCTAAACCATGCTTGAATTGTTGATTTATTTATTTTTAATGGTAAGACATCAAACAGCTGATTATTCAAGTGTAAAAGTTTTCACATGGCAATGGAAGAATTCATTAGGGAATTGGAAGGTGTATATGCAGAGTAATTTTTTTTTCCTCTGGAGAAACAGTTGCCAATATGAACATATAAATAAATTATTTCCCTGCTGAAATAAATCTGAAGTCTTAATTCTGTCTATTGACAATTTAATGGATTTGATTTTAGATATACTCCTGATGATGTGATTTGTTAAATAATGAACATCCTTAACATCTGTGAAATTGAACAAAAAAGTCATCTGAAGGTGGAAGAAATCTAAACAAATTTTTTCCCTTTCAATGAACAAATTGTGCTTGGTTGAGGTTTTGAAAAAAATATTTGTGAAAAAGTTTTTCTCAAATGGGTGCAAAATCAGAAAATATGAAAACAAGACCAAACCCACAGTATACTTATGCAAATATTTTTTTTGTAAAAATCCTGCATTGTTTTCCTTATCAAAGACAATCCAGATTTTTTCCAAGGGGAAATAGGTAATATGCAGCAAAGCCTTGGAAATTCCTTGTAGCTGTGGGCAGAAGGTAACACAATTCCCACTGGTTGTGTTTGGCCACTAATAAATAACACCAGCGCAACTGATCAGCCTGTTGAAACAATTCCTTAAATTATAAAAATAGCTGGAAAGATTTGGCAGCTTTTTTGTTCAGCTGCCAGAGTTTCCAGGGCCCAAAGAGTCTGCCACAAGACCTTTATCAAGAAACTGGCTCCAGAGGGGCTGGGAGCTGGGAAGTCCAGGGAATACCACAGTCCTGCTGACCTGGGAGCAACCAGGAGCTTAAAACCAGTCTTTGAGCTGGGAGGCACAGGCAAGAGTCCTCCAGCGTTATGCCTGAGGTTTGCTGAATGTTTAGAAATAGAACTATTTCTTCAAAGTGTCCTTATTTCAATATTCAGCTAAAAACATGTCTGAGATTCTCTGAGCAGCTTTGCGTGGATGTATTCAGAGGTCTAAGAAGTGGGGATGTGGCACGTTGAACCCTCCAAGAAGGTATTATTTTTATGAAGTAAACTGGAATAAATCCATGCTGTGACCCCTTTGGACAGATGGGGCAAATGCCTTAACAAATGCAGGAGCAATTTCTATCATTCAAAGTTGATGGGAGAAATAGCCCACTCTAAAAATGTGTCGAGAGGATGCTGACGTACACACAGATAATCTGCCTTGTTTTGCTTGACAAATGAAAAACAGACAGTGTGAGTGTCTGCAGAATAAAATAGCAGATAAATTCAGTGTAGGTAAATGTCAGGTGATGCACATGAAGAAAAAAATTCCTTACTGCCTAGATCTATGATGATGTCTTGTGATGTTATCCTCTGCTGGGGTAAGATATTCCACTGACAGTAGGTAAGTCCCTGAGTCAGTTCAGTGCTCAGTAATGGTTAGATAACAAATCAAACGTTAGAAATAATTAGAAAAATAATAATAAAAAAGAAATGAAGAATATCATTATTGTGAAAATCCATGATCTGCCTCCAACTAGACACTGAGAAGTTTTCGCCACCCCTACAGACCTCCCTCCTCCCCAGTCTCCAGAAGGCTGCAGTAGAACTGAGGAGGGCTCCATGAGAGGTCTAAAAGATAAGCAAAGAATGGAAGAGCTTCTGTATTAGGAATGATTAAATAAATGAGGATCTTTCAGTCTGGAAAAGAGAGGGCTGATGGAGACTGTGATAGCAGTCTATAAAATCATAAAGTGCTGATAAGGCTCAGTTGTTCACATTCTCTTCATGGTATCTTGTCCAAGAGCCAGGGGAAATCAAATGAAGGTAGCAGGAGCCAGATTTAAAAGAAATAAAAAGACACAGATTTCATGTGTTGGCTAGGTGATCTTGCCAAAAGATTGATGGGTGCTAAAATTCTCTATTGGTCTAAGGGGAGAATGGTCAAGTTCATGGAGGAGAAATTCACTGAGGTTTAGCTGAACACATGGTTATTGTGTCTGGTTCAGGGAGTCCTTAAGTTGAGAATAAGAGAAACCTGGGTGAATGTTAGGGGAAATAATGATTTATACTTTTCCTGTTTTTATACTTTTCCTTACTTATCCACTTATGGCTGTTGTTGGAAATGTAATACAGTGCAAGAAGAGTTTCTGGGCTCAGTATGGCTGTTTTTATGTTCTCAACTGCTTTTCAAGTTTACCTGAATTTGAGGAATTGTGTACTCTGTGTGTGTTAAAAAAAAAAAAAAAACAGGTCAGACTTGGAATCTGAAGTTTGAGTCTAAAATGCAATTTCTGACCTTGATTTGAACTTTTAAATCTGGATGGGAACAGAAGCTCCCCAGTGGTAAATATATCATTATAATTAAATAAACACTGTGCCTGAAGGTGCAAAATACAGGAATATAACCCCAAACAACTCAACTCTGATTTCCCTTTGCAGTTCCTGCTTGTTTGCAGTCCTTTTTCAAGAACTCTATACAGAATGAAGTAAAGGGACAGAATTCTCTATACAAAATGAAGCATTTAGTTCAAAGTTATCTTGAAAAGAAGTAAGAAAAATGCACTCTAGATTAATGAGCATATATCCAGCAATTTATGCCAATAATCTGTCAAGTCTCCATCAACAGGTACATGTAAGCAAACAAATTTCACCATAACAGATGGGCCAAGTGCCTATAGGAGAATTTGACTGAAACTTTTGAATGGGGTGCTGCTCCCTTTACTGCTTCCTGCTCTGGCACATTTATTTTCATTTTTCTATTAAAAAGCTTTAGGAGAAATGCATTCAGAAATGCCTACAAAACTAAATCCAGAACTCAACTTTATTCTTATGATTTGACACAGACAAAAAGTCTGGGGGAGCAGAAATGTTGGTAATAATCTTTGTGGCATGTTTTATGAACTGGTTATGCTTGTTTTGTAATTGCATTGTATGAAGTTCAAAATGATTCTTATATAAACTATTTGAGAACTTGAAAATTACAGTGAGGACTGTGTGAATGTTAAGCAATATATGCAACTGTGATCAGGAAAGTGAAAATTCCAAATAAATCTTTCCCAAAAGCTTTCCCAAAGCTGCTTTATTACTGAAACAAAGGATGTGGAAGGCACAGCATTTCTCTGTCATTGTCACCATGTGCAGTGCATTAGTGGCACACTGGATGTAACCAGTGTGTGAGAGCAGAGTGGTCGTGGAGCCACAGAACTCCTGCTGAGCTCTTCCAGGAGTTTGCCCAGCTGGAGATTCCTGGTGCGATTCTCAGCAGTAGCTGCAAGTGGTGTTTAGGGAGCTGGACATGGACTTTCTCTATCAGCCCATCCCTTCTGGCCACTAAATGCTTTTAAGCACAGTTTCAAACACGAGTGCAGGGAGACAGCTGTTTTTCTCTGGAAGTGAGCACAACATATTCTGCAAGAATGATATGGGCTACAAAGAGGAGAAAGGGAAAATACGTGTGATCATGAATGGAGCTGTCTGTGAAACAACCTCTCCTAGCAACATAACTTCCCTTTCTTAAGGCACCAGGCTCCAATTAATGGAACAACCACTGGCACTTGGCAGAATATCAGGGGCAGATACCACACAGACTGTCGGCTCCTGCTTGGCCACTCGGGTGAGACCAGGCTCTCTGATAAGACAGACCTGTGTGGGAGCCTTCATGCTAAATCTGGGAGTGTTTTGTGGAGGAAAAGGTGGCACAGTCTACAGTTCATGTTGCAGGTTTTTGTAGAAACTGCTATGCCAGGAAATACAACTATAAATATTTCCAGTGCCTTTAATCCACAGCCTGCTACTTATTTCTCTATTATCCTATGATGCTGGATGATCATAAGGTAAAGAATCACTATATAATCCTATTATATCCACACTCTCTTTCAACATTCACTGCTTTAGACAATTGTGTAATTACTTTTCATTCATTTCCACCACTTATTATGGAAACCTTTTCTTTCTACATCCTTGAAGCATTGCATCCCATAGGTATGATGGGATATCTTGTGCTAAGAATAATTTTCCCCTGTAAAGCTTTTGAAGCATTATAGAATCTCATTTTTTCTAATCAGCACTCTAGTTTTCTTGTGGGCTAAAATTAGGCTTCCTGTCTCTGGCATGCGAGGCGTCAGCGTGTGTGACCTTCAAGCTGCCATCCGGCCTTGAAGTGCAATTTTTGCATCGGGAAATCTAGAGGCAGCAGCTTTACCCTTTTTTGCAGCAGCAGCAAGATCATCAGAAACAGTCAACTGAGCAGCAAGAGCAGGGATATCACTCCCGGGAAGGGAAGCCATGTTACGGCGATGCACAGAGAGCTCTCTCCAGAGCTGAGGCACCGGCGGAAAACGGGGCTGATCCTCCGCCGCTCTGTGCCTCCCTGCAAGGTGACCAGCCCCGAGGGTTTGCATGAATATTAATGGCTAAGCTATAGAATGATGAAGAATCAATACTTTAATCTGCATAAGGATAACGTGCGTTCCTTATGCATTGTAAAGCTGCTGCACCACAGTGTCTGAATTTCGCTCATACGCTGAACTCATCTGCAAGCTCTCTCTCCTTCTGAATTATGCATACATTCCATAGCCTGTTGCCTACAACAGATTTATGACAATCTCACTGCACCTATGCAAATCTTTTTTGGTTTTAAGCATCAAGCATTTAATGTCTTTACTGAGGGAGAAGAAAATCATTGCGCGGGAGTGGATGCAAAAAGGTTTTATTGCTCACGCTGTGTGCTGCTCTTCCTAACTTTGGTATTAGTTCCACACTGTATCTGGCCAGTTAAATGACCATTTTTGCCATGCTCTCAGCACTTTGTTCACTGCAGCTACAGCACGATATTCTTTGTCCTCTTTTTCTCTCACATACTGAGCACAGCAGCTGATAGTAACAGAACCGAAGTTACAGCTTGGAAATCACTGTTTTAGGTGATTTTAATTATGATGGATGAAGGAGAAAAATGGCAAAAACATGCTTTCAGTAGTACTGAGCAAATATGACATGGAACTGATACACAGAGCTTATATTACAGATCTGTCAAATTACCCAAGGATAATTTGGGTGGCTGGCGGATTCCCAGCTCATCAGTTCAGTAGCACAGGCAACACATGCTGGTTAGTTTTACTTGGGCTTGACATATAAATTTCTGACCATCACCAGAGCAGCTTTAATTGATAATGGACATCTAATTCAGAAATAGGTGTGTTCCCCTTTAAATGGTAGCTGTCACATCACATCACGTCACCTCACATATGTCACGTCATGTCCCATTAAATCACATTATATGCTGGCATGATGCAAGATAGCATGATGAGGGGCTAATGGAACGTGACAGCTAATACCTGCTAACAATTTGAGTGGTGGGTATCAGGTCTGAAGGGGTGCCAGACTTCAGCTGGGTGTTTGTGAGACGGAGCACAGTCTTTGCCCAAAGATCGAGCTTTTCCTCCAAGGGTAACTTCAGCAGCTGCCCAGCTCCAAATTTAAAACCAGTAGTGGTGTATCTTATTTTTTTTATGTAGTGACTTATGACACCTTGAGGGACATGCTAAGGGAGAGATTAAGGTCTGTCAGAATACATGCAGAAATTTGACATACATGGCTTTAATTCCTCAGCTCTTGGCTGATTTTAGGTGCCAAAGTACTGTGGGGATTTGCCTAATATGAAAAATTAATTTATGAATTGGATGAAGCCCTGCTTAACGCAAGAAAGTTCAGCTGAGTGATCTACTGGAAAACACTCAATAATCAGCAAAATCTGTGATACTGTTTTAATGATGGGGTTAAGTTTCCACACGGTGTTTGTGCAGCCCCCTCTGGGATCTCCACAGGTTAAATTACAGTATATGCAAGAGTGAGTTATGACTTGAGTAAAGGCAACAGGGAAAGCACAGTATGTGCAGCTTCCATTTTTCATTGCTTGCACTACATTTGCAGCAATGTCAGTAACACAGACCTTGGGGAATCAGAGTCATTGCCAAATCACAGGGGAAATTTCTCATGTAGCTCTTCCCAAATATTGATTGTTAGGCAATCTTTGAAACCTGCTATGTAAAGAATTTTTTTGCTTGTAGACTGCAGGGATGCAAAGGTTTCTAAGCTAAACATAAAGCAAGATAAAAAGTCTCCTAATTGGGGAGGTTTTGCCTCAGGATTTTTGTTGTTGCTTTCTGCACTAAGTCTCATTAAAACCCTGAATAATTCCTGTGTCCTGTGTTATCTATTTAAAGAACTGATTGAGTTGTGAGGTGGCTTTCTCTCCAGTACATTCTCTTTGAATCTCAATTTAATGGTAAAAGAAGACCAGTCCTTTTCTGGAATTGCTATGGCATAATCATTTACACTGTAATTTTAAAATCTGGAAAAGTCTGCATCACTCACACATGTAGAGTAGCGGCTGGGATAACTGTTTCAGACTGCTTAATTATTATGAAATATTAGGATTGTGTGTCTGTTTGTAATCCTTCTGATAGCCTTTTATTCTCTGCACCTTGTCTGTCATATCCTCCACTTCATGGAGTGCATCAGTCTCTCAACAGGTAAGTCCTTCTGAATGCTCTTAAATCCTGGTGTCCTTGGGACTTTAGGAACAGTTAGAGTGGTCATTATACTGAGAATAACCATTTTTCAACTAATTAAATTGATTATGATAACTCTCAAAATGTCAAGACTTCAGCTTTCTGGAATCGCTCATGGGAGATGCTAAATTGACAGTGATCATTAATTATAGATTTTCACCTCTTGCTGGGGTTTTCTGTAATGGGGTCTGTTTAAGATTACCTTTGGAGAGTTACT
>NW_005054345.1:273862-282941 GCF_000277835.1 Geospiza fortis | reverse complement strand
GCTGAAGGGAAAATGTGTTTCATTCTTTATGTGAAGTTGCAGAGACGCTATTGGTGTGGTTTTTTCCTTGTAGGCTGTGTAGGATTAGGCTTGCAGTTTGCTGATTTTGGATTTAAAGAAGTCTAGTCTTTCTTAAAGTCAATGTGACTTCAAGGGACAGTGGGAGGAGGGGTGATTCAGGTGCTGCCTGGGCACGGGGTGAGAATGGCATGGATGTTTTAGGGCATTGGTGTGCCAGAAACCAAGGCTTCCTTCCTATATCTTTGAAAAGATGGGCATCAGTGCAGGGGCTACCTTGCTGCTCTATTCAGATGGGTAAAATCCACTTCAGCCTCTGGAGCTTGTGTTTCCATTTGACTTACCCTCCTTGGCATCTGGAGCCAGCCAAGGTAAAACTCCAGGTGCAGTGGCTGGGATGGAGTTTGGGCTACCTGCAAAGAGCACCAGATGTAGGTGCCTGAGAAGGCTGAGTATTTTTGGTAAAACCTGTACACCTCTCACCTTTTGGTGACCTGCCAAGGTCTGTGCACTGCACAAGGTGCCTGGTTTGGATTGGACACTTTATCAGTGGTTCATCACTTCAGAGGTTTCTCTTCTATTGAGCATGGCTTCTCTAAGCTGTTAATGTAATGCAGTTATTTATTTATTTTCATTTTTAATTTGTTGTGTTCCTAGAGACTGTGGTTTGTGGATGCATCAGATAACTGAAAATATGTTATCACAGCTGTTGTGTTACAGCATAAACAAAGAATGAGAGAATAGTGACTCGTTATTTTTAATATATAATAATTTTAAATATATTGGATTTAAAATATTTGATTAACATAAATACTGATAAATTCTTTCCAGGCTGTAATGCAGATGTGGAGGCTGTATAATATTTGAGTTTACCAGTGGAAATACTGACATACTGTTCTGGTTTATATCACCAGCTATATTTTATCTGTCCAGTCCCTGGTACATATTTTTTCTTAGTCACCACAACTCTACGAAAGCTTGCCATCCCTCATCTCCACTCTTATCTGCTACTGTACAACTAAATCCTGCTCCTTGCTGTGAATCAGATTTGTCTGTCCCATCACCCTTCGCTGCAGACACTGAAACAACTGGTTTAGGATTGTCACTTCACTTCTGCCTTTTGTGCTTTTCCTATTTGGATGGACTTCTTCTCCTTGATATGTACATTCTAATTCTGCTATTAAAATAGGGGGAGTCATCTGAATTTGTTATTTTCTTTCAATCCTTACCAGGCCCTCCACAATTCATTGCTGGTTTTTCTTATTCTGCAAATGAATTTACATTGAAAATAGATAAAAGCACAAGATATACATTAATGTATGGAACTTAACCACTGAATGAGTAATTTTTAGGGAGCTATTTCTATTGTATGGTGATTTAAAGACTTGTAAGTCATTTACCAGGCAAATCCTCCTGCCCCTGGCATTCATGCAAAATAATAATGAAAAATAATTATCTTAATTTCAGTGGCATTACAGTAGTCTGTTGGTAAGGAGAGCTGAAGCTGGCCTGCTGAATCATTTTAATTGAATTGTTTTATAGATTGCTTTGTCTGCCTGAAAGTCAGCAGTCTGTGAGAGGCCCCATTTCCTCTCTTACCTGGCTTCCCTGTGGCATCTTTGTTATTTTGTCTTGTCTTGAGTCCCTACAGCAGCTTGGGATCCAGTTCAAAAAGGAGGGTTGTGTTTTTGGGGTTTTTTTGTCAGTCTCTATGTTGAGATAAGCACTCAGAAAGTGAGGATTTGGGGCCAAATGGCCTTTTTCTGTTCTGATGCAAATTCATGTTCTCCATCTAAATTACGGTGGGTCGTGTGGCGATAACTGCGTGCGAAGGATCGCAGGAGCAGTGGGGTGGTGAGGAATGCCAGGGCTGCTGGTAGTAAAAGCCCCGGGTGATGGGGATTTGTGCAGCATGCGAGGGTTTTGTTTCTGCACTCATGCCAGTGATCACCAGGAGCTCAGGTGCTTTTGCTATGGCTGGCTACAACGGCAAAATTATTAGCAAGAGAGTGCGATATGTAAGCTGTGCTATCATTTTAACTACTTTTGTACTTCAGTTTTAAACCACAAAATATTGGTGTTTTCTTTCATAGTTTGCTACGCTGTAGTTCGTGATGGTTTTTTTTTCCCTTACTTCAGATATATAAGGTCATAAATGAGTTACAAAACTGTTGTTCTAAAATTGAAGGGATTGATGCGTCTGTTCAGCAACTTAGGGTGTTCTGTTCCAGCAGCATCAGTGTGATATCAGGTTTTATCATGAAGTGTATCATTTCATCATAAAGGGCCTAATTCCAAAGTGTGAAACAGCTTCCAGTATTGGTTTCAATTTACTCTACAAAAGCATTTTCAGAGTTGGCTGAAGGCTCAGTAAGAGGAGGGAAATAACCCCAGAGTGATGCATCAAATTACAGTAAAATTAACTGAAAAACGAGTTGTGCAATGTGCTTTATATTTTGTACACCTTCCAGAAGTGCCACTGGTTTTAACTATGGAAAACCTCAACATAAGTAATATTATTTTTCCCTTAAAACAAGACTTTTATTTGAACAGCATTAACAAATGTAAGTGACCTATTAGTATCGTAGATCTTCAGGTTTTTTGGAGTAAATTCCCACCAGAATGCATCAGGATTTGTGTTTTGATGTCTTGACAGAAAGGACCATTATTTATTTTACTTTGAAAAACTGGTGGTTCTGCATTTTCTACATTTCCCAGACAGTGCCATTATGTTGCTCGTCTCCTACCCCTGAGGGAATATTTGCCATCGCTGCATTGAGATCAAGGACTATCCTCCACCACTCTTGGTGGGTGTGACAAGGGACCAACTGGGAATAGTGGTTCTATCAAAGGACTAACTGGGAACTGTGGTTCCACCTGCTCTGGAGCTGTGGCTTCAGAGGACCCCCAGCTTTGCCCTTGCACTTCTCCAGTCAGGAGGAACAACTCCTGTTCTACCTCTGCTTCTCCTCACAGAAGGCAGTGAAGCTGCTCTGAATGTAGCACTGGAGAAGTATGGGAACCAGGGAATACAACCCAGATGAGTGCCTGTGATGAGCCCATGCACTGATTTGCTGACTGCCCCTTCTACAGAGTGTGCAGTAAGTCAGGAGGCCACATATTGAGCACTAAAAAGAAAGCATAGAGCAGCTGCACATCAATAACTGTGGCCTGCCTTTTGTTTCCTCAACGTTGCTTGAATTCCATGGGAAGTAGAAGCACTGAAAATTTCGCTATGCAATGAAAAATTCATTATTTTGCATATGCAGGAAGGGTATAGGTCAAGATTTAAAAATGAATCTATTTAATTTTGCAGACTTGCTGCTATTTTGATATGCGCCTTTATTTTTCTACCCATTGTGCTTGTCCATGCTTTCCCATGTGCTATGTATGGTACAAGTGCTGACCAGAATGTTACTGGGCATCTGTGCAAAACTGCAGACACTTAAACACAGCTGCTGGGGTTTTTCCAATTTCTATTGTTGGTCACATGCAGAGAGTGACAGTAGGAGGCAAAGCACCTCATGCAATCTTGTGTTGATTCACACATTTGTGCATTAAAAATTTCTCTTTAAATGCTGAGGTTTTGTTGACTGGAACAGAATCATCCTCCTAGAATTATGTATCTGTAGTCACAAACAAGAACATCCTGAAAATTAGTGATTTATTCCTGTGCTCCTTTATATCTTTCAGCTGTAACACTCTGGCTATGATGCTAATGCTTGTACACGTGTCACGGCGCAACATGGAATTGCTGTAACATGTTCTGTCAGTTTAAGTTGTTTAAATTAGCTGGTAGTAGTGACTGCACAGTCAGCTGATCCCAGAAAAACTGAAAGTATAAACACAGTCAAGTTTAAGAACATTTCTTACGTTGCCTACTTGGCAATATAGTGCAGTATATATATGAACATGTGTTCTTCCATGCACGAAACTTGTAAGAAGAAGTGATTAAAAATCCAAGTTTATAATGAGAGTTCAGAACTGCTCCTCTATGGGGGATGTCAAGGAAATGGTCTGCTTCTAGAATGAAGTACACAAAAAGTATGTCTAGAGAGGAATTCTTGGCAATTCTGCTGCCACCTCTTGATCGTATCCTGTAGTTACAAGTAGTGGTTGAAAATTTCATCCAAAATATCAAAGCTAAGAAAGGTGTAGATATATATACATCTACAGAGGAATGATTATTTAATGCATTGATGCTATAATTTTAGCTGAGCAGGTGGCCATCTTAGGCTCTGCAGTTGATGTACGGTTTTCTTAAGCAGTTTTGTTCACACTGTCTAATAACTTATTCATTTAAAATGAGAGGAATGATAAAAATGATAAATAACTAATGAATTGCACCTATGTTCTATTCATTTTCTCAGCTTTTCAAGTCTTTAATGCAATGCATTGTTATTAAATCAGGGCTGCTGACCTTCTCTGTCATTAAACTGACCTGGCTTTCTTGCTCTGTGCTACTCCTTCCCAAGGGGTTGCTTGGAGATTCCCCAGGTGTCTGCAGGTCATCTCTTGGGACTGAAATGTCAGCATCTCCTCTGGATGTGAGCATCTTATGAATGCCTCCTGCATCAAGGTTGCATGTGTGTGTCAGGTTGTGTGATGGGGGGTTCCTTTTTGGCTGAACACACCTCCTGGTAGGGGAGAAATGTCTCATTTTTAAGCAGATGTCGTGCACTTCCAAGCATATGATAGTGTGTGGTACTCATATGCTGTGCTGAAGCTTTAGATAGCTCACCCACACCAGACATTTGAGCAGTGGCCTGCTTGGTTTGTGAGAGCATCCTGTGAGGGTGGACATGGTGCCCACTGGAGTGTGGGTTGGTTTTTTGGGTTTTTTAGGCATCTAAATAACAGATTCTGGGCTTGAACTGGGGTGGAAAGTACTGGTTGCCAGGTCTTGTGCTCATTCCTTGGTTAATCTTCAGTATCTTCTGAAATTTCCAATCCAAAAAGCATAGCCTGCTGTGCCAAAAATGTTTTTTTAGAATTAGTTCTTCAGGGACCAAATAGTCTAATGCTATGCTGTGGCAGCCACATAAATAGCTATAATAAAAAAAATTACTTAAAAAATGTTGGTTCTAAGAATAACCTGAATATTTGGATCTGTTGCCAGTAGGGAGATATTAAATTATTATATTATGAAGATAATTTTGTAACAAATGAACAGTCTTCTTCACAGTGAAATTTCTTGTGATGAGAATATGAACCTATGCTTTGCTGGCATAAATCACAGGCCAAACTTGCTGCTGCCATGGGAGAGTGTTATCCAATACAGATGTTTAAAGTTGCTAGAGAGCTACTACGTATTTTTCAAGTTTACATTTGTGTAGGATTGGATCAGTGAAGGGGTTAACTTTGAGATTTTTTGATTTTCTTGGTCTTAATTAGTGTTTAGAGGGGAGGGTGGCTGGGAGCCACAGCTGGTTCAGAGCAGTGTGGTTACAGGAAAGGTGAACCACGTTTGAGTCAATGACCCACACCTGGGATGTTTGTTGGCATGTCAACAGGCAGAAATGAATATTTTCCAATTTCTGCTAAGAATGGGAAGTAAGAACCTTGGAGTGCTGGAAGTTATTGGTCAGAAGTGGTCAGCAAGCAAGAGCCACGACTTTATGGGAAAATCATTTGAGAGGGAAGACGGTCTCTGTGGAGTCAGGCCAGCTCTGGAGCACTGCAGCAGCAGGGACACTGGAGTGGCTGTACAGAGCCCAGAACTCCTCACTGTGGTCAGCATTATGGATAAGGAGTCTTATTATTAACAAACATTTAACTCTTGTCAAAGCCAAGGGCTCTAAGCAGGGTTGAAACACAGGGAGGGAGTTCTAGAACAAGCTGGAGCAATCTGAGAACAAGGGCTGGGATCTGGCTTAGATGGCCTTTTGTTTTCAGGGCAAATTTTTCCACAGTACATGAGAAATCAGGTTTGTAATTTGCAATAATGGCTGATGCACCTGACTGGTGATAGTCCAAGCAAAAACATAATGCACAGAAGTGCTCAATTATTTCATAAGACTGCCTTGTGAACAGATTTTGCTCATTTGCAGCTGAGTTGTTTGTGCTTCTGTTTATCTCAGATACCCATTACACTTCCATTTATAGTGTGACAGTGTTTGGCTATATCTGATTCTCACCAACTCAAGGCAATTAAAACTGCTGGCCCAGTGTCACTTGTCTCAAAACATGCTCAAGCATAGTATGATTACTACAGCTTTCCTCCAAGACTGAAATGTGTGCATTTAATAGCTTCAGCATCAGTATGGAATAGGCTGATTAATAAAAATGTTGGGTAAGTGGGATTGTTGGAAAGAATTTGAAAAATTAACCGTGGTGTTATCACCTTTGTGTGATGATGCCTACATGGAGTGAAACAATACAGAGCTCATTATGGCAGAGTGTTGACCAAGTGATGCATGTGCACCAATTTCATCACAAAATATTCCCCCCGGTAGCTGTCCCCTGTAAAAGACCAAACACCTTAAAAGACAGCAAGGTAAACTGCTAAAATTCATAGCTACCAGCTCCTAGTCTGTAAATGCACAGAAATTTGTTGTTTATCACAAAGGGAAGGTGAGTTGGAATGTGAGTGATGAAGCTGAGACACAAATGTATAGAACTTGTTTGTTTTTTTTTTTAATTTTTATTGAAGAATAGTGTGTCTCTGTGTGAGAAATGAATCACACACCCAGAAATGTTGGCTGCTTCAAAGTGAAGTAGGTCAGCTGGGAGAAACCCTGATCATGAGCAAATCTGTCAACTCTGGGGAGGCACCTATTACCACATCCTTCTGTACTTTTTTTTTTAATGTCTTAGGTCCTTCTGACCACTTCCTGTTATTGACCCTTTTCTCACACACTGATTTAGTTGTGGCAGGTCTGAAGAGCTCAAACCAATTGTGAGGGGGAGATGGAACAGGATCCCCAAGGAAGTGGTGGAGTCAGTGAATTGTTCAAAAAATGAGCAGAAGTGGCACTTTGCAATGTGGTTTAGTGGGCACAGTGGTGTTTTCTTGAAGGCTGGGCTTGATGATCTTGGAGGTCTTTTGCATCCTTAGTGCCTCCATGATGCTGTCACAGTGTGCCTGGGCCCTACGATAGGGCAGAACTGTGAGACCTACCAGCAGGGCACTCGTATCCCCAGAATTTTGTCTGTAGCAGTGGAATTGAGTAGTGATCTGTAATCTCCTGAAGAACATGCAAAGCAAGGTTTGTCTTATCTGCTTCAAAATGACAGCTGCCTGCACACAAGAAACAAACAATGCTATTCATTAAGTGTGGTAGTGGTGAACCTTGTTGGTATCTGGTGCCAAATATATTTTGCTTTTTCACTGATTGTCATTGGTACTGGCCCAATTTGGCACCTACTCCAAATGCTTTCCTATTGCTAGGAAAGGTAAAAGTCGATAACCTGGAAGCATGGCATAAGTGCTGACATCTCCTAATTTTATAGCCACAACTATGAAAAAATTGGACTTTTCAGAATATTTCCTTGAAGCCCCTGTTCAGCAAAACCTGTAGAAATATGGTTAACTTTATCAATTTCAATGTGATTTAGGTGCTTGTGTGTTCTGTTGTTCAGAGTTGGATTGAATGGGGTTGTGTCTTTCGTTATGGGTGCTCAGTGTAGCCAAACACCCACATGGGCAAAGAGCAAGTGCTGGCCTGTGCTTGCACTTCTTTAACAGCTGCCCAAAAATAATGATTTGGGACATTCCAGCCTCTAGAATTTGATACAAATTTCACATACCAGTGAGAACAGACTGGACTGATGACAAAACAGCCTGGCCTAAAATGGTCTGGCTTTAATGGAACAATCAGAACTCTTATTTGTGGCAAAGATTCTGGTTTTGTCTAATGGGTAAATGTGTCCAGTAAAATATCTCATTATGGTAGTTCTCAGTTGCAACCTTTCATTCTTTCAATATATGAAGATGAACTAGACAGGGGGTAAATGTACTGCCTGAACAAACTTTTTACTCTCTTTGGAACTCTTTTTCCTCCACATCTAATACCAAAATCTTCCTCCTTGTTATTTAATATAATTACATATAATTTGGGTTTTTTTTCTGCAGCCAATTTTTTGCCCCACCTGTCTTTATGGGCTAACATTAGGCATGTTTTTCCCACATGTTCATTTAGTGAAAGGTCTCAGAGCCTTCACATTCAAATAATTCAGTTCAGTAGATGATGACTCAGATGTATAAACAACTTGTTTCTTTTCTCGCAGTTACCCAGCTGCCAGGCCATAATAGGATTATTCTCTTGGATGTTTCATCTGAGCTTACACCCCACTCTGGCAAAGCAGTCATATAATTTATACTATACTTGATTTCTGAGAATGCAGTTGCTACATGAGTCATTATAAACCGAAACTCTTGCTTTAGGACATCTATTACTGTTGCCATATCTTTTTTTTGGGGATGTGAGTGTGTGTGTGTGATCCAGTGAGGCAATATGTCAGCTGCTTCAGATGATGAAGCCACCTCAAGGTTAAGGCTGAGCTTTTGATTCCTTTTTTTCAGCATGGAATTTCTTTTTATTATGAAGTATTAGCAAAGGCTCAGAGCGAAAGTCTCCTCTGGCTGCATTGTTGTTGAGAGGAGGGCAGCACAGCCTGGGTCACATCCGATGTTCCCAATCACATCTGTCACACTTGTCATCAGTCACCTCCACCAGCTCCTTCTCAGAAGTAATAATGAAGTCTGCAATCTTGGTAGCAGAGACATCTTTCTCAGCTCGGGGAAGAGTGGAGAGAAGCCTCTCTCTCCACTTTGTCACCCTCTAAGAAACTTCTCCCAGATTCAGCCCTGCTCTGTCTGCCTGCTCCATTACCAGGCAAGCAGGAGGTCTCAGCTGAATTCTGCAAATTGCATGCTTATTCCCAAGGGCCCAGTGTTCTCTTACAAAGCTTCATTTCCAAGTGCCAAAGACAAAAGTGGGTATTCTGAGGCAACTGTGCCCCAAAGCCCACTGGTTAATTAGGCAGTGCAGACACTTGTAATGGGATCTGCCTCTCCAATATCCCCGAGCAGAGTAATGTGATTCTGCTAAAGCTTTGA
>NW_005054345.1:239507-273832 GCF_000277835.1 Geospiza fortis | reverse complement strand
GATGTGATCAAAATATTTTGTTTCTCTTACTCTAGTAATCTAATTCTTGAAATGTAATGCGATCCCTTTTTGTGGAGTATCACATCCAAATTGGCATATCTGTCTGAATGGAAACTGCCAGTTATTTCACAAAAAGCACAAAGAACTTATGATTCCACTTTTATTGATTAGAGAGATAAATATCTACTTTAACATGTTCTTGGAAATTTTGTTTGAATGGTATGCTTGGCAAGCCAGCATTGTGTTTTTACCAAGTTCAACTACTCATTAACCCATAGAGAAATGCAGAGGTATTTGGACATTATTCTCAAATGTCCCTGCAAATTTTCACATACAATAAAGGCCAGAGATCTGTGATTTGAAAATCTAAACAGTTTATCTGCTGCTTGTAGATGAAAAAACTAAGATAAATTAAGAAGTCTTGGATTCTTAATTTTCTTTTGTAGATTACATGAAGAATATATTTAAATAAAGAACTATAAGGGGAAAAGATGAAATATTTTAAGATTCTGTTATCCCCCTCCCAGGCTCAGGGAACAGCAGTGAAGTGTCCCCTGGTTTAGGCAAAGCAGAAAGCCAGTACAGGGAACAACCCCCAGGAGGCTGGGCCTTACAAACCTGACTCAATACAGTGAGATGAGTTTTCCTGGGATTGGCTTGAGGTGATGTATTGTGGTTCCGAGTGCTGAACTGGAAAAGGAGCATTCCTTTTGCTTAACACAAAGAATTAGCACTGGCCATAGGTGATGGAGAGCATATCAGTCTCTAAAAGGAGGTAACTGGAGCCTGATGTATCCCGGAATTATTGCACATGATTTTGGTATTGTGGTATTAACAAGTGAATTATCATTGCTGTGCTGATAGAAGTGTGTGAGCAGTCAACATCACTGATGAGCTGCATTTTCAGGACACAAATTCATGCCTGAAATAAAAATTGGCACAAGTCTACAGTTGGATACTTGAAATTATATTGGGCTCCAGCATCATCATTTGCAGTTTGCTCACAGCAAGCAGTGGATAAAACGAGGACTACCTATATCTTGGCAAAAGATGAAATCCTGACCAGCTGCATCTCCATTTGCAGGGGTGACTTCTGAACAAGGAATGACTGGGAAAACCAGCAGCTCCTAGGGCTGGCCACATGGCTGAGGTAGCTGTGGGAAGGCACTGGAGGAGTGTGTGTGGATGGGTCACACAGGTGTGAGAACACATTCTCCAGTTGTCAGCACACACTCAAGGTGCACCATATGCCTTCTGTAGGTGCTCAGCCAAGAGTGCTGGCACAGCTCTGAGAAGAACACGGGTACATGGGGAGGGGTTCATGTGTAGGTTGTAGATGGAGCCACAGCCAGCAGCTCCTGCTGCTCGTGTGCATGTCACGTGTGAGATGTACCCCAGCAAGAAGGTGGGGATGCCTCTGGGCCACAAATTAGTTTGACCTCACCCTTGCTGCTTGCTGACCAGCTCCAATGTAGGGGTTTGAGCACCGGTCAGGCATCCTGGGTGGATTTCCTTTCCTATTTTTGGCTCATTTTATGTTTTGTTAAAGCAAAACCTTAAAGCACCAGCTCCTGCCCCTTTTGAAGCAGTAAAAGCATGGCCTGCAAGGAAGTGTGTTGTAAAAGAAACTCATTTCTTCCTCATAAGTGTCATGGTTTAGCCCCAAAAACTAAGAACCACCCAGCTGCTTGTTCATATTCCCCATTGGGATGGGGAAGAGAATTGGAAAAATGAAGTAAGAAAACTTGTGGGTTGAGGTAAGAGCAGTTTAATAATTTAAATAATAATGATATCATTGTTATACCAAAAATAAAATATAAAAAGCAAAGAAGCTTAAAAGTCCTTGACAAGTGTAAATACTGCTCAGCAACAACTGAAACATCAGTGTTTGCATTATTGTTCTTATCCTAAATCCAAACCACAGCACTATAGCAGCTACTAGGAATAAAATTAACTCTATCCCACCCAAACCCAGCACAAACACTAATGATTGTTGCTGTAATTAAGAAAGTGGTATAGACTGTTGTTGTACAATAGCAATCTCCTGCTGCTGCATAAGTGTTGAAGAATTTATTTTCCAAGCAGGAGACATTGATCCTGTGGCAGCGTTTTGTTGCCTTAACATTGTTTAAATAAAAAAGGAAAAATGATTGATGTAATCATTTAATTTATGGTTCCAAGAAGTGTCAGTTGCTCACTCCACCAGTATTGATCTAAGGCGTTCTGACTGCCTTATGCATCAGGACTTTCAAAGTTTTGGATAATTGGAGACCAAAGTAAAAGTACACTTTGATAAGCATGATGTTTTCCAATTACTGTTGTGCCATTGATTGCACTTTCCCATAAAATGGCATGACCAGTGAGTGACTACTTGTTATGAAATTACAGTTTTTACGAGGCATCACAAGTTGTAAGAGAGCAGCTTTAAAAAAAATACATATAAAATATAATAGCAGGGTGTTTGAGTACGATTCCTCTGGACAATTCTTTTAAATTGGTTGTGCTTGCTTTCACTCTAGTTGCAAATATCCACCTGGGAAGATGAATATTCAGAAACAGGATCTTAGGGCAGCAGAGCTGGGGCAGGGTCTGGGGCACAAGTTCTGTGAGGAGCAACTGGGGATGTTTATCCTGGAGGAAAGGAGGCTCAGGAGGGACCTCATCACCCTCCACAGCTCCCCCAAAGGAGGTTGAAGTGAGGTGAGGGTCAGTCACTCCTCCCAGTTAAGTGACAGGATGAGAGGAAATGGCCTCAAGTTGCACCAGGGGAAGTTTGGGTTAGACATTACAAAAAAAAAAAAATCTCAGAAAGGGCTGCCAAGCGTTAGAACAGGTTACCCAGAAAAATGGTGGAGTTGCAATCTCTGGAAGTGCTAAAAAATTGTGTGGATATGGAACTTGAGGACATGGTTTGATGGTGAACATGGTGACTGTTGAATGCGATGTTCTTAAAGGCCTTTTTCAACTTTAACAATTCTATTATTCTATGAGTGTCTTAACTTCCTTTTTTTAAAAAAATTTAGTTCATATATATGTTTTTATAAATATAATCAAGGTCTTTTCGTGAGCCTACAAAGATATCCATAATATATCAAGAAGGAAAAATAATTAACATTAAAAGATATGCAATATTATAATAAGTGAGAATTTTAAAACATGAAAAAAAAGTGTAAACCTTTTTAAGGGTTTCAAAGTAGTCTTTAGTATTTGTAAATTTAAATTAGTGGTATCTAAAATTATTGAAAACACCCTTCAGATAAAGTTTCTGCTTGAATGCAGATGTGTGGGAGCATTAACCTTCACAAAGTTTTAAATATATTTGAAAAGAAAACCCACCAAAACTAATTATACACCATTTTACTTCCCACCAGTTTCCCTGAAGAATGAAGAAATTGCCCTCTTTAGGTCTTTTTCTACAGTTTATACCATTAAAAATAGATCTTTTTTCTGCACAACGGGAAACACTGGAAGCCTGGTTTAAATTTTCAGGGAACTCCTTTTATTTTTGATCCTTTGAAATTGTAATGTTAATACATTTTCAATTAAATAGGAACAACTCTCCGTGCATCTCAGCATGAAACACAAAGGGATTTTGGGACCCTTCCAATTACTAGGGCTTGAAGATTTTTCTTAGTTATTTAACTTTTTACAGCATTTCTTTTTATTTAAAATAGAAGTTGTGTTGTGGGGCTCCTTCTAAGATGGAAAGGAATATGACAGCATTCTGTTTGCCCTTTCAAGTAATTTGTTATATAAAGTCTGAATTTTAAGACAGATCTTTTTCTGTAATGTTCTTTTGCTTTTACCATCTGCATTGCTGTCCAAGATGAAAGCTTTTGTTTGTTCCTGCAGGAAAGACGAGGACTGAATCAAAACTACTATAAATCTATGTTCAGTTATTTCATCTGTGAATAAATATGTTCATTTGATTGCCACAAAATGGCTTTGACATCTCACCAACCAATTTGGCTAGTCAGGGTCCTTTGTGCAATATCCTCTCTCTGACACTGTAATACAAAGTGTTGATGAGTGAGAAAAAGGTGGTTTGTGTGTTGCTGTGTCTAAATATGCCTTCAGGTGACAAAAGTTCAGAGATAACCTGGGGCTGACAGACAGGGGCTGAGTGTTCCCTGGCTGTGAATAGCAGAGCACGGGGAGAGCAGCCAAGGCTCAAACGCAGGTGACAGCATCACTAACAAATCGTTATATTTGACTGATACCATTTAGCAGCTCCTGCTTTCCATCACTCTCATGGAGGACACAATGCACTAATAACACCCAGGATGGAGTTTTCACTTGGTGCTCTTAAAATGCTGTTTCATTAAATAGCTGCCACCTACTCAGCTGAGTAAAGCTGGAGGTTCAGGGCACTGGACTCACCTGACTCCTCAGGTTGTGGCAGGAGTTGCAAAGTGGTGGATTGTGTATATTCCTTCCTCCCATTTTTTGAATTATTTTCCTACAGATTTTCCTGCAATTTTCCTACAAATGGGAAAACAAAATGTTTTAACTCTCCTTGTTTTGTTCCCTCATCTTGAACATATTCTGTTGTGCTACAGAGGTAACGAGAACTCAGTTGTAGTCATCATGGTGACAAGTCTGTCCCTGTCTCTGAAAATGGTATCTGTTGCTGCAACCTCAAAGCAAGACAGCATGCAAATTAGTTTTATGTCTCATAAAAAATGTCGGAGAGGTTTTATTTATTGGCTCCTCATATGTTAATTTAAAAAAATCTACCAAACTGAAGCAGAAGCGTAAAGCAGTGAGATCTACTGTTGCTCACAATAGCATTCATCCCCACTTTGTTTTCCATAGCAATGTGTCCCAGGGGCTCCTGGGTCTGTGTCATCTTCTTAACCATTCCTTAATTAAGAATATAGATAACTTGTCTCCAAACTTTGGTTTCTAAACCGTTACTTTAAATCTACATGTACAGCCTGTAGCAAGGAGTTTGATTTTCAATTGCGAAGCTGCACTACCTGCAGCAAAATCAGTATTCACAAATCTGTAGGTGCTCTAGAATGGATTTATCCTTCTGGCCTTGGACAACTTGGAGCGAAAATCACGATAGTAGTTTGAAGCTTTGACATTTTTCAGGCTGTGTAATTGATATCAGTGGTTTTAGGGATTCTCAGTGTGGAAGTTAATGTTTATCACGTTTAGTAGTAAAGTTTATCATGGTGTATATCCCATTCTCCACTCAGAGCAAGGAAAATACCATAGATACACTTCACAAAGACAAATGTTCCTGATGTTTTAAAACAGTCCCACTTTCTTTCATGGAATGAAAAATGCTGGTGAAATTTGGAATCCGGGGCCTTTTTGTTTTTTCTGTGTTAAGCAGCACATTTCACATATTCTTTTAAATAAATTAAAGTTGGCAGTATCTGAATTATGGGGTGGCAGATTGTGGAGTGTGTGTATTTTGTGGTCAGATATTCTGTCTTGACCAGATCTGAATCCTGCTCCCATCATTGAGCATTTCAGGTTCCAGCCAGGTTTAAAAACTTGTTAAGTGTGATCGGCAGCTCAAGTAAAATTTCTTCCACGCCTGTTTTCTTCCTCTCTTTCAATTTGTGGGAATAAAAATCAGTTTCTTCCTTCATAATGGTGGTATTGTGTCAAGCAGATTGGATGCCTTCATTCCTTACTCAAATGTGGCATTCATCCATCATGTGTGCAATGCGTTTTTCTTGCCCTCATAGAAATACCTGAAAAGATATAAGTGTCTGGGCATTACACTAATTATATGGAAATACAATCTGTGGTATTTTGTATTTTTTATGTTCAACTCAACAACAATAATTTGTTTTTCTAGAAGTTTGTATTATTTTGTGGTTTGAGGTTTTGGTTTTTTTTTTTTTTGGCCTATGAAGACATAATTTTTGAAGCTAAATTTCGAATTAACTTCAAATAAAAAAGAGAGAGGTCATTTGGAAGATGAGAATAGGCAAAAATAATTGCTAAATACAAATGGCCTGTGAAGACTTTGGCCTTTAATAAAAATTTTTACCCTAAACAATTTTTTTAAAGATGGGTTGCTGTGCCCTTATAGATCATATGTACTGAATATCCTTGAGTTACTCCTGAGAGCTTTCACTGATGACAGTTTGGTTTAATTTAGCTACTACTACAAAGAGATTAGGTTGTCAAGAAGATTCTATTGGAGGTTTAGGGATTGCTGAAATCCTTCTGAAATGAAAAGTAATATACACTGTAACTTTCTTTGATAGTTCTTTCATGAAGAAACTGGATGAAAATCAACCACAAGGGAACTTTTTTATTTTTCTGGACAAAAGAGAGAAAAAAGATCTTCTCATGTTTAGCAGTTAATGAAAACTAAAAAATAAAAAGGCCCCCAGACCCCCAACCTAAAAGAAAAAAGGGACTTTTATTTATTTCTTCACTATAATAGGCCACCTAAACTTCTGACAATGATAGTTGAAGCTATCCTTCTATCCAAATATCATTTTGCTTTTTGTTCTGTCTACATATGGGATCCCTCAGGTCTTTGCTCAGTTTATTTCAATGCAGTCATAGATATAAAGTCAAGCCTGAACCACAGAAGCATATTTTTTAAGAAAAAGGTGTTTATCAAATGTTAATGGAAAATCCTGCTGGATTTAAAACTTTCTCTAATTTTATCAGTGCTATATAGTTCTGTTTAATACTTTCACAGAATCACTGGGTTGGAAGAGACCTTCAAGATGATTGAGTCCAACCCAACCCTAACACCTCAGCTAAACCCTGGCACCCAGTGCCACATCCAGTCTTTTTTAAACACATCCAGGGATGGTGACTCCACCACCTCCCTGGGCAGACCATTCCAGAACTTTATCTCTCTTTCCATAAATATTTTTTTCCTAATTTCCAACCTGTATTTCCCTTGGCACAGCTTGAGGCTGTGACCTCTGGTTCTGTCAGTGCTGCCTGGAGAAAGAGCCCAGCCCCAGCTGAGCGCAGGCACCTCTTAGGAATTTGTAGAGAGTGGTAAGGTCACCCCTGAGTCTCCTTTTCTCCAGGCTGAGCACCCCCAGCTCCCTCAGATGTTCCTCACAGGGTTTGTGTTCCCAGCCCCTCGCCAGCCTCCTTGCCCTCCTCTGGATGCACTCAAGCGTATACTATATTCATTACTATAAAATAATTTTAAAAACATTAATGCCATATTTCTGAGGCAAGATGTTTTAATTTTTGCTGTTTCTAGGCAGAATAATAGTAAATAATGAGTATGGCTGAATTTTTACCTTTTAGTTTTATTTTTGCTGCTTAAATTTGTGTGAAGAAATCTGAGTCACTGTCCCAGTGCTAAAATAAGCATAATCCTTGATCTCCCATAAGGAGACTTTGATTCAGAGTAATCTATTATATGTTGTTTGCAATTAACTAATCCTCCACGAAATACTTTATTCTGTTCTTCTACTTCAAATGTCATTTTATTGTGCTGGATATGAATTCAGATTAGCTGCAATTTTCCAATATGCAAACCTTTACAAGAGACAGTTGTAATTAATTTGACCTCCCAGGTTGGCCTTGCACTCGGACTGTCTTTGGAAGTTGCTAATATGGAAACTGAGCTCATTGCCCATGTAAATAGAATTTATTTTCTTTTAACGCAATTGTAGAAAGACACTGCCAAGTTGGAGGGTTATTGAAAGCATGAACTTTCAGTTTCTGGCAATTTTTTATAGCCTCTAGTGTTTTATCTGGTTTGGGCAGTGTTTTGAAAGCTATTTCATAGAAAATTGTTTACAGCACTTTGTCTCTTTTCCCCTGAATAGCTGTGAATCTTTAGCTGTATGTGCTGTTAGCCATCTTGTGCACTGAGTTGCATTACCTTGTAAACATTTTGCTTTATCCTGTGAATTTTGGCAGATTGGTCTCAAACCGCTATAATTCAGTTGGCATATTTTCAAGAAAACTGAATCATAAATGGCTACAGAGAGTTTTCATTTTATGTAGGAATGTGTGGAATTTGTCCACATAATCCCCAATAACCTAATCTCCTCGTGCCATGGTTCTCCTGCTCCCTTGTCTCAAATGGAGTTCATATGCTCATAAAAGGCAACAAAAAAGGACAGCAGTTCTAGGCAATGATGGTAGAGGGGAAGTTCTCTGTGTCTTTAAGTTTTACAATTCTTTTCCTATTATTAGATCTGAGATTATTGTATTTTGGTCATATTCAGAAACTGGTTTAGATTGGGAATTTATTTATGGTTTCCAGAGTAAGAACAGCCAAATGCTGGGCTTCCAAGTTGTACCCAACATTCCTTCTGGTAGGAAACTGCACTTCCTGTGAGTTTACAGATCAAAGACAAGCATCAGAATGCTGGTTAATTTAAAAGTAGCAGCAGCATCATCAAGCCTGAAAGAATAAACTCAACCCATCACAGAGCTACATTTCTGGTTTTCTCACTGGCTATTTACTGTAAAGTGGAACAGTCTGTAAGTTTCCTAACCCATAAAATGGCATGGGGTACTTTAAGCCTATGTTTTCTAGCACAATATTTGACCTTGATCTGTTCAGTCTGAGCAGCAGCATTTGAAGCCTTTGTAGGTTGCAGTTTGGGGGACTGGAGGAAGCATTGTAAAATTCAGTGGCTGATGCGAGACCTGTCTCTGATTCAAACCCCTAACTGACACAGGAGATGCTTGAGAAATTCTTTATTGTAACTGGAACATAAAATGAGCTTTCTTCCTACACAGGGCAAATCCCAAATCTCTCTGGAACTGTAATTGACTCAGAATGTGATTAATGTAACTTAATTGTCTTGACTGTACATACATCAAGCACATCACCACCATCTGAGTCCAGGGTGCATTGAATCGCTGTCTAATTTCCAAAGGCACTTTAAAGGATGTCATCCTCTTTGTCTAGACACTGACACCTTTTAAGATGAGGAATACCATGTTCTGAAGTCCGTGTTGCACCTTGTTTATACCAAAGATCTGATTGCTGCCTACAATACATTAGGCACATCAGAATGGCATTTTCATTCATCAGCTCCTATCTGAACTGTCACTATCAGAAAAATTGAGGGGACTGACAAAACCTTCTTCCTTTTCAACCTGAAATGAAAAAATATATTAAAAATATTGTCTGTTAATGGACAGCAGCACATGACAATAAATTGCAAAGCTGCTCTCTGATACAATCTCAAAGAATAAGGCAGAAGTGCAGTCGATTCACTTAGTATTTCTGTGTGTAAGCTCAGCCAGAAAGTTTGAAACTAAAAAGCCATTTTTAGATATAACTGGTGATTTAGCTGCCTGTCCCTCCCTCTTCCAGGTCATTAAGTAGGTGGTGCTGTGTTTTTGTTTGGTTTTAATATGTCTGTGCAATAAAAATATAACAGATTTCAATTTTTTTATCCATTTGCTCCTGAAATGGAGTATAAATGAATTGCACCATGAGGTGCAGACAGTATAGGGATTCAAAGAGGTGACAGTATCAGCATATGAATTCAAATGTATACACATGTATACATTTAAAAGGACATCTCAATTTTGACAGAAAGCATTAAAGACATGAAATTCATGGCTACAACTGAAATGTACCATATGTCCTCCAGCACTTAGACACAAAGAGCACATTAGCAGAGTAATTAAAGGGCACCCTGTTGTGGCTAGGTGGTGGAAGACATATGGTGTAGCATGAGTAACCATGAATTTTTAAGTTCATATTGTTTTTGATCATAACCTTGTTCTTTGTATTTAATATAGTGTATTTTTTATGCATTACTGCATGCTTCACTTGTGTTGGAGGTCTCCATTTCAGCACAGAGATTTAAATCTGCCAGCCTAACTAATGATTTTTTTGTGAATTTTGTATTTTAACATAAAATGACTTAAAATGTTGAAGTCACAGACTTCATGATAAAGGGGGCAGCACATGTGTTCATGGCTTTCTTCTCTTTCACACTTTCACTTCCTTCTCACAAGTGCAAAGGACCCCACGAGACATGGAGACTTGAAAAACATAGATTGTTGCAGCCAGACTGTGCAGATTCCACCTCCTCTTGAAAACAAAGCAATTCTTGTGCCTCTTCCTCTTTGTCACTCACAGCAAATGCGATGCTGCCAAAATTCAAGCTGAGAGTTTTTGCTGGTGATGTAAAATGTAAGATAGGATCCACTTTGCATGGCTTCAGGTGAAAGATTTCCAGCTGGAACAGAGCAAACCCATTGATTTATCTGTAAATATGTTATTCAGGGTCCCAGAGCTGTGTAAGTCACTTTATTTACATAGATGATTTTCTAGACATAGCCATCCTCTGGAAATGCAAGTATCTGGTAGGGATATAAAATCAGAGTATAAATGAGCCTTTTGTCTTTAGGCAAACAGAACATCTCTGAAAGTTTTGTTCTAAGACAGCGAAATTAAATAGCAGCCTCAGCACGAGCTGTTAGTTGAAACCAGGCTTTGGCCGTGTTTTTCACTGGGATGTAGCTGATCCATGTGAAACTTGAGGCTGACCTTGGGGAAGTAGCAATGAGGTGATGAGTACCTGTGTGGATTTGGGTCTACCAAGATGCAAATCTAAGGGTGGTCTTTGCAGCTGAGATCCCTGAAACTCCAGGGCATGGTGGGGGCACTAAGCCAGTTCAACAGTGACATTCCCTGGCAGCCCAAGCTGTGGATGTACGTGCATGAACACTGGGACAGATCTGTGACAATTGCACATCAAATTTGGCAGATATCCTCAAACCACTTCTAGCACTATTTTTCTCCCTTTTATTCTCAGGAATTAAAGCTTTCACTTGGAGTGCAGGGTCCTTCACAGATCTTTGAAGTCCAAGAAAGTAATATATTTTTAAAACAGTTCAACTTTTCATCAAATATTTAAAGATTCATAGTACCATTTACATCAGGTGACCCTCAATGTTTCTTTTTTATCCAGTGTAGATCTCTTGTAAAAATATATGTACATTGCAAGGAGTGGAGCGTGGAAACTCACTTAGAGTCATCAGGCTGGAGGCAGGGATTTAGTCATTCTCCCAGGACATGGAAAATACAAACTTGGTTCCATCAGACTGTTCAGAGATTTAAATCCACTGCCTCCTACTCCCAGTGTGAGTAATCCAACCATCACGCTGCTACAAAAAAGTGAGGCATCAGCACCAGAGAGTATAGTCCTGACCAAATTTGACTGTTCAAGTGCCTCTGGGAGGCTTTAGAGAGGTTGCTGTGTGCTAAAATCAGATCGTGGGGGCTCAGCTCAGGAAATTAAGGCCTAACTCCCGAGCTTTTGAGTTCTTACACAGTTTTTTATGTCTTCAAGGTTAGGTTGCCCAAGAAAATCAGTGGATTGGTGGGCTTCAGATCTGTCAGTGGACCAGGTTCAAGTTTCATGGACCAATTTCTTCCTGCTCCATTTGGGCAGAGCTCTTAGCATTCATTGCAGCAGGGAATGAGAGCAGCTCACCCAAAAAAGGATAGCCTGCATCTTGAGGTGGACAATTTTAACTGAGATGTGCTAGGGTGTAGGAACTAATTGAACAAGTGCTTTGCACTCCACAGTAGTGCTCAGCCCTCCTCTCCAGTGAGGGTGGAACTTGGTTCTTAACTTTAATTTCATTTCAGTCGTGACCATTATTGTGTTAGGTGCCCAATTCCAGGCTGTGCCTAACCAGTGCTGCATTAATTGTTCAGAAACAAAAGAGGAGAGAGAGATTTCCTGTATTTCTCAGACAATAAAGCAATTTTCTCCATGCAACATCCTTCTGTATGTGGTAGTGCTTTAAGCTTCAAGCTGAGTATTGTAATGGAAGTGGAACTAGCAAAAGTTTTCTGTTATAACTGCTATTCATTGTTACCTTTTTTGACTTCTTTTCTTTTGAGTGGGTGTTTAGCTCACTATCTCAAATAGATAAATGTTTAATTTAACTGTGAGGTATTTTTTTTTTGTAGAAATTAAACACTCACATGGTCCTAGAACAATTACAGTCTGTAATGTCTGGGTAATGCAATGTAGCCAACTGTAACCTTTAATTAGGTTTGCCTTCAGAACATTGCCAAGTGAGAATCTGAATTCAAACAAATGTCCAGATCTCCTTCTTGGCATCTACTTTTAATATCTGTGAGAGCTTATTTTTAGCTTGTTATGCTGTTAGCCCTACACGCTCCATTACTGTTAGAAGAAGTTGTACAGGAAGAGTTTCATTTCTAAAGGGTTGTTTTACAAACTGACTTTTCTGGAATCAGAATTCCATCTTTTGTCAATTTCTATTCATTTAATCTTCAATGCTAATAAAAAGAAATCTGCAGGTTAACAAAGGAAAAGTTAAAATCATTTAGGCTTCTAAATGAGAAGAGACTTTTCTTGGGGTTTTTTGTCTCATTCTTGGATTCTCAGATACAAAGATTTAAATGTAAGCTCTTCTGGCCTCGGCGTCTTCTTTCTCTGTGTGCAGCACTTCACAGTGCTTGTCTCTGGTCAGAGCATGCCTTGAAGAGAAAAGAACTATCAAGAAGTGTTTTAACTAAATGAAGTGTTCGAAAAATGAAAAAGAATGGACTTTTTAATATTTTTTAACAAATATTTCTTCAGGTTTCACTGGCTAACAATTTCCTAGGTTCAGTGTGGAGTTTTGGTGAGATTCATGAAGTTATTGAAGATGTGCAATACCCTGTCTCAAGTAGTTTTTTGGCTTTGCCACAGCTAAAACCTTGAACCAGAGCCTGTTTTACCACATGCAGGAGCACCCATTGCCAGGCTCTTGGCTCCTATGAGAATGCCTTGTGCTCATTTCCTGGACTGGATTTCATTGAATAAATATTAATTTGGTGGAAGTGTCGCTTTAGTCTCTCTCCATTTTCTAGCCATTGATCGATGATCTTCTCCTGTGGGTTTGTTGATTCCCCCACCACACCTTTATTTTCTGTAAAAAGCAGTTTTGAAATGTTTTGACCCATGCATAGGTGTAATGGAAAGTGCAGCATTTCAAGTCAAAAAACATTTTTTCATAATTCATCAGAGGAAAAATCCTCTTAAGATGTTTGTCTTTATGTCAAACTACCTGCCTTTTACTCCTTAGTGATTCATAGCTCTCCTCAGCAGTGAATTTTCTTTTTCCTACTATTTTTATATTACATTGAGCTTGATTTGTGGACAGGAATATATTCTTGATAATCAGCATTCTTCTGATCCAGGAATTGCCTGGGATATATCTTTGTTTTGTACTTTTCATCATAACAGAAATGCTCTGGCTTCAGCTGTTGTCCTGTTCTCTTGCTCCTTCTGGTTGTTTGTTCCACATCTCCTGTTTACTCAAGACTGTACTGAGCTTTTGGAAAGATCTTTTTGCTGATTTTCCTTTTTAAATTTTTTTTTTTTTAAATTAGTCACTGCAAACGAGCAGTTTGTAAATAATCTGTGTCTAAACACATAAAAATAGAAAATCTAAAATAGATAACTCCAGGGATAATGCTATGTAAACCCTCAGGTCTCTGTTGAATGTAAGGCAGTGGTCAAGGTTATATTTGCTGCATATTTTGCTGATCCCGTGGTATAGCCAGGCAGAAATAAAGCACAAGGATATCTTCAGGATGTCCCTTTGGTTTAATGAAGAAATATGCTGATGCTCTGCAATGTTTCATCTTTAATATTTAATCAAGGACATGAAATCTGAAAAACAAGAAATGTTTTGTTCAGGGAAGTTTATTTTAGAAGCTACGTTTTAATTTAAAAAACCCATTTTTTCTCCTTCTACTTTTTTTTTTTGGTTGAAAATTATTGTGGGGGTGAGTCAGAATCTTATGGGAAAAATAATCATGCTGAAATGACAACAAAGCCTACTTTGTCTTGTAGTGGTGGCAAATTTCAGCACTGCTGAATTCCAGTGCTGACTTTACCATTTTCCTGATCTCCATTTAAAGAAGTATAAGAGCTTACTTTCATTTAGTAATGAGATGGGATTGAAAAACGTATCTTTGTTAGATTATCATCACTGGGAGATACAAAAAAAAAAATTAGTGCAAGTATTCATATCTTTCATTTCTTTTGATGCAGTTATTCAGTTGCAGTATTCAGCCTGCTTGCAAATGTGAGGAAATGTATGTCAGAAGATTCAAACCTTTCACACACAAGTTCATTTTCCCCCACTGCTGTTTGATTTAAATCAATGCCTGAAAGGTACTTTTAAGTCCTTTGTATCCTTTGGAGTAATGATGTAAGCTGTCAGGGACCCACCAAAATTAAAGAAGAAAAATAACTCCTGCTTTAAACAGAATCCCAGAAATCCAACAGAAACTTTACAATTGGCATTAAGGATTCAAATGCAATTGTTTAATGAAGATGTTAGCAGGTGATTTTTTTAAGCAACATGTCACTTTAATGTTCTTCTTAGTGCAGCTGTTTTTACAAAAAAGCAGAGGGGAAAAGAGCATTGTAAATCAAAGTCTATTTGGCAATTTGTGGGTCACTGGGAATTGGGGACACACAGATCAAAAGTTTGCAGCTCAGGTGCCTGAACTCTTTCTTAGGGCTACATTCCTTAAAAAGCATGGAGCTATTTCCAAAGATACAGAAGCTGCATCAGGAGTGCTCTGGAAGGTGTCCAGTCTCATCTGCTGCCCAGTGCCCACCATATTTGCCTTCTTTTCCTGCAGTTCAGACAGTTCCCAGAGAGGAAGAATAGCTGAACACAGCTATAATTTTACTTGAGGCTTCTGATTTTTTTCTGCCTTATTGAAAGTGCAAGGGGGAGAAGTGGTGATAAATAAATAGTTTTAATTATCCTGTAGAACAGAGGTCCTGTGATGTGTGTTTCATATTTAGTGTTTAATTTTTTAGACACCAAAATATGAAACATTGTTGAGGGGATACCTGTGGGAATTTATTTAACACTGGAGGTGATACAGAATCCTCAGCTAGGTTTACACTAATGCAGGTTGGTTTGCCCAAATCTGTGTTTGTATTTGCTCTTTGAAGGTGCAAAGAGTGTTTCCAGCTCCTTTTCATTTCCTTGTGGGCACCAAACCACACCTCTGTGAAGGTGGGGCTGTGTGGCCAGACCCCAGCACATCACACTGGCGCTGCCATCGTGGGGCATGAGGAGTGACAGCAATGTCCTCTCATTCCTTCCTCTCCCATCCTGACACCCCTGGCTCAGCTTCAGCCTTCATTTGTGTGCCCCCATGACCTATCTCAGATGTTTTACCCCAGCAAATGAAGCTCAAATTCAGGGTATGTTATCAATAGGATGCCGATAAGATTTTGCAGAGAAAGGACTTGGAAATTGTTTTCATTGAGTATTGAAGACCTGGGCAGCATTTAAGAAAGCTCTGAGTCCAGGCAGTGTTCAACTTTAATTTCAGTCTAAGATTGAAATTTTTGCCCTGCAAGTCAGCTCTAAATATGAATTTCCTTACATGTATTTAGGAAGCAAGTCAGACACTGTAAGTGAGCAGTAACGGTAAAATATTGGAACAACAGCAATAGACTGTGGGTTTTTTTAAAACATCTATTTATAGACTGCTTTCTGCTCTAAGGATTAGGGGAATAGAAGCTGGGATTTTTCTGCTCCTTGATGAGTGTAAGTGAAGCATATTTGCTAACACGGTTTGACATACAATATATTTCAGTGCTTATGGTACCTTATGGTATGGTACTCCTGGTACAGTACCTTATGGCATTTTATTTAGTGTTTGTGAGGTTTGCTGATTGCTTCCCAGATAATTTATTTTTATTGGCAGCTAGCTTTGTGCCCTTGTATGGAAATAAAGCTGAAGCAGGGTGGTTTTTTTAACATCTACAGAATTTCTGAAGCATTTTAAAATAATAATACCTTGTTTAGCTGTTTTGGCTGAGAGATTTGCCTCTAATCACTTGAAAAGTAGGGAAATTCTTATCTTGAATACTTATGTGCTATGAAATTAAGATATAACCAATCAGATACCATAGAAATTTTCTTAGCTTGGAATTTTAAGAATCTAATGCTCCCACAGACATTTTCAGTCTGTCTGCATGGATCCAAAAAGCCATTTTTTTCTGTTTAAGCCATGAAGGATGGACTCATCTCTCAGCTCAAGATATAAATGCTCTTTCTTGCTGAGCATTGATAAAATGTTTCATAGTTATCTTCCTGCCTTTTGTTTATATGCTGTAGCATACACCTCTCCCCTATGATTCCCATTTGTTTGCTGCCAAGTATAATTGCAAATCCCAGAGACTTCAGCAGCTCTGGCTTTACAGAGTCCTATTTTAATCACAGTTAAAATCTAATATGAAAGAACATCCATATTGTATTTTCTTTGTGTAGCATTATGTCTTTTTTGATGATAAAAGAGAGATGACTTCTCAGATAAAGACAATATAGAAGGTCATTTCCTATATAAAAATACCCCACAGTTATCCCTATTTTAGTTTAGAAAATACTTGCAGCATCACAAATTGGACTATTAAGATTTTCCTTCAACTGAAAACATACTATAAATTTGCAAAGCCAAATACCAACCTTTTCTTCAGCAGATGTTTTGCTGTTTAATCACTGCTTTTCATTAAAAAGCATGCGCCTACTGTTGTGTTTTGTATGGTCCAGTCACGTATCAGGGTCACTTTTTAAACTCCTTCATGCCTGAGGAGCAGATGGTTTGAAAAGCAAGCAACAAAATCCAACATCTCCCTGCTTTCATTGTTCAGAGCCTTGCTCTTGTTTCTTGTGCTGTGCTCCCTCGTGCTCCTCCCAGCCAACTTTTAATTTGCTCAAATGGGCTCATTTCTTTTGCTTGTATTGAAGAAACTCTATTGGAAACCATATCAAACCAGCATAGCTCTGCTCTATAATATTGCTTCATTTTTATTATTATTTTTTCCTGTTTTTCTTTTGCTATGCACAAAGCAAAAAATTCTCAGTTTTACTCACTGCATCTCAAATTATTGGCCAGATTCATAATGGGTCTGAAGAGTGATGAAATTGGTAAATACAGGTGAACAGACAGGAAAAACAAAAATGGGAAACTAAAATGATTAATCCCCAAAGTAATAAAATGTTTATCTTGGAGACAATGGGTTAAATGCTGGAACAAAAAGAGGTATCTTATGTTTCTCTCATTCTAAATATACTTTAAATGCCAAAATAATCTTCTGTTCTGTCCTTACAAATTGATTCCAATTTGTTAATCAAAGACTGTAATGAAATGACTCAAACCATACTCTTGTTCCACTAAGCAGTTTGCTACAGTTTTTTTTTATTAATTATATTCAGACTGCAAGAACCATCAGAATGTTAAAAATCCTAAGGATAGTTTGCCAACATCTATCACTAGATTAGAAACAGCTCTGCAAAACCTTCAACAAAGCAAATAATATTCCATCATAAAATCAATACAACTAAGCATTGTCAGCACAGTGCTGACAGTTCCAGCTAAAACAATTTATAATTTTTGAAGAAGATATGTTGTAAATAGAAGCTAAGAGGTCTGTGAAAGATATGGCCAGTAAACAGAACCTAGATGTAAACATTTTACTGCTGGTACATGTGTGTCAGCTTTGCTTGGCCTTTCTCTTTACCCAGATTATCCCTACCACAAATTCTGAGTTGCATGGATTGAGTTTATCTTTCATGGCAGTTCAGCACCCTGTACCTTGCTGATTCCATTGCCTGTGCACTAGGAAGAGTCCAAGGGCCTCTTTCGTCTCCCTTGGTGGAATACCTGCTTCTAGGAACACTGAAAAGACCATGGGGAATATACCAATATCTGCACTCCTAAGAGAGCAGAGAGCACTGCTCTCCTGGCTGCTAAGAACATCATGTACCACCGTGGTGATCTGGTGCTGCTTCTCACAGGGAATGGTTTTGAGGGTAATACTCATAAATTCTGCAGTGAGCTCAAAATGTTACAGTGTATCTCCCAGAAAATCTACTTTTGATTTATGGATGTCAGATAATAGAGGGTGATTAACGGAATCTTTTAAGATTTATTTTTAATTTTTTTTTCTTTTTGATGATCGATAATCCTCCTGTTTGAAAATGCATGAGCTGTTCTTAGTTTGAAATATTTTAGTTTCAGCTTTCAGTCTCAGGGCCTTCACTAGCCCTCATTCAGCTGAGGTCACAAATGTTTCTGCCTTCGAAATGTCACCCACAAACCTGGGCAGCTTTTTGGGCTGTTCCAGCTGCCCGAGCATGACTGTGCCCTCTCCCAGCCTGCAGTGCCCATCTGAGTGTAACCACACTCTGCAGCCTCAGCACAGGCTCCACTGCAGACATGCCCTTTCAGTGAGCCACAGATGAAATATGATTCTCTTCCAAACTTTTCCATTATTACAACTTTTATTTTTCTCACTCTTGAAGTGTTTCTATCAAAACTTTATTCTGCCTGATGGTGCAGACCAGAACTCATTGCATGTGTGTGGTCTGTATTTGTTTCTGCTGTTCCATGTTTGTCCATTGAAGGTCTAATTACCACAATGTTTCATCCTACCCACTGTCTCCTAATTCTAAAGTAAAATAGTTGCTGAGTGATTTGCTGTCTCTTTTTAGGTTGTGTCCTGCAGAACTTGTATTTGCCAAATGCAGAGACAGTTTTGAGTTAGATGGACCACTGACCTAACCCAAGATGATGTTCCTTATATTAAAATATATCACCCCAGTGATTTATCCATGTCATTATCCTCAAAATGTATTCTGCATATGTCACCCACCATATCACCATGTTTTCTTTTTTTATTCATAAAACTGCCAGAAAAGGGTAAATTTACATGGGGCCCACACTAGAAATATTTCATGGAGTGATTCCTCATGTTCAGAAGCCTTTCTGGCTCCATCAATGTAGTCAATTTAATTAAAGAAAATGGAGGTTCATGACATTTGGATAGTGCTGTTTTCATTCCAAATATTATGAGAGAGGAAGCCAAATACTTTGTGAAGCCTGAAGCAGGGGATGTTGATAGAGTGCCTGTCATTGCCCTGCAAAGGAGAGATCCTCACCCCAGGGTGTACCCAGCTTGCCACAGAAGTGAGAACAGTGCAGTTGCCTCCCTGTGATCCTCTCCCTCACCTCTAGCCTTCCTGAGAAGTGGGAAATATTCTGTTGGAGGTGTCAGTACTGTGATAAGGTACATTTCCAGGACCCAAATTAGGATCTCTGTAGCCTTATTGTTTCCTCAGCAATCTCTTAGAAGGGATAACTTTGTTTTCTGTAGCTGCCCTGTTATCTTTATGAAACTGTAATCTTATTTCTTTGAAATTACCTATGCTCTCCAAATCCTACTGCTTGTTAGTAATTATCATCTGTTTTTCTTCCTTCCTGATTTTCTGCATATCTCTACATTTGTCTGTGGATTGTACATGAGATGAAAAGGTCATATTTTGAATCTTTTTGCGCTTTAACTCTTTTCATAATACCTGCACTGATGTTGTTATATTTATCCTCAGAACCTATTTGTGTTCATTATTAGAAATTGGACATCAATTTGGATGAATCTTTGATGTGTCCTAATGCAGCAGTTTTTACACAAACACACCTAGTGTGTGCATTTTTTTTCCCTGGTAATTCATGCCATTGGGCATGAATCCTCTTCTGGAAGACTAAATATTTGCAAAGGTGCTACACCTTGAAGGTTCATCCAGAGTCTAGAAAGAAGTGTGATCAGTTCCTCATATTTCAGTGAGAAATCTATGCTCCTGTTTGGATTTTGAGAGTAACTGTGTGCAGTTGTAATAATTTTCTTCTGAAACTTAAAGGCTTGTTTTTCAAAGTGTCTTTGAACAAACAGTTGGGAGCAACGATTTGCCAAACTGTAATTAAAAGGAAATAGACTAATTCTGAGAAGTGTAAACAATGTGCTGAAGATAACAAAAATAGGGCCCTTAAACTGATCCGTGGTGAGCCCAGAACAGGACTTGAGTTTGTGGGGGATTTAATTGCTGGGGTGACACCCAGCATCTTGCAGGACCATGCATTTAGTGTCCTGCAGTAACATGTGCAGTTTCTATGGGTTTGCCAACAAATTCATGGAATTTTTTGTCCTCAGCTGCATCAGCTCCCTGTTGCTCGTTAACATACTTTGCCAGGAAATTCATGGCATTTTTAGGTCTTCAGCTGTGCATTAATCAACTCCCTGTTGCTAGCTAGCATACCTTCTTTTTCCTCTCTGTGATAACAGTTTTTTGCTTTACAAATAAAATCTGAAAGTAAAAGCTTGACCTACCTAAAACTAATGTCAAAACATCCTTTTTCTTAGAAGCAAAGCATGTGGATTTCTTACAACACTGTTCTCAGAACTACTCTGCTTTATATAGAAGCTGTTCCATACAATCTGAGAACTGTGGGGCCATATTTCCATACTGAACCCTCGCCTCATTTTTTAAGCTCTTGCCTTGGAGCTTAATTTTTTTGTAAAGAGCTTCCAGTGGTTTAATGTGTTTTCATTAATTTGAGAAAGCTCATGAGATGCCAGAAATGGAAGCAGAGAAGCTTTAGTGGAAGGATGAGGAACAGGATCCTCCTTTTCCCTTCAGTGCTGCTGGGACACATCTGGAATGCTGTGCCCAGTTGTGGGCTCTCCAGCAGCAGACAGACATGGAGAGCTCATTCTCACAGAGGTGGTTCAAGGACTGGAGCATCTTTCACATGGGAAGATGCTGACACAGCTGACTCTTGGGCATGGAGGAGAGAAGGCTCGGGGAATATTATCCATGTCTGTAAATAGGACATCTGTGACAGGATGAGGCAAAGGACACAAATGGAAATGCAGGAAATTCCATTAAATGTAGGAAAAAGCTTTTTTTAATAAGGATGGTCAAACACGTTGCTCAAAGAGGTTGTAGAGTGTCCATTCATGGAGTTATTTAAGCCCCACTGAGAACATTCCTAAGAACCTGCAGGACCTGACCCTGCTCAAGGCAGGGCTTGGACTAAACAATCTCCAGAGGTCCCTTCCAACCTCAAGCATTCTGTGTTTCTTTAAAATCTGTGAAGAAAAATGAATGAGAAGCATAAAATTTTCTTGGTTAGACTAACAGCTTGCTATTTAACTTAAAATATGTAGAGTCACTTTTGTCTGAATCACTTTTATAATTATTTTGATATATTTTGTCATGTATTATCATTTTGAAATATTGGCTCATTCAGAGACAATTTTTTTTTGTTTCAAAAATGTGTCTTTTTGTTATATTTCTAGGATGTGTAATGAAAACATGAAAGAGAAAATTTGCCTGTGTAGTTTCTAAATATCTTTTATATTTCTTTACACTATGAAAGAAATCTAATTACCTTATAAAGAAATACTTATCAATAAGTTATTTTTTTCCTGAGTAAAACAGTCAGATACCTATAAAATGTTACTCTCATAATTTATCCAGTGTTTAATTTTCTTTTCATACATTTGTTAAACATAAATGCTGGGCTTTACAGGATTTTAAAAAATTCAAATGCATTAATGTAACTATAAAAATGAGACTGTTTTTAGGCACACTTTTGGCATAAAGGTAGTAGAGATTTATAATAAGAGTTTCTGCAGGTTATTACAAAACCTGTACACTTTTGCCTGGAAATGTAATTTTTGTGGTCAGTTGCTGGATGGACACAAGTATAGTTTGACACTGGATTTCTGTTTGTGAGCAGATTCTTTTAGCCATTTCCCATCTTCCTCTTTCATTTCTGCATCTATTTCTATTTCTGCATCTTTTTTACAGCTCAAGTTATAAACTGACAAGTGAGGTGGTTTAAGGGCTGTGGGGTATTTTTAAGTCTGCTTTCAAAAGCCTTTAGATCACTTCACTGGTTAGTTTAGGGTCCAGTCCTACAAACCCATGGAGCAAAGCTGTCCTTGGAACACCTCATTGGACCATGTAGGCTTTTAACTTAAGTCATGGATCACACTTTTGTGTGAATTTTTTCTATTTTCCTGTAAACTGTGTGGCTCCATGAGCCTTTACAGATCTCTCAGAAATCTGGTCTGAAGAAGAAAAAAATGTATTCCAATTATTCATTTTCTATTAATGCGCCAAAATCCATCATTCATGTCCAAGTCTGCAATTTGTTAGCCATGTTGAGTCCAAGTGACCATGGAAAGTGCTAGGACATGGTCAAGCCTCATTAAAGGGAAGAAGTTTAGCACCCTGTGTAATGGCACCCTTTATTCAGTGAATGGCTTTTCCCATTTATTTCTATATTCTTGTTTCTGTCTGTCAGTGGTAGTAAAACTTCTTGAGATTCCTTCTGCAGCACAGTACTTTTTCATTTCAGTAAGAATTGGATATGTTTTCTGCAGTCAAAATGAAAAATCTGCACACTTGCTGACTGGGAAATGTAAGGCAAGGTATGCTCACATTTTGGTATCCACTCAAGATAAAATTTTCTTTTTCTACATCATCATATTTTGAGAGAACATACTACTTGTTTTACTATTCACATTTCTGATTTAGAATTTGTGTGGGCCTTTTTATTTTTTCATTTTAATCTGAAATTTTGTTTCAACTTCTTTCTAAAAAAGAAGAGAAATCCAAGTCAAGATATAACCTTTTTAGTTAACAGTGATGTTCTGACAGAGTTATTACTGACTGTATATTCGAAACAGTGTCAAAACCTGACAAGAGAAATGATCTGACCAACAAAGAGTTCCCCTTGTGCTCCCCTTGTAAAGCCTTTTGTCTCGTGAAGAGAAAAGGCCACTCAGGGCATTTCTTTTTTTCTCTTTTTGTATTCATCCATTTAGAAATTCTAAATGGCACTGCTTGCAGGCCAGCTTTAGGATTTGGTGGATTTGGTTTATAAACCTCAGTGTAACAAGGTTTGCAGTACTTTGGTGGGGGAAAAAATGCATGTTTGGCAAGAGTGATGATACCAATTTGCCAATCACAGTGTTGTAGAAATCACAGGTTTTAAGTTTCTTTTGCTTATAATGCAGTAATTGCTTATCTTGCTCTGAGGCACTGTGTGCCATAGGTGTCTGCAGCACACAAAACTTTCCAGGGAAGAATAGAGGGAGGACTTGTTTTCTGCCTTAGAAAAATAGAGGGAGGACTTGTTTTCTGCCTTAGACTGAGCAGCATTTTGTTCTGTAACAGAACAGTGTTGGTAGTGTTGGAGATGGTATTTCTGAAAGTATTGGCTGGACTAAGTTTTATCGCCTTGTTTCAGGCCTTTGGAAATGCATAAAGTAACAAATATTACATCTTTTGTCTAAGTGTCTCCTAACCCCTTGGAACTACATTCTCCTGCAGGCTGAGCACAGCCATGATGTCCATAATCCCCATTTCCAGGGAAATACTGACAAAAGAAAGACAAATTATAACATCTACCATTATTTCTGATTATTGTTATTCACACCTGCAAGCCTTCTGGGGTTGTGAAGGTGACCCAAGGGGGAATGCAGTAATTTTTGGAGTGTAATAATGGGGAGTATTGCTACCTCTATTCTTTTTCCAGGTCACTGTCTAAGCCATTCCAAATACCTTCAGAATGTCTGGATTTGCCTACTAATTAGTCTGAATCAAATATTCATCACATCCCTGTTGATGGGATTGGTTGGAGATCTGATTAACCTTCAAGTGGCTCAGTGACTAAACACAGGTTCTTGTCTAGCTGGTGGGATAATTTCCCTGCCACATATATTTCTTGTTCCTCCAACATGAAATTATTGCAAAGAGATGCCCAACCTGAGCCTTCTTTGACCTTAGTTAGGCACAATATAAAAATCTAAAAGAGAGCAAAGCTATCATTTTATTAATAGAAGAAAGAATAAGCCCTATTATTAAATGAAAGGAAGACTTCTTTTGAGGGAAAAGATGAGGCTGTGAAAATGCTGGAGGTGTTTTCACATCTTATTCTTATAAACCCATTACTATGGTTCACCAAGATTCACCTTTGAAGGTTATGATCCGGTTATAATAGAAAGAAAGCTGTGTGGAAATAAAAGTGAGTTTCCATGTGGTGTGTGGGGGGAGCAGGTGGTTCCCATTAACCCTTCTGAGACCATCCTGACACAGTCACTGCGCTGCAGTCAGGCCTTTCCCTAAAATCCATGACCAAGGCTGCTGCAGAGCTCCCTTCAAATATCCAAAAAACTGGAAAAAAAGTGTAAGGTTGTGCATAAAATCTCTTGTATGTTCCTGAGCAAATCTGAATTCTATAAAGCTTAGCAAAACCCAAGCAGCAATGCACAGTCTGTTCAATAAAATCTTTGCAAATGTTGTAAAAGTGCAGCAGCAACATGCACTTATCAAGAAGATGTTCCTAAAACAATAACTTGCTTTCAATAAATGAGTCTTTAATATTTCTAAGCATTAGAATATATAATTTCAATGTTGGTGTTGTGATGGGGAAGGTAAATTAACTTGTAAAATTAATCATTTTATTTTTAATGAAAAAATATAAATACAGAAGCAATTTTCTATCTATAATATGACTTGAGGGCATGAGGATTTATATTTAAAATACTATTCTCCTGGAATTTCTGCTACTATTTGAGATAATTTAATTTGTGTCATTTGCATATGAAAATATGCATTGAACTAGCAGCAAAATAACCTTTACACAATCTATAATAGCATAAAATACAGTACATTACACTTTCAGTTATTAAGAATAAAAATACTCCATCCAATTTTGCAAAGAAAATACTTCACATAGCTAAAAACCCACACAGAACTTGTATCAGATCTTTGCAATTTGTCTTGCTTTGTTATCAGCCAAAGATCTGAATTAGCTAAAGGTATTTCCACGTATTTTATCTTGCCTTTTTCTTTTTAATTAACTTCCTGAGGCAGAGATGCAACCTGTATTTTGCATGCTTCCCAGTAAGGTCATTCCACAATAGCTCACAGAGCCTGCCAGGGATGGGCAGCACAGAAGGGCTTGAACCTGTGTGTGGTGCTCCCATTACCTGTTATTATTCTCCCACTGAATGGGCATTTTCTCCAACAGCAATTCTTCCCTGTCATAGGAATATCTTGCTAATAATTCAACAGTGAGCATTCCTCATTAATGCCTGGTCCATTACTGACATTGAAGACTCATCAATAGCTGATCAGTGCCATTAGCTGCAGCAGGGCTGGGCTCTGCTTCTTTCCCATCTTTATTTTGTCTCTGCTAGAGGTACATCCATTGTGGTAAATGCATTCAGAGCAGTAAGATTTCCCCTGGAATGGGCCAAGATGAGGAGATTATCCAAAATATATTGCTGAAAATACTGAGGAATATCCTTTCCTGCCTGACCCTTGTATGATTAGGAAATGTTGTGCAGATTTCTAAATACCATTAAGAATTGTTCCATAACTTCTCCCAAATTCATCCCTACTTTAATGTATTACATAAAGTGTGAGGGGTTTTTAAATGTATTCCAGTCTGCCCTTTCCTCTCTGGTGGGTTAAGCCAACAATCCCAGGTGACCTGAAGTGCGCTTTGGCATTCTGTCCAAAGTGCCATTTTCCCTCTTACTCTTTTCATTTATTACCATTTTAAATTATTTCTGCCTTCTGATAGCCAGCTTCTCTAATCGTTCCTCATCATACTCCTTGTTTTTTCTTGTTCCTGCCCTGCTAACAAAAGCCAGGCCTACCCTGTTGACTCAGATCCTGCCATGGCTGGATCTTCCCCCTCCATCCCCAGAAAGCAGCTGCAGGTCTCTGACTCCCCTCAGCAGTCTGCCATGCAGCCCTTCTCCATCATTTTTATTAAAAACACCCACTTTCCACAGAGCTGGCACACTCCACCTGTGTTTACAGAAATTTTCCCTGAGCATTTGGCCTACATTTTAATTGGCTTCTGGAAGGTTATTTTTTTTTTATACATCTTTCCGAGGTACTCTAGCAGCATCTCTTCCTTAGTGACAGCAGGGAAATTTTGGTGGAGGCCAAGAAGCAGCAGTGTGAGACGAGGAATCACTTCCTGCTCCTCTGGCTCTGAGTGGGACAGGCTCCAGACACGCAGCCCAAAGCAGCAGAGGAGAACTTCCTCCTTATTCAACCCCACTGCCTGTGGGGGCTGGCACAGGGTGAGCTTTGGCTGCTGCTGATTTCCTGAGATGGCTCTGAGCTCCCGTGGAAAGCCGGAGCTGCCCCTCCATCACTGCCTGTGCTCCTTGCAGAAACTCCTTTATTCTATTTAAATTTAATTAATTATTTTTTAAAATAATGTTTTTTCCCTTTAAGTTTGCTTTTCCACCCTCTACACATTTTATAACCCTGAACTGGCTTCATTCCTCCTTTTCAACCTTCCTCTGGAGGTGCTGAGGGCTCACATGCAGTATTTGTGATCTCTGACAGTGCCAAGCTGGGTCTCCTCAGAGAGCCACTGATCTTTAGTGTCCTCTAAGGCTCCCCAGTGCTATAGGAAATAGAGCTTTGTGCACAATTTCATTCATGTTGCTTACTTTTAAAATTCTTATGTTTTCTTTTTAGGTACCTATGTCTTTTGCAAGTTAAATCTTCATACATTTCAAAATGAGTTTGGGTTTTTTTAGGACATTTTATTCTGAGTAAGTCTAAACAAGGTACTTCTTCTGTGATAATTGGTCTTTTTTTTTCTTTTCTTCTGGATCTGGTGTTTTGAATAGTTTCAGTCATTCTGAAGTTACACTTTTACATATGCACTCTTGCAGTCCAACTGTAAATGAAAATTGTAAGATTCTGCTTGAGTGCCTCGTAACTGTTAATAAACACACCTGTTCTCTCTATTCTGTAAGTTCTTCTACGCAGTAGAATGAAGAATGACATTCAAAAAGGAAGCAGCATAGACTCAAGAGTTTATTTAAAAGAGATCTTGAAAGACTGAACAGACACACGCAGATCTGTATAATTACAATAAAAAGTACTACTTATTTTTTCCCGCTATCAAGATAAAATGTAAAAGGATGCTAACTCTATTCTGATGTTCATTTTATCTTACAGAAGTGTTTAATTTTATGGCAAGGGCAGTTGAGCTGTGCATAGAGAAATGGATCAAGCAACCTACTTCTTTCTCGGTTTTGGACAAAAAATCACACCAAAACAAAAAGGTCTATTAAAAGACTAATTAGCTTGATTTTCCTCTCTTTTATACAAATAAACATACACATCTCAAAGAATGCATTATCTCTTTAAAAATTCTTTTTCAAAGGGATGTTAGTTTTCAAAAATAAAAATTTAAGTACCATCTTCTATACTTTATAGAAAGAGCTAGACTTTCCATACACGAGTAATGCAGGTGTGTGTGGGATCTGGGCTGTCACTGTAGATAGTAAAGGAAATCTTATGTTATAAAATAAAGATTTTCTACAGCAAAAAATATCTTCAGTGGATGAGCAATCCCACAGTAACTGAGATTCCCCCTCTGAGTGACTTGTATCAATTTTACAGGTTAATTGGGGGTGAGGTCAGAAAATCCCCATTGTAAGGGCCTAGCTAAGACAAAAAACTCTTTCCATCTTTATGAGCTGTGCCTTTAGTGAAACCTCAACTAGCTTGAATAGTTTAGAAATCAGAAAAGCCTGCCAAGAAGAATGAGTAGTTTTACAACCAGTCACAAATTTGCCACCTCTTGAGAAAACTCTCAGCGCCAGCTGCCCCTTGTATCCTTGTCATCTCCTGCTTTTAGACAGGTTTGGGATCAAAGACTGTTTTTCCATCTTGTGGCCTTTGCAGGGCCCATGACATCCACAACCCTCGTCTCTAAAGAGATTAGAAATCAAAATTATTTGTTTTTCTCTGAGTTGCCCCACTTTGTTCATTGCCTTATAGGCCTGGACTGCAGTTTCATAGATTTATTGGTCAGAGTGTACGAAACTGTGTGTGATTGCCAAATGCAGCACCTGAGAGTTCTCTTTTTTTATCAAAAAGGCTTACCTGTTCTTTCTTCTTCTTCATGCCTCAGGTATCAAATTTCCTTCTCATCTAAGTCTTATGGATTGCTGTAAGATATGTGTTTTGTTTCAATACTTACTGTGAATCTCTTTTGTGCATTGATCTTTATATCTTTATGTGTATGGTTTGGAATTATTGTGACTAGCAGATTTCCTGAGGACAAAAAATGAAATCCGGGTTTATGTACCAGCATCATAGTCTTGGCCTCCAGAGTGCAAGCACACTTTTATGTGAACTGCATCAGGGCCCAGGGATCTCGCTGTAATGCAACTTTTTGAAAGATCCGACACAGTCAGATGAAGGAGAGTGGGCCCTTTTTGATAAAGGTACAAAAAACCACATGCAGCTTCTTGAGTGAGCATATCAGCAAACCAAGGCATTTTTTTTTCACCCTTGTTTCCTTCAAGAATTGCATCAGGCAGGATTCAACAAGGTTGCCAATAGTTCTGGAATAATTTCCATCTGTGGCCCTTCTTTAGTGGCCAGGTGTTGATGGCCAGAGCAGCGTGGTGGGGAATACGGAATGTTCTCTGTGTTTTAGTGACAGTGGAGCTGTTTGAGAAGAGATGACAAAACATCATACTGATGGTGCATACTGAAAGACTTGCATCAGACAGATAGTTTCAGTGTCACATATCTGGCATTTACTGGAATACCTATTCTAATGGATGTCACTCACCAGCCAGTGCATGTGTCACTGAGAGACTCCTGATGCCAGTCCTGTTCCAAAAGCTGCTGCCTGCTGCTCTATTCTGGGTGATGGTAGGAGAGAGAACATTTTAATGTACTGAAAAGTACAATTATTTTTTCCATGGGATGGTATTTATTGCTATAGAAATTCCAGGTAGATCAAATCCTTCAAAATCCTGATGGCAGGCCAAATCTGTTGTTTATTTAATGTTCAAATGCAGGTTATGTAGGAACTTTATGCTCCCTGAGGAATGGGCCACCAAGCTATCCTTTGTTTTCTCATGAACTCTGGTGGGATGAACAGGCCAGGTGAAGGTATCAGGGAGAGTCAGTTTACCGAACAACTGAGACTCAAAGAGCAGAAACTGAGAGTGTGAGAATCCTTCCTCACAGGCACAGTATGCTGTCGCTTGAATTTTCTGCATAAAAATGTTACACGTGCTCCTCATCAGTGCAGGAAAGCACAGATCAGAAGATAAAAAGGAGTTTTTCCAGTGTAAAAACTGCATTTATTGTTTGAGGCTCTTGAGGAGAGTCACCAAAGCAGTAGTTCCAGCCCTGCCCATGTCCCCGCTGGCAATGCCACCTTTGTGCAGCCTCAGTCCTCCCAGCCAAATGAATGAATCTGGCCATCTGTATTTACACTCATTGTCTCACCAGCTCCCAGAAAGCTCCTTTATTGCTTATGTATACAGTACTTTAATGATATGGAAATTCACTAGTCACAACTTTAATGAACAACTTTTCTTGTATTCAAATGAATAAGATGCTGATGGCTGTTTCTTTGTACACAGCAAATGGTACTTCTATAAAAGCCACAGTAAATCAACAGCATAAGCTGATTTAATTACTAATTTGTTGCAATGGCTATTCCCATACCTAGCATAACACTGTGTATTCAATTATCTTTCACCCTAATGCAGGTATGCTTTGGGTTACATCTCTAAATAGGAAAACAGGTTTTGAATTTTTCTGTTTGATTTTTCTTTTGTTGGTTTTTTTTGTTGTTTCTGTTGTTTGTGGGGGGCTGTAGCTCTTTTCCTTTCCCTTTTTCCTTTGCAGCTGGTAAAACTAGCAGCAACTAGCATGTGTCTAGTGATTAAGACTTTTTCTCTTTGTAATTGTCAGATTGATTGGGACAATTGAATGATAATGAAAAACAGCTTGTTCCCTCATTTCCAGAGGTGACACTTTCTGCATAATACTGCAAAATATAACAAAAGGGTTTTCTTGGACGCTGCTTAAAGTTAATTGACAGCATCTGTTGTTTGGAACAACGGAGAGAAATAGCATTCCCTTGGCTCTTGGTCACGTTACTCAGGATTAGGCACTGTCACGCCAGCTGATATCTGAATACACTGTATCTATCCACAGGCTCTTAGTGGGCTTGCCGGTACGTCAAGGTTCCCCTTTGTAAATAGCTGAGTTAAAAAAAAAATAGCTCATTAAATTAATGATAAACTTCCTGAAAAATCTGTGGTCTTTATTAAAAAGGAAAAAAAAAAAGAGTCAAATTACAATAAACAGTGGGATATGGAAATAATGGATAAGTTATGAACTTCTATTTTTTTTAAAGCATCTTTTACTTTAAAAATCTAACAACAGCTTTCCACTGCTATTTTATATCTTCTAGGGGTCTATATATCTATAATAGCAGTAAACACTGCAGACACAGGATTGTTTATTTTGCCAGATAGAATCCTAAATAGTTTTGAGAGCATGTCAAAGAAATTTTTATTCTACAATTCTCACAAAAAAAAAAAAAAAGGATATAGCTTAATTTTGCTCTTAGAGTGGCTGTCTGTGTCCTGAGAGCCTGACTATCATTAAATATGCACATCCTTTTATCTTTTGGCAAACTTTTGCTTTCATTGCTGCTCTTTAGTCAGATGTGCATTTTTCTTTATGAGATTTAATATTTCTCTTTTAGAACATTGATCAGTGTCCAAAGTCACTTAAGACCAGCAGAAAAATCAATAGTGAGTGTGGATTGGCTGACTTGGAGCTGCTGCTGCAGCTGATCACCAAGAAAGCAGGGATTTGATTTGATTTTGCATTTTCAAGTCATTCCCCTGCTCTGCACTGTCTGTCAGTAAACTTCGAAATTGCTGATTTGAAAATAAATGAACACATGTTACTGCTTGCATCCATTTCTTTTACTTTTCTTTTTTTTGGTCCTGAACACAAAATGGCAAACACAAATATTAGCATTATTGTTGCTTACATGGCTGCAGGTGTGTGGCGAGCTCCAAGCTGAACTCAAGGTCAGATACTTTATGATGTAAACTCTTGAAGTTAAGATTTGTATTTACATGGAGGGTTCATCAAGCAGCATATGTTAATGAGCCAGTTTTGTCATGTTATTCTGGCAAGTAATTTGACATTTTGCTGTAATACTCTTATATTGAGCTCAGTATCATTGACAGTCAGATATTGAACTGAATGTAATCAGGACCAAGAAAATATTTCATGTCCTGTGCTGTAATGTACAATATGTTATAATGTAAGATTTTCTCTGTAGTGTAAAATGTAACAAATTGCGTTATTTCTTATTCTGAACTCTTTAGATATTGATACAATTACTGAATTGAAACAGAAATAGATTTTTGCTGGAGTTTATTCTTCTATTTAAGTTTGATAATGCATTGTATTATATTGTTTGTGTTTATAAATAATGCTTTGGAGAGAAAAGGCACTAAAAATTCTCCTTGTTATAATAAAATTCAGAATAGTCATACCGTGCTAAATTAGCTGTTTTTAAATTATGCTTATGCCTTTAAAATATTTCTGAGTTTATATATTTATTTATGTATATATGTGGCAATTGCTGCATGGTATTTATAATGATTCTTATATTAATGTTTATTTCATATTTATTACTAAGAGCAGATATACCAAACCTCTGTTTCAGAGCTAAGCAAAGGAACACATGTAAGGATCATGTTCTTTTTAATATCAACTGAGTTTTAACACTTGTCATAATATAGCTGATGCAATATCCACTTCTCTGTGCTCACACCTCAGCAACAGATCTAAATTATGTTTTCAAGAGAAGCTGTAAAGATTTTAAATAGTCATACTACGTTGGTGATGCTACTACAATACTGAGAAACCTAGATTCAGAATTATGTAATTTGAAAGTCCTTAATGTAATTGAAAAATATATCGGTGCCATAAATACCAGTATGAAAGTTCAGGAAATGTGTTTCTCTCCTACTTTCTCTTCTCTTTTGGACTGGTTAGGGCTGATCTCAGCAGTGTCAGTAATTATTATTCTGATGACTTGCCCCTGAAAGGCACTGGCTTGTACCTGTGGGGACAGAGAATCCATTTGCCTGGCGCCGGGGAGTCGGAGGCGCAGGCTGGCGCCAGCTAAGGGAAGGGAAAGATGATTAATATGTCTTATAGATTCACTGTCTCTTCACTTGTCCTAGACCTGCCAGTAATTCCACTCCCCTGTGGTTCCACCTTGATCACAGATAATGGAGGCAGATTGAAAGTTTGAAGACACAAGCCTTTCTCTCCTCCTGATCTGACATTACTCACCCAGGCTAAATGAGCTGTACAACCACCAGCACCTGCCTATGGGAAGGCATCTCAGTGCACTTAGCAGTAATGCTGCAATAAAGCAGCAACTGTACTCTAATTAACCAGGTTCCCTTTCTTCCCTTTTTTCCTTTCTTCCTTTCTTTTCCTTTTTCTTTTTACCTGCGCAGCAGGCTGCCATTAGCAAAGCTATGATATTGCAATGGAAACAGTAACATAAGTATTTCTTCACCTCTGAAATATATTATAACTTACCTTTCCCTTTTTATTTCTTTGCAGAAATAGTATAATGCAAGGTTATTTTGTACCAGCAAGGTAGCTGTTGCATTCTAAGGAGTGGAGTTATGAATGGAAAAATAACCCTGTGAAGAGTATCTGTTAAAAATTTTCTTACATAGGTGTATCTTTTTAAAGTTAAACCCCTGTTATTTACCCACTTTTTTTCCAAGCTAAACTGGACTTTGTAGTACAAATGTCAAAGGATAATCTTACAAGACCATCTTTGCAAAACTTCTAGCAGAAGTCTGTACACGTGTGTTGGTACGAAAGTTTATTTCACGGACAAAACAGCAAAAGCAGAAAACATAGTCACTTTCAAGGGGTGTTTTAGGTGATGTCACAGCACACAGTAAATTACAAGATCCATCTGTATATGCCCAGTTTGCACCTTCCTTTTAGATGAATGCTTTATTCTGAATCAGACTGTTAGAGAGAAAATGTCCTTTTTTCTTTCCAAAATCAGACCGAGCAGAACACATAAAAAGGTTTTACAGTGGCAAAAGACAATGTCTTATACAGTCTCCAGAGAGATAAGTCATAACAAGAACCTCTGAACAGGAGCTTTTTTCTGTGTGTGCCCACAAAGTATTTTGCTCTATAGTTCTCTGTGAAGGATTGAGCATTTTAAAAAAGATATCTGGTATTTTTAAGCATCTTTGATTTCTTGGGAGAAAGCCTGACAATCCTTGGTGGACACAGTAAGTTTTATATACCTTTGGCTTATTTTGGTTTTGAAGGTCTGTAAAAGCAGATCTATATTTTTTGGGCAGTGCATAACTAACTCTTTAAATTAAGTTAAGCCCTGTGTTGTATATAATTGCACTTCTAATAGAGATAGTCCAAGAATCTGTACATAGTGAAATGTATTCTGGTTAAAATAACAGATCAGTATCTTCTGAATATTAAAGAAGACTAGCTCTAGCTAGAGAGCTAAATTCCAGAAATTGGCAGACAGCCCACTTTCATATAAGAAAAGTGATACCATTTTTAGGTATCTAGGGTATTATTATGAGTAAGGAAGAGAAGAGGAATAAATAAACAGAGTAGCCTAAAATATTTTCAAGAGCAATATGACCAGGAGTATAAATCTTAAGAGTCATGTTCCTTTAGCAGAAAAACTCTTGGTACTGTATAAAATAGGAAATGTTTACATGCTGTGAAGTCATAGGGAGTAATTTTGTCAGCAGCAAAGGGTGCTAGATCTATTACAGAAACAAAAAAAGAAATTCTCTGTGTCATTGCTCACCTCATGTTGCCACTGGGGAGATATTGGGGGTGACCTTTGAACTCCCAATTCCTGGTCCTGCTAGCTGCTTTCTTGAAGGGATTAGCTAATGCAGCACCAGGGGCAACCATATTAACAAGGAGAGAGAATTGGGGTTATTGTGGGAAAAACCATGACTCATTCAAATGGAAATTCTGGGCTCAGAAGTTGTAAAGGTCTCCAGGCTGGTTATGGGAAAAGGCTGATTTATCATAACAAATAATAGGGAAAAGTTTTAATGATCTTTCAAGGGAAAAATCCTAATTTTAGAGTAAAGAAAAAAAGCCATAGCATATTTAAATTTTATAATTCAGTCCATGATCCATTAAAACCTTCATAGCCGTGATATGTAAGGAACTGTCAGACAGGTTTAAGACAACTTACACTGGTCTCCTAGGATCAAGGATTTTTTGTCCTAAGGATTCACACTAGAGTTTATGATAAATTACAGAACCTGTGAAAGAGGTATCTTTATAAACAAAAAGAAAAAAGAAAAAACCAGGTACCTGAATGTATCAATTTTTTTTGGGGGGGTGTTTTTGGTTTTGGGTTTTTCTTTTTTTTTGTTTTGGTGTTTTTTTTTTTTTTTTTGTTGGGGGGTTTGATTTTTGTTTTGTTTTTTTGGGTTTTTTTTTTTTTTGGTTAAATGAAGTTACTTCTAAAATGTCATAAAGCAGCAGATGAGTAGATCTCAAGGCAGAAAGCAGGTCTTCTACAGCCCATTCCATGACTTCAGCTGTGGAAGTGCCCTGTGTTTTCA
>NW_005054345.1:223310-239489 GCF_000277835.1 Geospiza fortis | reverse complement strand
GTGCACTGATTTGCAAGAGCCCCTGTGCAAACTCTTGTGGGCTATCAAGAAACAACTTATATATTGTTTGTCCTGTTGGGTGTAGAGCCTTGTGTGAATATGTTTTCCTTTCAACAAAGGATCGTAAGCCCTAGAAATTATGTAGAAGAGTAGGCTACATGTCTGCATGCATCTTTAAAATCATTTACTAGTGATCAAAATATCTGCAGGATGGAACAATAAACTACGCAGTGCAGATAATTTATTTCTTACAGCATTGGAATAACAGACTTCCATTTCCTCATTGAATCTGTATAGACCATGTGTAAAAAAAAAAGAAAAGCCAAATATGTTTTCAGCATCTACGTCATTTTTCACAGTATAGTTTGGCATCTTATTACTGCTACAGCTAGAAAAATCATAGCATGACATTTGTTGGGCTGGCAACTATAAACTCTTACTTGTGGGCATAATACTTACTGCCAGGAGTAGTCTCTCTGATTTACTATTTACCACTCTGATTTAGAGCAGCGCTGCTAATGATAGCAAGCATTACACCTCCTGGTAAATGATTTCAGATTTGGCATTTTTAATACTGGGTGTTGGAAGACTAGATGTTGAGTTTAGACGTATAATTTTGTACACAGTGCCACCTGGAGAATTTGGAAATAAGGTTTTGAATATTGATATTTTTTTTCCTTTGGTTTTGCTTCATATTTATTTTAGCTCTGTGGGACTATTAATGAGCTTTTGTGAAGCCTGCTGTGTTTTGGTACTGTTGCCATTTGGTATTGTAACATTCTGCTGGTTGCCTGGTCTAGAAGATGGATCTTCACAAGAACTTGGTTAGAATTGAGTCTGATTCCAGTTATTGAAACCCAAGTATAGATGTGAAGTTGTAAAGTCCCCACAGAGCTGCTGTCTAGATTTGTAAGTTTACAAATATTTTTGGTCTCTAAGTTCCTATGTTTGGACTTCTGAATTTCTTGGATGCTTAAAGACCTATCTCAGATGCATCCATACATTCATCAGTTGTAATAATGTCAGGAGCCAAGTCCTAATCTTTGGCTTCTGCCAAGACTTGTAAACTGGGAATTCTTCAGCCTGTTCTGGGCTTATCCTGATGGGTGGGATCAAGACACAGAGAACTTTCCAGGTTTTGCAGAAAACGAGTATATATAAGGTAGGTGGAGAAAGTATCTTTGCTGGGCTGCTGAAAGTTTTCTTATCGAAGAAATCTTCAAATTCCCCTCATCTAAAATGGATCATGTGTGTAAGAACAGAGAAATTTCCTGTCTGAGCCAAGCCAGCAGCAGACTGGTTAGTCCCTGCCCTGAGGGGACAACTCTTAGGCAGAGGTGAGAGTCATGGCAGGTCTCCTTCAAGCTGGGCAGGTGTCCTGAGCAGTGTTAGCTGCTGACAGTGTCTAACAAATGACACTGCCACTGTCACCAGGGTCTGCATGACCTGACTGGATAAACCTCTTGAAAAACCTGGTCTGATCTCATAGCTGACCCTGACTTGTGAAGGAAGTTGGATTTGATGACCTCTTGAGGTCCCTTCCAACTTGAATTATCCTGTGATCACAGAGCAGATGAAATTGTCCTGGCCCTGGGCATTTCCTGCTGCCTCACATTCAGAGGTGTCTGACTCTTTGCTTGTGTTGGACAGGCAACAGATACACTTTATTTTGACTTGAGAATCTTGAAAATTTAACTCTAAACTACCAGCCAATTCTCTAAGACACTGGCTGCTGGTTTAGCCAATGCCTTCTCTCCAAAGACCCTTTGCTCTTTCAGCTGTACAAAGTACAGTGGAAGGTGAAGTAGTGGTAAGTTTTCCTGCCTCATTTCAACTCTTATGGAAGCCTTCAAGCAAATCTGTCCCTGCACTGAACCAACACAGGCCTGGATTTTAGGGAAGTCTTGTTCAGTTTATGGTTTACATCAAGGTCATAAGAAATTTTTAGGCTTTGCATATTTTCATAGTGAATCATCATGGTTTTGAACAAGTGTTGTTTTAAGAGTTTGACTTTATAGTTTTACAAATGCTTTGTAGTGGTGAGAGTCTCAGGATAAAATCTCTAATTTCGGAAGAATATTATTGTAAACATAAAACCGCAATAAACAAATACAAAGCACTATGAAAAATTAATGGGTTTTGTATTTTCGATCATTTTCCCCCCTAATTTAAAATACAATTTTCAAAGGTTCTGAAGGAGATTGACTCTCACTCTGTAAACAAGGTACTCAAATAGAGAATTTTCATATTCTTAGCATGTATCATCTTGATATTCAACTTTGTCCAAAGGTCTTATCATTCCTCAAGAGCACTCTACAATTCAGCTAAGTTGGTGAAGCTTTTATAACACAGTACTATCATCAGATGATCCTATTTTTAAACACAATTGAAATCAAAGAGCTGGTAGATGACCTGGTGTTTAAAAAACATGAATCTTAGTCAGTATAATGCATAGTTTCAAAGATGATCAAATGCACCAAAAGCTATTTTCATTCATCACTGGAGCAAGTTTGGGCATTTTTTTTTGGGTCTCTAGAATCCCAGCACAATAGGATTCCATAACTATGGATCAGTAGGTTTCAAAATAATTATATGGGAACTAAATTACCTTTTGTGAATTTTCATGTCTAGCTGAAATGTCGAGCTGGTATGAGGGTTTTGAAATTGCCTTTTTTTTTTTTAGTGTTTTCTCTACAAAGAAATAAAAGGTTTAATTCACTTACAGGTTTTCCAAGGTGTAGTAAGAGACATTCTTCTCCTGAGTTTCTCCAGCTCTACTACCCCTTCCTATCTGCCTCCTCACAGAGAAACTGGACTGATAAGCACTGCTCAGTAAAAGGGCTCAGTTGTTACCTTAGAAAGGAGCTTCCTTCATCTTCCAGCTTTGCCAACTTCTATTATGCCGACATAATTTCTCTTGGAAGAACATTCTGCTTGTAGGATCCTCTCACAAAGAGGTTTGTTCTCATCATTTCTGTGATGTGTGGCAAGAAAAGAGAAGAGTGGTCAGAAATTAGCATTCCCTCTTTCTCACCCTGCTGCTGGCTTATGGGGCAAGGTAGAATTTACCTGAATTTATAATCACTGTGTGGTTCTAGGGCTCATTCACTTCTGTCCATGATTTTTTTTATGCAGAAGGGGAACATATGGTCCTAACTCCCTCACTTGTTCCAAGGAGAATGGCAATGCAGAACATCTAAACTGCTTCAAATCAAAGCCTTTCATAAATGAAGGCTTTTCTATTCTTACCTCTGCTCTGAATGGCACAGAATTTTCTTTCCTGTGTGATGTTTTGGTGTGTTTAGTGGCTACATGTGAGCACAGTGACATTTATGTGAAGTGAATCTATTAAATTCTTTATAATGAATAGCATGTAACTGTAAAACATGTACAGTTTTCTCATTTTGCCCTCCTCTGGGAGACTACGACAACATTTTGGCAAGTAGGAGTAAACAGCTTTGTGTTGGCATGCAGTAAATTAAACTGAGTAATTAAAATCAATAGCAAAACACTAGCTAGGCAGAAAGGTCATATAACACAACAGAAAACTGTTGGGTAGCATATTGCAGGAAATCAAAATAAATTTCTGAACTTTTCATTATTCTTCACATGCCTAAAACTGGTCTTAAAAGGCTGGTGAGATACAGTGAGATATTGATAAAGACAGGATCGTTCTCTGAGATGGAATAAAATGTTTTAATACTAATGCATGAGATTTTTCAGTGTAAAAGGCTGCAAGACACAGTGAAAAATAGAAGACAGGACCTAAATTTAACTACTGTAATATATATATTTTTTTTGTTTAGATTGGCTTAGTGTATTACATATTGTAATGCCTGCAAGTGCTGAAGTCAGATATGCCAGTCACTCATCTCTGTCAGTGCAGGTGTCATTTGTAAGTTTAATGTTAATGTTTCCCTGGTCAGCTTGAAAGTGACCTAGCAATTTAGGGGATAGTCCAGGTTTTAAGCTACACATAAAGTCTTTACTTTGATTATCAGGTTCGACTGACAGATAAGAATTCTGATTTCTGAATACTGTTCTAAATCATTGTACTTCTCTTATGACCATGGCTTCTCAAAGGAAGTCTGTGGTGGGTTTTTGCATATTTTTTTTGCTGATGAAATGTGTTACAGTGGTGGAAGGAGGTGGGAGGAAATCATGAGACACGATTCCAGGAAAAGTGGAGATGTAGGATGAGTCACTTAGAGTGTTTGCTTGGGAGAGACCGAAAAGGAATCAAAGGCACCACTAACCTGTAACAAGTATGCCCAGTCATGAAGTGGATATGAGCTAAAGGTAGAATATTTTATGAAATGAGCTGGCTGAGTTGAGAAAAGCAGAAAGCTTTAAGGCCCATGAGCTGTTCTCCCTGGATGTGTTTGCTTTTCCCAGTTCAATCTGTTGTTCTAATAGGCAATGCTACTGTGCCTTTCTTATCTCTCGAATTTGCCAGCTCCATTAGCTCTCTCTCAAACAACTGTCACAGAGATCTTGTGTCACCATTCAGGAGGTACGAAATGTTGCATTTTCAAGCCTTTCTTTAGATCTTCATTTTTGGATTTGCAGCATTTCTCCTGCATGGTTTTGAAGAGCTTTTCCTGCCTGTGCATATCCTGGGACACTGTACAGCTGTATCAGCTATTGGCTGATCAGGGGGCTTGGGGAGTAAATGATGAGGTACAGCATGTTTTTCTGGCAGATTAGAGGCTTCAGCCAGTCAGGCACTGGAGAGACAGTTGTGAAACAAAAGCACTGGGTTATGGTTTGTGTGTGCTCTTCCTATTTTTTCCTGAGGTCATTTAATTTCCCTTCTGATATTTGTAATTTCAACTTAAGACAATACATTTTTTTTAATGTTTCCATTTATGTTGTCTGTTTTGAATTTAATAGTGGCAATTTTAAAATAATAACAGTGGTAGGCAGTTTTTGTGCTGGCTGTCTGCAATAGCTGTGTCTTGTCACTTAAAGCCACACTGCATCCTAACAATCGAGCGCTAGGAACTGGCTGAGAGCAGCAGCAGCACAAACTGATCTGTCATGGAAAGTGGGCTCAGATTTGGTTTGCTTGAATTATGGAAATGCCTTGGCCTTTTAGCCTGTTCCCCTGGGAGTTTGATGTGTCCACACGCCGCAGCAGCATGGGGCAAACGCAAGCCAGGCATCTCCTGATAGAGACCCCAGCAGTGTGTGCAGCAGGAGCACTGCAGGGCCACATCATCTGCACCAGCACTGCTGTGTGGGACATGGATTATGTCTGGGGTAAGTGGTTTAACCAGCCAGGCCCTCGTGGTTAATGGACATCAAGTTTAATGATTCTGAGACAGAGATTCATAAAGGAATATGAGCATGATCACATCCAATTGAAAATGCTATAAGCCATGATATCATTTTTTCTCCCAGTTCCAATCCAGGTAAACAAAGCTAAAGAACTTATAAAGGCTTTATATTTTCATTTCAGTGCTGTGGGATTTAAGACATACCTATGTTTTTACATATACAAATAGTGTATGAAATGACACAGAAATAGTTTTTGTTCTTCTGTTTTATGTTTAGTGTAGTACATGGCTTCCTTTTTTAAAGTCAGCTGTTAACTTTTAAGACCTTTCAGAATATATTTTTCCTGTGCTTGAATTTTTATAGTCATTAATGGAATAGGAAATGGCATCTACCTTCCTGCCTCTTAATGCCAAACCCTAATTTATGAATCCTACTTAAAACTGTGGTTCACATTCAGCAGGTAATTGCACATGTATGTGTATTGAATTTTCCCCACAATTTCAGTGAAAATACTGTACATTTTATCTCCAATATTACATGGCTAAATTTCCTAAGATGCTGGCCATAATAGTTAACACACACCTGTGTTTGGATATACAACACCTCTGTGACTTCTGCTCCCATTTAAAGACCAGAGGGGCAGTGTTTAATATGTGGTATTGCCTGGAAAAGCAACAGATAAGAAATTGTGACTCCTACTTGAAAGCCTTTAAGTATTTAATGTTATTACAGGCTAAATTTTCGTCATTTGTGTGTTTAAACTGAGAGCTGTGTATATTATTTTTCAAGTACTCTTACAAAAATTTCCTACAAGTATTTTGACAAATGTCCTGTCATTCTCCTGGAAATACACAATATATGGAGCATTTTGAAGATGATTTGCTTATAAAAGTTTTTGTATCCCATATGTTGCTTTCTCTTATTTTGTCTTATTTAAGCATAAATATTACAGCTTCCTGACACTGTTTGGAAGATTTTTAGATGCTTTGTTTCAACACCTCATCCTTATTGCAGTAAAGACTGCTGTTTTTAACAAACGTGCCAGTCCCATAAAGCCTTACTTGTCCAAAATGGAAGATAATATTTGGATATGTGAACCAGATGAGTTCCTGGGAGAAATGTAAAATAATCCCCAGAAAACCTTACATCAAATATAAATAAAATGCAATGATAGTCCTAACTGGCTTTTCTGCAGGTGCTAATGTTTTTATGCAGGGTGGTCTAACATGGTGAAGGTAAGGGTAAGTCATCATGGTGATGCAGGGTAAAATCCTGAAAGAAACTGAGGAGCATTACTGCTACTTGCTAATATCTCATTTGGAAAACAGAAAGACAAAGTGGATGGAATTGATCATATTTTGCCTTACATAAAGTTTTCACATCCTTCCATGTATGATTTCATGGTTAAATTGCATTTTACAGTTGTTGCTGCTGATCAGTTCAGGAAATACTGAGAAACATAGAAGGATACCCCATCAACTGGGGATATTTTCTGCTTTCCTGTTTTTTAATTTATCATTGTAGTCTGTGACCTAAGGCTTTCTTTTAGGGTTTTCTCTGCCCACTTTTTCCTCATCTGGAATCTACAAGTACCACATATATTTCACCAGGAATCTGTGGTGATTGGCCTGGAGTAGCAACTAGTGCAGCACCTGCTTAGATGATCTCATTGATTAGGCCCTGGAAGTGCAAATATTTGAACAATGATTTTAAGAGTAACCAACCTCTCTGGAGCCTTACAGTGTGTGCCTAGAAATCACTGGAGGCATGGTTTTTACAGGTACATGTCTGTCACTTGGAACTCAAACTGTCTGTCTTAAACCTCCATACCTCTTCCCAGAGCTTCCCGAAGATTTAGCTCAGGGAATCTTTGAGGGGTGAAGAGTGAGAAGAGTCTCGTCTATGTTGATGACATTTCCTGAGAGCACAGTAAAAAACGCTTTTTGTTGACCAGATATCAAATTCTGCACTGCCCTGGTGGTCACTGGCTTGTAGACAACTACCTGATATACAACTCATCCCATCCTCTCACAGGGTATCAGCCTCCCTGATGACCTGGGAGCAGTGTGTGCATTCTCACACCGTGTTTTATAACAGTCTAAAGAGGAAGGAAAAGTGTCCAGAACTTTTTCAGCTGCAGGAGAATGTGAAGAGTCTTTCAAGGCTAAATAAAACTTGGTGTAATTTAACGAAATGTATCCTACATTTCCCTTCCCTTTGCCATCATGTCTAGTTATGTTGCAGAAGAGGGTAAAGGAGGTAATGCTCTTGTAGTCTAAACAAACTCAGCACGGTGAAATGGGGCAGTACTTTTAAATATGCATAAGGATTGCAGTTGCTCCATTTTGTGACACTGACGGTTCAGGTAGAGGAAAAAAAAAGCAAAGCAACAAACCACAGAGTTTTCCCAAAATGAATATTTTTTAAAGGGCTATCAAGAAAAATGATGCTGTAACTGTTATTGTGAAAAATTGGAGTGGCCTGGGTGATATCACGCATACAGTTTGGAAAAACAAGATTAGTGTAACACACCATTTTTCAATTTCTCCTGTCTTCAACATCTCCAAACATTGCAGCATCTCATTTTTTTAACTTTGTGTCTGGGATGAGAAATCCCATGTGTGTACAATGGTTTCTGACTTCTCAGAAACCCTGATCCCAGCTTTTTCCCTCTTCTCCCACGTTTCCATGTGCACTGCAAATAAGGAGAAACTGAGACAGCAGGATACTTAGTCCCCCTTAGATCAATACTGCTCTGGGTGTCAGCAGCTAGGAATGTTGGAAAAGAGGGAAGGAGGGAATTGTCTTTTATTTCCCCTGCACACTGAGCACCTTTGCATTGGGTCCATCTCTGTTACCTGGGGAAGAAACCCTGCTCAGGTTATTTCTGAACCAGCACCAGTGGGCAAAAAGACCAATGCGAATAAGATGGCAAAGGATTTGAGTAGCAAGAAAATACTATAATTTTTTCCCCTCACTAAAATAAGGATTTTGTTCTCTAGATGGTGTTTTTCCTTAGAGCTGGGCTCAGTGGGGAGAGGGATCAAGGTCAGCGTGTGTTGGATTTGGGAGGCCCAGGGTGTTTGTGAAGCAGTAGCCCCTGGTCTGTGAGCCAGACCATTGAAGTCCTGTTTCATTCACTTCCATCTTTCAAGAAAAGGGCTTGCCATATTTGTTGCTTCCTCCTGACTGGGAAAACTGAGGCTTTTCCTTCCAGGCTTCTTTTTTTTTCTCTGCTGTGTGTTTAATGTGATAGCTCTGAGTGCTGTCTCCAGAAGGGATAACTAAAGGACACAGAAGGCAGGGCTTCCCAGCACAATGCACGTTTAGTCCTGGAAATGCAGTATTGCCATTGCTAACAGGCCACATGCTGGCACAGGGGATAAATGGGAGAACTACAGCCTCTCCTTGTCATAGAGAAATGCAAGCACCCTTGGAGATGGATACTCTGCAACACTCAAGAATAGGAGGACGTTATAAAGTAGTTTTTCAATGGAGGGAGGTGAAAGGGGGGAATTTGAAGGAGCTTACAGAGGAGCATGGAGAATGAAATTTGTTTACATGCAAGATGTGTAGCCTGGGGAAGAAATAAAAAATTTTCGATGCTGAATTTAAATTATTTTGCTCTCACATTGTCATGTCTTGTACGTGTTTTAAAATTATGTGTTTTCACGCACAGGAATCCTGAGGTTCTACAGCATAAGTCAGTCTTTATGGCAAACAAGGAGGTACCTATCTTAGACCTGCTCTTTTCTGGGAATAAAGATGAGGCACTATCAGAGATTGAGAAGATGGAGCAAACTGATTAATTAAAAAGTAGTAAATCATCAGTCCCACATGATTTATGTATAAAAGAATTCTGAGGAAGATTAGGAATGAATTAGGTGAACTGCTAACAAAGATATGCACTCTCATTAAAACCAAGCTCTTTTCCAGAGGGTTGGCAAGTATCTGGGGTTTATCCTATATTTAGACCAGTAAGCATTACATCTGCACATTGCAAATGGTCGAAACAGGAATTTAAAAGGGAATAATAAAACACCTGGAAGGTCGTGATGTGAGAGACTTTAATGAGAACAGCTTCAGCAAAGGAAAACCATGTCTGACTACATTGCTTAGAACTCTGCGAATGTACCCATAAAAAGGAATTAGAATGATCATCCTGGATCAGACCAAAATTCCCTCTAGCCCAGTATCCTGCCTCTGTCAGTGCCCTGTCACAGCCACACAGGAAAGAGAGAGGAATAAAAAGATTTAGATAACCCTTTCCCTTGGACTTGATTGACAGCAACAAAGGCCATGTCTGAATTTCAGGGGGTCATCTGCTGACATGCTGACATCATCCCTTTCCCAGAAACCAGTCCTGAACTCACTGGGGCTCAGAGAGAGAATTTCCCCCACTGACAAAAAGGAATTGGGGTGGTAAAATAAGCAGTGTTAGACCACCCTTTTCAGTTTTCCTGAGAAGAATCAAAGAGGACTCCAGCAGCTTGGATGTTCAGAGCAGCAATAACCAGCTCCAAGGTATAACTGTACCAGCAGTATTTTCATCTAGTGAGGCCACTGTGTTGTTTTGTTGGCTCTTCACTCCCCCAGCCAAGCCTTTCCTGGCAAGCTGCACCTAGAGCTTCTGCTGGCCACAGCTCTGGGTGCTCTGCAATCCATGGCGCTCTCACCCACTATTCCTATCAGCTCCCATCCCTCTGCTGATTTTTTTTATTGTTTCAATCCTTGGAAAAGTAAGCAGAGTGCTGAGAACCCAGCACAGGCTCCCAGTTCTTAAGAGAGGCTCAACCAGATTCTGGGACTAGCATGCTGGGACTAGCATATCTTGCAGAAGGCTTTAAGACAAGTCTCCTTTTTACCCTCCACCCCTTTTTATTAACTTTTTTTTTTTTTTAAGGTAAAACCTTTGTATTTTGCTGCTTTATACTCTTCCTGGATTGACTCACTTGGACAGCCAGTTGACGTGGTCTTTTCCACATTTTCTCCTTGTGATGAAGTAACTCCCTTTTGCAACAGAAAATATGTAATTTTACTTAGATGTATAGTTGCAGTGTGTGCCAAAGAAAGGTGTTTCTGGCTTTCCCACCAACTTTTCCAGTTTATCTCCCTTGGATTGCACTGGATGCCAAGGCGCACTTTCCCCCTGGGAATTCCTGGGAATGTTTCCTCGCCTTTGGGTTTCAGCTCCCAGGCTTAGGAGAGATGAGCTGCCTGACATGATGTATTTTGACTTTTTAAAAGCATGTGACAAAGTCTGTCACAAGACACTGCTGCAAAGGCTAAGTAGTCACATATGGTGACAGGGCAAGTATCCCCATAGATCAAAACCCGACAAGGAAACAAAAAGGCAGAGGGCTAAGTGGTCAGTTTTCATCCCACTAAAAGGCCAGCAGCTGTGTTTCTTAAAGTTAACTATCAGGTCACACGCTAAATATCTTTATTAATGATCCTGGGAGAGAGAGGTGAAGGATTAGGTGGTAACATTTACAAATGACGTGTAATTACTTAAGTAATTTAAGCCTGCAGCACACTGTTGCAAACTTCTGGGTGATCTAGCAAGAAGGTTCATTCCTGATAAATGAGAAGTTAGTCTGTGGAGGAAACCACACAAAAGCGTTATCCTCTGACTAAAGGGAAAAACCCTGAAGATTGCTGTTGGCAGTTCCACAGCAGAAGTCATTTGAGATGCTGTTATGGTAGAAAAAGTGAACAAGGTGCTAGAAGGCGTAAGAAATGGGGCATTAAAAATGAATTACTGAACTCAGTCTTCATTGTGTGTAGACAGATGAGAGGATAAAGCAAAATATTATGGGGAAGTTTCCCCAGCTAACAAAGTCTGATCCATGATGACAATTTCCTGTTTTCTTTTGTCTTTATCCTGCTCATACATCATCTACTATCAGAGATGCACTGATCTTTATCAGGAATAATATACTTTGGGAAGGCAAAGGCTTCCAGAGGGTTTGAGATCTTGCAGTTCAGTATCAACCAAGCTACAATTGGTAAAACCCTCTTTTCTATCTGTTCTTCCTTTGGTAGTTACTTAAAATTCACATCTAAATGATACAAATTAAAAATCTCAACTTTGTATTTAGGCTGTTGAGATCATCAACATTTTCAGCATGGATTTCAGAATTCATATGTTACTGAAAAGCTTCTTCAAGTTGGGGCTCTTATGAGACTTATAAATTATTCTTGCATAGAGAAGTCACCTGAGACTAACCTAAATGAAGTTAACATAGATTTTAAAAATTATTCTTGCAGAAGAACAGGGAGTGGTGGGAATATATGAACAGATGGGAAACGGAGAAGAGGAGACTGAAGAAAAGGCTAATTAGGTAATTGAGGCTAAGAGGCTATTAGAGCTGACCCAGTGGTCTACTGGTAATGCAGTTCAGGGACTTGAATTTGGGATTGAGGTTGGTCCCTCATTCCCAGGCCACCACATTCTCCAAACATCATAAGGACTCAGTTTCACAGCCTGTATCATCCTGTACATGCTTTCCAGTCAACATAATCTGGAGGGATTGTATGTCAGATTATAGTGGAGACAGGAAAGAATTATGGTAAAATGCTGAATTTGGTCATGAAGATGTTAAATTATTATGCTAACAGATAAATTGTTTGGTGAAATTCTTGGGAATTCATCTGAATGTCTGTTGAAAAAAAAATTGAAATACATGTGTTTTGAAGAGATTCTTAGTAAGAATTAACTATTTCTCACCAAGCAGCCTTTCCTAAAATTTGTCCAGGTCATGATTCTCTCAAGCATGATTTTTCTTTCCAATGACTGTAGACAAAGCAAAGACCTAAAAAGGCATTTATTTTAAGTCATCCCATTACCTTGTTCCTGGCCAATTTGTTGCTGGTGTGCTCATGCTGTGCCAATCTTGTCCCCTTCCCTCTGTCTCCTGACCTACCCTCTTTCCCAATGCAGTCATTGCTTCACATTCTTCTGGATTCTATTTGCTTATTTGCTCCCTGATGTCAGTATATGCAAACTGTATTCTGAAGTTGTCAGGAGCTTTGCTTTTTTGTGGCCAGAGAGTCTGGTACAGGTCAAAGCCAGGACAGGCATTGTGCTGAGGTGGAACTTTTCTTGTCCTCACCTTTTTTTTGGTACAACATTATTTATGCTGACTTTATTTTTTAAATTTTTCCACTTATTTACAGCATTTGTGGCTACCCTTTCTCAATTTCTTCAAAATCCTTTCGTTTTTCTTTTCTACACTGCAGACTCTGGAACTTCAGTGACGTGTCACTCCTTTACTTCCCTTGTTCCTTATATTACTCAGTGATTCTTACCACAAATTAATGTATTTTTAAATTTTATTTTTAATCTGTATTTGTTTTTTTTTTCTTCTGGTAGCTGCATTTCAGGACATAAATGCTGGCCCCTGAATCCTCCTCTTGCACTCATGATATTTTCAGAGGATCACAACATATGTATGGCTAACCAGTATTTTTGTGGAAAGTTGTCTTTTCTCCTTCTCTTTCTTTTTTTGTCATTTACAAGCACTGCATAGAGATATTTCTATTGAAACAATCCATGGCTGGAATACCTGTGGTCAGTAGGCAAATCGTATTTTGACTGAAGAGAAAATCAGCACCATTCATTATCCCTGCAGTTTAAAAGAGAGTTTCTGTAGAATAATTGCAGTGTTGGAGCTGCTGCTTCAGAGGAAAGTCACTGCAGTTTGAGATTTAGCAACTGGACAGAATAAACAAAAGATGGAGGGGGGAGTGTGGCTCTGGCTCTGAAGGTAGGCAGGAGGGGGGAAGAAGGGGAATTGGCTGCTTGCGCACTGGAAATCCCACTTGTACCTGCTGCTGGCAGAAGATTTGGGATTTTGCTATCAGCTGACAGCTGCTCTCAGACATGTTGAAGTGTTTTGTCAAAAGAGTGACAAATTTTGACCTTTGTGGACAAATTTCATGTTTAGGGGAGATAGACAAGTGAGAAGTAATAGAAGGCATTGAATAAAGCCTCCTCCCACAAAACCAAAATGAGGTTTGGAGAAGCTGAAAAAACACTTTTCTCCATTTGAGGGATTGAGTGTTCCCCTATCTGATATGAAGTTGCTTAAAATTAATTCAGTCATTTTAAAAATGATTTATTGCCAGTTTACACTTTATCAGCCCTCCCCTTCATTCTCTCAATTCTGGCAAACTGAAGGATGGTGACTTCATTTCTGCCAGCAGAACCTGGGGACAGGATTTTAGCATTGCTTCATATCCTGCAATCATGACCCTTCCCTGCTTCTTCCCTGCTTTTTCTCTCAAAAAGAAAAAAAATAAGGAAAAAAATCTTCATGAATTAATGGCATTTTAGAGAAAAAAAATGGTTAAAAATGCAGTGTTTTCTCCTTGAAGTTTTAAAGAATGATGAGACTTTACAAGCAATCTTTGTGCAGTTCAATATTATTTGAATTCTCTAACAGTTTTAGTAGAGGTTGCTTAATTATTTCAATTGAAAAATGAAAGCCGCATGCTTAATGTGTAGAGTTTCTGAGTTTTATTAAATTGAATTACACAATATTTTGATTTTTATACTTAAGAAGTCAGGAAGAAGAAACCAGGTACTGTTAAAGGTGGAGAATCTTGAGGTCTTAAGTTATGAATATATTTGGGGAACATTGTAATACACAGTAGGAAGAAAGAAAGCAGGACTTGTTTTGCAGTGTCTGAAACTGAGTTAGCTGTGCCAAAACCCATTCAGCTGTCTGCAAAAAATATTTAACACCATCTGACATATTCACTGTCACTCCATGCTCTGTGAATCAAATATAAAATTATGTGCAAGGAAAAAACCCTACAAACTTATTTTGTCACAAGTAAGCTAAGAATTTTGAAGATGGTCAGCTCCACTTGTCAACAAGAATAAGCAAGAAGAAAAATAATGGCTTAGACTAACAAGGAAAGAAGTCAGGAAGAAAAGGGCTGCCTTCCAGAAGAGGAGTTTGCAGCACAAGATTTACATCCTTAGATTTTGTCCAGAGTTTGTTGCATTTCTTGCTGTTAATAACTGGGGACATCCAGCTCTAGGACTAAAATTTAAGCACTCAGAGTAGCCAAATCTAGTATTCAGGACAACATCAATAAATACCTAGAGGTTATTTTTCAAATTTGAATCAGAACCAAGTTTTGGGTCAGTAGGCTTAATTTTGTCTGAGATTGTGACTCAGGCCCACCCCTTTGAGCTCTATAGGCAGGCTTGGAAATTTGTGAATTTGTTCAGTAGCATCCCTCCCCGTGCAAAGTGATGGCAATTGGAAATGCTCACCACAGTGTGTCACCACAGCTAATGCTGCACCACAACTTGAGCATTTCTCTACAAGTCAGATCCAGGAATTTTTCTTTTGGCCATGGATTTTTTACAGCACCTGCACTTTTTTGTTTTTGCTCCAAAGATCATCATCTTACTTTGAAGTCTCCTGTCTGGGTTGTGTCTAACCCGATCCTGTGGAGGCAAGGGACTGAATAATTACTTTATGAGTGCCATCTTAATAGCAGTCCAAAGACTATTTATGCTGCTCATTAAAGTCATTGGGAATTTGGCTGGGCCAGAGCTCCCCGCTTTGGCCATGCAACAGGGAGAGGAAAGCATTCCAAAAATTGTTATTTTGTAATTACTTGTGCTGTGGTGCCACAAGAGGATTTTTGATTATCACCCTTCCGTGTTTAAAACTGAGATTCCACAAAGCAGTACCATCAGTACCCCCAGTGTTTGTCCTCCAAAGCATTGATTAACTCCCAATTTTCAAATGGAAATAAGCAGAAAGTAGAAGAAAAAATAAAAGAAAAAAGAATAATGGAGAATAAAAAGTTTGATTTTAAAGTCAGAATTCTTAGAACTGAAGTTAAAATTGTCGTATAGAGTATGGAGTATATAAAATTAGATGCATAGTTAGGATAAAGTTTTTGAAATTCTGAATTATACCACTTACTGCCTCTTATAGTACCAGGAGTAAAATCTTGGGGCCTCTATCATCAGGTTTTTGATACTGAATGAGGACTACAATTTTATTTTTTGTACACTGACAAATTTGATCCTACTGCACCCTACCAAAACAGAGCAAATGTCCTGACTGCAGACTGCGCTGCTGCCGACAGAGCCACAGGAAAGCTCATGCACACTCACACTTGGAACAACAAATCCACTGGGCTGGGTGTGCTGCCTTGTCAGACAGGAGGAGAAGACACTCAAAGGCTCAAGCTTTTGGCACTGGATTGTTAGCATCAAAATAGAGAGAAACTCTCCATTTCTGTGCCTCCTTCTTCCTTGGACAGAGAGAGTTTTGTGTTTATCTTTAAGACTAGGCATTCTGAATTTGTGTCAAACTGATGTATGGCATCAAGCTCCATTTCTTTAAATACATCTAGAAAACAGACTGGAAATGAGTAGTTTGCACGTTATTCTCTGTGGCTGTGCTTGGAATGGGGGTGGTTCTCCTTTAAAGAACCACTGAGGAGCTCAGACATCTGGGCAGTTGTGCATCAATTAGCAGGATGCGTTGCTGGGTGTGAGCTGCCTGGAAATGCAAAGGGACAAATCAGAGCACTGAGGTTTCCACCAGCATTTTGCCTTCCTGCCTCTAACTACAAATCAGCTTCATTGTGACTCACAGAGTAAGGAGTTGGTGCATTTCTGCAGATCCGTGATAAGATATTTTCTTTCGTAAGAAATGCAGTTAGACTCTGCATTCTGAATCTGTTCCTGCCAGGCCCTAGATGCATTAGTATTCCACTGGCAGCTGCCTGTAGGTAGGAATATTGTTTTTGTCCATAACCAGAGGGAACAATCAGACTAAGCCGTTCCCCAGCTATAAACCAGCCAAAGTAATTGGGTTTAATTTTAATTTTTGTAATAGCTTTAAATTAATAGGAGCATCT
>NW_005054345.1:201378-223239 GCF_000277835.1 Geospiza fortis | reverse complement strand
AGAGGTTAATTCAAGAACTGAGCAATGTCTTTTCGTTATCAAAAACTCAGTTGGTGATATCTAGCACTTTGTCCCTTTCCTTTCCTTTTCTTTCCCTTTTTCCCTTTCTTCTTTAATTCCCTGATAAGATCTCAATCTGATTAAGCTCCTGTGTGTAAAGATGTGTTGTTGGTATCTAAATGCTAACTCTCTTTCTCTGTGTGACTCACAAATAGATTAGCAGTGACAAAGTGCTAGGAGAGATAAAAATAGATTAGCAGTGACAGGAGTACTATTATAATTATTTTTGGAAGATATGGTTTGAATTAAGAGTTTGGGCACTTTTTGCCCTGAGAGGGTGAATTTAAACCTAGGAACTGAGGATGGTTTCTGCTGTTGTGTCAGACACCAGATAGTGAAATGTCAATACCAGATGTCCTAGACATCAAGATTAGCCATAATAGCCAAATGCAGCCATAAAGTGATGTGTCAAAGTGGATAATAAAACAGATGCTTAGCTTTTATAATGAAGGGGAAAGGGAATGAAATATCAAAAGTGCCTTTAATACATTAACAAAGTTGTCTTCAACTTACTTAAAAGTAGAAAGTTACTGAACCAAGGAGAACTATGTGTCATTTAAACATTAACTATCAGCAGATGAATTTCAATTAGCATTAGCCTTTCTCAAATCCTGAATTTCCTCCTATTGGTCTCATTTTGCATGAAATTTTTATAGCACAAAGTGAGGCTCGTCCTTTATTATTTTCCCCATGCTAATTTGGAAACAAATAAAGTTCAACAACTCAGCAACACACTGTTTAAACTTGCATTACGGTTTGAGGACTGGGAGCTGGAATACATTTACCCACTGCCATATCATCTGCTTGATTTGAGACCAAATGAGGGATGTCCTATAGCACTCCAGAGTAAGGGAGAATGATAGAAATATGTTAAGATACTGAAGAAAACCATTAGGTAAGAGGGCTGCATGCAGATGGCGGGTGGCATTTTTTCCCTACTGATACTTTTTTAAAAAGAATAAAAGGCTTGTTTTTCTGTCTTTTATATTTGTGTGTTAAATAGAATTTCCAGATCTTAGTGGTGAGCAAATGTCTTATCAAACCAAAAAAAAGAAAATAGATTTCATTGGAAAAGTCCTTTAATATCATTGAGTCCAAATTTGTCCCGGCATTGCCAATGCTGCCCCTAACACACATCCTCAGGTGCCACATCCACACATCCTTTAAATACCTCCAGGAATGGTGACTCCACCACATGCCCTGACAGCCTCTTCCAATGCCTGACAACCCTTCAATTGAAGAAATGTTTCCTAATATCCAATCTAGATTTGAGGTGTGGCCCCACAGTGCCCAGGACAGGGGGACAGTCACTGTCCTGCTCCTGCTGCCACACCATTGCTGGGACAAGCCCGGTGGCACTGGCCTTCCTGCCCACCTGGGCACGGCTGGATCATGTTCAGTCATGATGGTGAAGTTATGAGGTCCCGAATGTTCAAGAATCAGGGCATTAAAAAGGGCAGATAAATTCTCTTTCTTAGTGTAATTAACTGCATGACTGGTTTTTTATTTTACTTTCTCGAGAAGATCTCAATTCCTCTCTGTTTCTCTTTGCAGATCCTGAGTCTTGCTGGTCAGACTCGTTAACTGCTGCTAATTGGCAAACATGTACCTGTGTATAATGAGAGGGTTTTGTCCTCTAATTCAGATTAGCAATGAGAGGCCAAAACTGAGGCTCTGCAGCAGACCAGCTTCTCGGAATGATTACAAAGACACACATTACTGGTGCTATGTCTGTAAATCTTGTTATGCTTTTCCCTCACCATGATCCCAGTTTAGCTGAGATCTGCTTCAATCATTAGATGAGACCTGTTTATAAGGTTGTGTAATTGAATCAGGTAAAGTCTGCAGGACCATAGCATTTTGTTGCCAAACATGACTGGTAAGTTACTTACATCAAATTACAAGTGCATGATTGGAGACTATTCCTGTCTGAATGAAGCTGGAAATACCACCTAAGAAATGAACAAAGCATACAAACAGAAATAGTGAACATCTCTCATTGATAGAACCAGTTTTTGCCCCACCTCTGAAACTTTACTTATTTCTCTTGAAAAGTAAGAAAATAATTGGAGTTGTGTGAAAAATTGTAGGCAGATATTTGTTGTTCCTCAAAGAGATACCACCTTGATAACAATGACATAAATGGCTTTATTATAATTATTTACCATCATGGACATTCATTTCTATCTTGTCAGATAAACCAGAAATGTTGAGGAGAGCAGCAGTCCAATTTGGAATGGGAACAGATACAACAAAGGAATTCTCCTTTGTTTTCTGTTTTAAGAGCTGGTTATTTTTCCATACCTGAAGTTTTCTTGTATGATTTTTAGGTTGTTTGTCATTTGTTTGTTTTTTAACCTCAAGAATTTACCTTTTGTTCCATTCATTGGCTATATGTTGATATGTATGCTAACTATTAAGGATATATATATATATATATATATAAAAAGATGTGAATTTCAGGAATAGTTTTGTCAGTGTTGCCTTGTATTGACATTCCTTCATTAGCTGTGCCTCCTCTCTGTGCTGGTGAATTGAAAGAAAGGGTGAAGGTTTGGCTGGAGCCTGTCTATGAGTTATGAGTGGTGTGAGCCTGCAGCAGCCTGATAGTGAAGTAGAGGATATTTGGACAGCCTGTGCATCCTTGTCACTTTGTGGGGATGGGTTTCCCTGGCTGTATGATGCTCTCCCTGCTCTGGTGACTCTGCCAGCCTGAGCACTCCGGCAGAGCTGCAGTCCCTCTGGTGACAGTGGCACTGGAGCTGTCACAGCCCTGGTCTGCACAGGTGCTCCCAAACACAAGCTCTGGGATCTCCTCACCAGCTCCTGAGCTGCTCAAGCTGCTCCACTTCATTTACTTTGGAGGGACTCTGAATCTCACACAGATCAGATCTCTTACATCCATGTCAATATGCATCAGTGAATACATAATGAGATTCCTATGGTGGCATAAAACTTGGAGGTAAAAATTAACTTACAGACAAGTTTTTGTTTGTTTTTGTTTTTTAGGCAAAGAATCCCCTCCAAAAACGTGTATTACTACCGCTGCCCAGACCACAGGAAGAACTATGTCATGTCCTTTGCATTCTGCTTTGACCGGGAGGACGACACTTATCAGTTTGCCTACTGCTACCCCTACACCTACACTCGCCTTCAGCACTACCTGGACAACCTCCAGAGGAGGAACATGGACTACTTCTGCAGGGAATTGCTGGGGCTCAGCGTGGTAAGTACCAGCAGGCTTCCTTATGGATGTCTATCCATCCTTAAATGCTTCCAGACTATCATTCAGAGTCCTTGCTAAAGCACCCACATCCACAGATTTGTTTTCTTGCTATCAATGACACATCAGGAAGTATCATCCACAGATTTGTTTTCTTGCTATCAGTGACACAGGAGGAAGTGGACCTGCATGGTGAAGTATAGGCAAATGCTAATTTAATTTCACATAAAATATTTCCTTTGAGATAGTCAAGGCAATGCTAGATTCCTACGTAGGATCAGTTCACCTCTAAAGACATTAAAAGATGAAACTGAAACAACTTTATTGAAGAAATGTGATTTTAAGAGTACTCTGACCATTTGTCTTTCTGGAAGTGCCTTTCTGCTCAGAAAGAAATATGGGGTTTTGGGGTTTTTGACCCAGAAGAAAACTTCTTGATAAAATAATGCAAAACATGCACAAACCAGCTATTTTCTTTTCTCTTAAAAATTCATGCTTTGGTCATTTGCAATTAGAAGGGATTTAGTGGTCTCTGTGTAGATCCTAATGGCCACATAAAATGAAGTGTCATAGTTCTTCTGGAGCAGGAAAGAGAGTTAATGGTAAGGCTGAACTTTTGTTCACTTTGCTGTAATCTTCCTCTGAAATGTTGCCTGTCCAGGGGATTTGGCAAGCATGACTCAGCCACTCCCATGTCAACTCAGAAATCATCAGATTAAAAAATAATAGCTCAAATCTCTTTTCTCTGTTTTTTATTTTTAACTTTTGCTTTCTCAGACTTTATAATGCACTTGTATCACACTCTTAATCTTTTATCTGAGATTTGATTTGGTTGAAATTTGTAGTGTGTCTTTCAGAATCAGAAAGTTGTGAAGGCTGCTGATACCAGCAGCAGGGGCTTTGGAAAGAAACCCAGCATATATTGTGAACATCAAAATGAAATTATATGTATACCCTGCACTGAAACAAATGAAAGGCTTCAATCATTAAAGCAGGCCATTGAAATTCCTATGGTGGCATAAAACTTGGAGAAAAATTAACTTACAGACAAGAGTGAAAAGCAGAATTAAAAAAGAAGTAATTTTTTTAACCCTTTTTGTACGTTAACTACAGTTCTTGTTCTAAAGATGACTATTGCATATCCATGAACTGGCATTAATTATTAATCATTCCAATTAGGGGGACAAACAATTATAAGGGAAAGGGGTATTAAAAAATAGAAAAGTAAAATCTGCAGAGGCTGGGCGGAAAGAGCACTATCATCTTAATGTGTGTAGGGCTTTAATTATTAATCTTAGAGGACAGAGCTGTCATTAATTCTATAATGAAACTGAATTTGTTTCCTTTCTCTCTGAAACTAGTGTATAAACAGTCTCATTTGCATATTCATCAAACCTCTGATCTGACTGATTAAAACACAGAGATTGAAGGATTTGTCTTTTATCTGCATTTTGACAGACAGAGCTATACTCTTAAATCTTGTTAACATTGTGTTACCAGTAGTTGCTAAATATTATTTTTCATATTTCAGCATGCTAAACAAACAGATGCCACTCAAAATGTGGCAGGAAATGTGCTGTGTGTAAGTCCTGCTTTTATATCTATATGTACACACACAGTATGTTTTGCAGAAATTGATATGGTAACATTTTGCAGCTCCCCAAGCTGTATAAAAAAGCTTCTGAATCAGGCTCATGCTGTAATCTTTGTGAGCAACATTACAATCTTTGTGAGCATTTCTGGCTTTTCTCCACACACAACTGTCCTAGAACAGCTTGGTAATTTAATGTCTTTGCTGAGCTTGAATAGACAATTTCCATAAGTTCTCTGCGAAGTTAAATATTTTAACATAGAGCTTTGTTGCTATCATACATCTTTAAATGGTGAAAAACAGGATCCTTCATTCTTCACTGCACAGTGCTCCATAAAAGCAGAAGCTGGCTGTACTTTGGAGGATTGCGTGCCATATAGGATAGATTTAGAGCTAAGAAAGAGAGCTCTGTCCCTGCCCTGGCCCCTTATGTAAGATAAGAGGAATCAGATTGGCATAAAGAGGCCCTCAGAAGCTCTATTCCTGGCCAAGGGACGATACCCCTGGCAGCACATGGTGAAAGGTATTTTAAAGGTGCCATCTGAGGACAAACTCTGATTCCTCATGCTGGGCACAGGCTGAGGAGGGAGAATGTGGAAGGGGAAGCTGCAGCACATCTGTCCAGCTGCCACGCAGCTGCTGGTCCCCTCGGGTTCATTCCAGGGGAATTTCACAGCCCCCTGCTGCAGTCTGTGTTTGGGAGGATGGGGAAGTATTTTTAATTCACTTCTCCTGGATTAGGTGGTTTTGAGCTGTGTCTCTGGGACATGGCAGAGTCTCACCATGGATCTTTGGAGCTGTTTTGCTTTTTTTTTCCCCCTTTGTTGTGGAAAAGTAAAACTCAAGTCACAAGAAGCCATGCCTAGAGGATTACTCCTGGAGGCTTTCTGAGTGCACATTTTGCTGCAGATAATGTTTTCAAGGCAATCTAATTTCTAATCTAATTTCATATCTTCTCTAAAGAAAGTACTCTGCCTCCATTAACTCCTGAAATACTATCACTAATTCTATGAAAATTGAAAGTGAAATATTGGTATGGGACATGTAATTGTCATTAGGATGGAGAATGACAAAATAGTTCAGAGCCAAATGGCAAAGTTTCCCATTCCCATTTAAATGGATAACTTAGCTGTACTATTTCTGACCTTTTAATGTTTATATTCTTTACTTCAGAGAGCTATCCCACATTCTAGATGTGCCAAATGTTCTTGAAAATAGTCTCTCCTGCAAGTGAGCTGAGATGGTCACCCAGGTACCATTTAAACTGCTATTTTCATTCTGCTGTTATTGGCCTTGGATAACTTCAGATTTTCTTTGGTTTGCCCCAACAGATCAGAAGTTCAAAATTTGTGAGCACTTTTTAAAATTGTGAAATTACTTTTTTTGCATATTATTGATGTGTGTCTCCTCCCAGCAAATACTATGCAATATTTCACAGCACAATGTAATTTAAAACAATTCTTATATTTCTGTGAAAATATAAGCACAGGCACATTTTACATTTACAGTACCTATTTTATGATACTTATTCAGTCTCACATGCAATAGCTATGTGTGTAGCATTATAACCAATTTTTAAGAGTTGGCAAAATTTTGGAGTGTGTTGTCATTTGAAGCTGGTAGTTCAAATTGCCTGTGTGTGCTTGAAGTGTGTGGACAATTGATGGGACCTGTACCTCCACCACTATTCCATGGACATGCATAATAGATTAAATGAGTTTTGGACAGCCTGGCTCAACTCCTACAGCCCACTTTACAAATTGACACTGGCTGGGCATTATTTTCATTACTCACTCCAAAGAGAACCAGGATTAATCAGAGCCAGATACTTCCTTTCCCTCCATTAGGCAATGGTGCTTCCAAATTACACTCGAGGAGAATTGTGACTGCACATACAAACCACGAGCCTCAAAGGGACTCCCACAGTACACAGAGACTGGAATATGGAATTCTGTTAAATTAAATATTAAACACACATATTTAAAACAAAGAGGCAATATGTCTAATGTAGGGCTCTGTAAATGAGCCCATCTCTTAAGTCAGATATGGAACACTGAAAGACTCAGGCTGGGACACAGAGTGCTTCCTCCTGACTCCACACTATTTTGGGGTGTGCTTTTAATTTACATGAGTTACTCCTGATTCATGCTGGTACCAGAGGGAAGCAGAATGATGCCCTAAGACTGTGAAACTGCACACCAGATGTCACATTGCCGCTTCGTTGACCAAATTTCCTTTATTTACTGACTAAATGACTTCGTACCCCAGTAAAAATTCTTGATCGGGTCTGCCGTTTTCTACTGGTCCATTTTTAACTGCTCAGTTATGAACGTTTTAAAGCATGAAGCAAAGAAAATAGGCAGTTTTTCTAAGGTTAAAATTCCCATTTCTGCATTCAACTCTGGGTTATGTAATAACAGCTCTGTAAAAGAAAAGTATACTCTTGGTCTTTGGAAAAAAAATAGAAGTTACAGGCTTCTGTGTAATGTAATGTACCTCTGAAATCCTGTTGGTGTCAGATACTGTATTTTCCAATGGATTTGACTGTAACTAGCTTGAAATGTCATGTAAATGTAATTTGTGGCAATTTACTTGGCCTGAAAAAGGCCACATAAATCGTGCTTAGGAAAAGTAAATCCCCTTTCTCATTTCTCAGTAGTTTAAAAGTGCAGCTATGTATATGTTCAGGACACATTATCTTTATGCAGTGGTGTATTTTTTACTCCTATAGTGCTGCTGTTCCCAAAACATTCGTAATGTGGATGTCATCCCAACACTGTATGTGAGATTTTAAATGTTCCTACAGCTATTTTCTTAGCTGGATTCGATATCAGCAGAAGTAGAGTTAGACCTAAAAATAACACCACCAGCAGTTCTTTCCAAAATAAAATATGATTTATAGCATATAATAGCACAGCATGCTACCAGGGAAATTATATAAATAACATGAAAAATTACAGGGGACTATTCTATACCATCAGTTTTAAGGAAAATGTCTTTTTTACAATTTTAAAGGGGTTCTGGGAGATAACCTGGCCTGTGGGAATCACAGAGTAGGATGGATAGGTGAAATGATGTTACTATTGAATGTTGCCCTCTGTCTGTAGGATATATACAAGGGTTCATGGTAAAAACAAGAAATACTTTGGTATAAGTTGGCAGCAGTATATAGTTTTTGAAAAAAACAAACAATGAAACCATAATTTGCAGTTAATATCATTCAAGGTTACTAAATGCATAAGCTGGTTATTTCTTAAATTACAGAAAGAACACTGTTAGATAAAGTAAAGTAATTTCTAGAAGGATTTGCATTAACTGCTCTTTATCTAATTATGAGTAAAAAATCTTAAATTGTGAAGAAGGATTCAAATCTCAAGTCCATTTTGCAGCTCACATTTTATAACTCCCATTCTCCATTTAATAGAAAACCTCTTGGAAAAAGCACTTCACCAAAAAGAAGCTTTGAGCACAAAAAGCCCATTGAGGTAAGAAATCGTCTGAAGAAAAAAAAAAGCAATGATCCATTTTATTAAGAAAAAACTTCCTGAAAAAATGACAGCAAATGAATTGTGTGTGGCAAAGTTAGTCTATGCAATCTGTTTTCTTGCACAGGTCCCAAGCTTTACCCTTTCATCTTGTAGCCACTCAGGGAAACCTTTGGAAAGTCAGTGACTTTTCTGAAGTTTTCACTGGACTTTTTGTAGCTGTTTAGGTTGGCCTTTTGCTTCATGACTCTTCCCATTTCCAAGTCAGACTCTTCATCTCACCTTTACTCCACACTTGTCCTTCATCTGGCTTGCCCTTTCTTTACCTCAGATCTAACCTTCCCTTTTCTTTCCATTTAGTTTGTACTCTCCTAAGCTAGCTAGAAGAAAGAAGCTGTGGTATTTGTTTTCTGCTCTTATGTTACTTATCCTGCTTTGTTCTTTCCTATTCATTCCCCTTATCACTTTGAGTTGTGAAGGGCAAATCCAAAATAGCTGTGAGGTCTTTTAAATACCAGGACTGCACAAGGTAGTCGTATTCTCCTCTATGCACTCGATATCCCCACCTCAGTGCCATTTCACATGACTTCATATCCTGCTCTAGGACTTGTCTTGTCCTTCCGTCTTTTGTGTTCCCTGATTGCTCCATCCCTCAGTATGTACTCCTGCATTTCCAGAAGTGCTGGAATAATAATGTTGCTTGTGTAGGCTTCAACCTGGAAAGGGAACCCTAATGATCCAGTCAGATGTCCTGAAATGGCTGAACTCACAGCCAGGCGCAGGAAGGCATTTCAGGGTCTGGCTCCTTTTCTCACGGCAATGGCAAATTTCAAGTAAAAGGCAGGTTTTACTCATTCCTGTCCTCAGCACTTTCTCCTACTTGGTTGAGTGCCACAAAGCTCCAAGGGGTAATTTTATTCCCAGTGGGAAACTTACTGGTTTTGTCCACACAGAGAGTTGAACCTCAGATCTATGCAGCTGCCTTTAGTTACTGCACCCTAAGCTTCTGGGACACAAAGAACCTATTTTCACTTTCCATGTTCAGTGCTGACTAGAATCCCTGTTTTTCAGTTGGTGCTTGGGAAATAACATAGCCCAGCCAATTAATATAATCTCATGAAAACCCCTCAGTCTGAGGTCCTGTGTGTACACCAGCATAAAGCTTTCTCATGGTTTTAAAATCTATTTAGTTGCCCTGCAAAACATGAGTGTGTTTTGAGGTTGTGTCGGGCCCTGAGAAAACCCTAGAATGGCTTCAGTCTTCTTGCACTTCCATTTCCAGAGATGTGTTTTCCCTGCTTTGCAGCACAGCACTAAGCAATAATTACCGTGTTGATAGTGATGCTGGATGTGCTGGCGCGGAGGGGAAATCGTGCTATGTGGAGCTATTAACTACATTTGCCCCGTAGCACTTCACTGCATTGACTCTGCTGGGATTTTGGCTGTCTTTGAGTTGGTTTCTGTTTAGATCTCCTGAGTGGTGGCTTTGTAACGCATCTGTGGGGCTGGAGCAGTATTTTAATTTTTATTCTTTGACTGTAGACCCAGAAGATGGTCAGCCTGGCTCACATTACCTGTAGGGCTGAAACCTTGGTATTGAAGGCTTATTTAACAATTTCAAAGTCTGCTCAGTCCAAATGATTTGGATTTATGCCTTTTAATTTAACCAAAGAAAGAACTATTTATTGATTTAACTTTATACCAGCTCTAGAATGTAAGTATAATATATTAAAATCTCTAAATACCTCAGGCAAAATCTTGTTCACATAATTTATGTAAACTGAGCATTGTGGCTCCGATCCAGCAAAACACTTAAGTGTAGATTTAAACTTGTTAAATATGTTAAATAGACATGCTCAAGACACTGGCACAGTTCATGACATCAAGTTTAATGTGTTTAAAATGTCTTTAAGCTCCAAGGTCAAAACAATCAGCACTTAGGCCTGGTGCCCTAATGTTTTGTTGTGAACTTGTTCTACCAGTATAACAACATGACTACAGGCAAAAAATAATAATAAAAACCCCTTTTTGCACTTTTCTATAAATATGCTAAATGTCTGTGTGTAAAATGAATCCCACCGTTGCTCAGCAATCTTTATTTTTTAAGTAGTGTATGAGTAAGGTTTGTATTTAAGGCCTTCTGCATAAGAGATTTATGCTAATCCTGGAGTTCTTTGTCCTTGCCATGCAGATGTTCAGTAAGACTTTAGCTCTTTTGTCCTTAAGCCTTGAAAGCTAAAAGCAGGCTCTAAGAAGGCTTCTGCCTCTATGTCAGAAGGTATTTGGGGAGATATCATATAGAAATGAGAAAATAAAGACATAAGAACATATTTTGATGCAGATTATAAGATAGTAGAGACCAAGCCAGTGTAGCTCATGTGGCCCCAGCTTGCTGAGTGCATCCTTATTGTTGACCCAAGTATTTGAAGATATGTACTTGAAGAGAGGAAGTAAGGCTCATGAAAATATAACACACACAAGGAAGCACAGCTGAGAGATATTATGTGTAGCCTGTGATCTGTGGTTGATTTCAGTGTGATTTTAATGACCCTTACTTTTCTGCACTGTTAGCAAAGTATTTTTGAATCAAAGAATAGTACAATGATGAAACACATCAAACTTACACGTGAGGGAGGCCAGTACCATCCTTATTTTAAGACACCATGTTCCATTCAAACATATTTTATTTTAGAAGACTATGATATTCCTGGAAAAGATTAAAAAAGAGTGTTTTTGTAGAAAATGTTGCTGCTGTTGAAGTGCTGCTATTATCCACAAATACTGAAAGCAATATTTATCTTTGTTTTGAAGACAAAATGACATACAAATAACATGAGGAGACAGAAGCTTTTTAATGTAAAGCAGTAGGTACTTAATTGAAAACCTTTTTTTTCACTTCTTAGGAAATATAAGATGCAGCTTAAAGCCTTTTTAATACTCTTTAGAAGAGATCTTACATGGCAACCAGTCATATTGGTACATGAAAAGAACTGCAGTCTCTGATAAAGATCCTCTTTTTCATGTTTTCAAACAGCAGCTGAGCACCATACTGTGGCAGCAGAGAACAATCTGAGAAAATGAACACGGATTGAAAAGGCCCCAGTTACATGACATTTCCAGTGGAAAAAGAAAGAGCCAGCCTTAGGCCCACAGTCAAACACTTTCACTTAGAATTCCCTAGAATTGTGGACATACCTTTCTACAGAAAGTGTGTTTTTCTGAACCACCTTTTTTCTGATGTTCTAATAAATGTGTGACATGGAGGAAGACAAAGGAGAGGTACCATCCATCTCAGGAGTTTTCATGAGTGTGCATGAAAGAAAAATCTGCTTTAGAAATAATTTCCCTCCCATTTATTTTTAATTTCTCATTAATTGCATCCAATTTTGCACTGAGTCCTAATTAGTTAAAATTTAAGGCGACTATTACTTTCTCAGAACCTGACAACTTCAGGATTTTATAATACATACCTTTTTTTCTCCTGCATTATGGTGGTTTATAATAATGCATTAATATCCATAATTCTATTTTTAATCAGCTTCTAAATTCATTAGTAACAGCTGCATATTGTTAAATGCTGTTTGTTTTTCCTTCCCCCCCTTTTTAAAAAACATCTATGTTGCTTAAAATTAAAATATTAACTAGTCTTTCCATATTTATGAATGCTGCACTGTTCTCAGCGTGGAATAAGGGAAAATCTCATGCCTGTCTTTAAAGAAAACTTTTTTTTTGAACTTTTGCTCTGACAGCCTCCAAAATATTGCATAAATATCAGTAAGTTAAGGTTCTTAACATTCTTCTGACTGCAGTGTCATTTTTGGGGAAAGAAGACTATTGCAGAAACCTGGACTGCTTGGAAGCAGCCTGTGGGAAAGCCTTTGGTGTTCATTTTGAGAGGTCACCCACAGCTACCAGATAATTTAGATGGAGATCAGGGCAGGATCGAGTCCTCCCATCCTCGTCAGGACCCTGGACAGCGCAGCCCATCGCGCTTCCCGAGCTGCTCCCAGCACCTTTTCACATTCACTTCACACAAACTTCTCTTTTCAGAGCTCCTGATGCACAAAACTGAGCCCCAACTGCTGGCCTTTACACCCCAAAAATAAGTTTGTGTTTTTGAAACCAGGCCTTATTTTTGTAGCTACTGAGCTCCTCAAATTATGGCCGTGGTTTTCAGGAAAAGAGCTAGAAATGCAGTCTGCTATTTTGCACAGTTTATGTGATTCAGAACCTCAAGTCTGTTTTTCTTATTTGCCTCCTGAGAATGAAAAATAGCCTGTAATGTGTTATGTCTGATGGGAAATTTATAGGAATGTCAGAGATGACTGATTAAGGGCACTTTATAGATTAACAGATGATGACTAAAACAGAGGTTGATGGTACTGTGGTGAAAAAAGAGAAGGTATTTGGCAATACAGTGAGATCCATCAAGACTTGTCTGAGACCTAGACATAGATATTAATCCAAACAATGAATATTTCAAAATCTGAAAGGTACTATGTAGAACAAGAACAGTGTTGCTGCACACAACAGGGTGCTCAGCAGCGTTGCATCTTCTTTGTCTCCTGTGAGTGGACATAATATACTCTCCTTCTTGCCTTAGTCTGTCTTCCTCTCTAAAGCTTAAGGAATTGCTCCAAATCTTTGGCAAGGTCTAGGTAATCAAGTTATCACCATAAATTACTTCGCTATCTTCGGTGTGGGGACCATCTATCTCTTATGAGAATTAATGATATAGAGGTTCCTAGAGAATTTATAAAAGGTTTTGGGGTGGGTTGTTTCTTGTTTTGGTTTTTCCTTTAAATTGTAGTGGCTTCTTCATGGAGAGTCCAGACAATTTATGTCCTTGCTCTCAAGGGAAAAAACTGCTCAGAATGTGAACTCAGGAAAACAGAATATGTGTTCCAAAGGTGTCCCTTACTGCTGTTGTAATCATCCTGACAAGATACTGTGGCAGCACCAGATTTGCCCTCAGCTCCAGCTGATTTTGAAAACCTTCAGAGCTTTAGGAATAAAAGTGCACATATCCTCTAGATTTCTTTTATAGAAATAGATAAGGTTTTGTAACAGCAAATAACACTGCAGAGCTGAACAAAATTGTCCTCCTATAAGTGAGACTTGGCTGCACCCAGACCAAATAAGATTGTAGACTCATACCACACCGAGTCATAGGAAAACAGAGGAAAAGGTATTATATTCCCCATGGTCAAACAGAATTCTTGACCATCGTGGCTGAAACTCCCATTAGCCATGGCAACCAAGGAGGGAAATACACAGCAACAGATAACATCTAATTTAATGCTGACAAAGAGGTGGGATGCATTGATCTGTTTGGAAGAAAACTTCATTCTTTTTCATTCCTATAATTCAGATTTTCTCATTACTGGACACAGATGGCAAAATATAATTTTATTAACTATGACCATTTGTTTTGTGGTTCATCAATTAAATTGCAGAGATTACAGAGACTGGTTCATGCCAGCCATTAACAGAAACAAGTTAGTAGCTAGAGCTATACTGCAAATGGCTATAGATGTTGCATACAGTGCTTCAAGATCATTTGTTGCTATGACAATAATGGAGCAAAATGACTGTGGTCTCTGAAATCTCAGATTTTTCATCTTCCCAGAGAAATATAGGCAAATTCAAACTCTTCTTTTAGAAATCATGACTTCCTTTAGAACTACAATAAATTTTTGTATGTTACAATACAGAGAATTTATGTATGCCAGTCTCTCTTTGCTCATTAGAAAGATAAATCAGAAAAAAAAAAAGGAAAATCAATGTATGGCAAAGCTCCTGGACAGTAATCACTTCCCTTTCTACGTACTACAGAGACAGTATGAACCATCAGGTGGTACCAAGGAAAGTAAACTGATGGTTCCTGTAGCAGCCATCTCCAGAATCTCCTGTACCAGCCAAGAAAATTTTTGGTAGAAGTGAATGAGAACTGCATGCCAAACCCTTTCCTGTTCTCATCTGTCTTTCCCTGTTTGATAAGAACTGCACCTGTGTTCATTTTTTAACAAACTGGATTCTAGAAATTATTTCCACCCCAGTTTCATGTGTTTGCATGTAATGGCATAAATTTCCTGACATGCTCAATCTGAAAACTTAGAAAGAAAGAAGTTCTCTCCTGCAAATGGAGACCACCTGAGTAATTGGTCCTTAATACCTTTTTTAAGATAATCTAGGAGAGTGGCCCTTTTTTATGTCTATGCATTTTTTGAAAGGCAGATAAGCTCTCTTTTCTTTCATACAGTCACAAGTTATTATCTTTACATGCAATAGTGCTGAATCACAACAAGAGGTTTAGAAAGACCTTGGACTGATGATGATTAACACCCCTAAAACACTAATTCACAAAAGACACCTTCTTTGATTAGCTTCAGAAGTTGCTCCATGTGCTAGAAAGTAGGATAGCCTGTACTCTGGCAGCAGCACACACTCCATGATTTATTGGAAAACGTCAACAGGAGATGTGGCTTTAACACAACAGGGAGCCCATGTGCACAGAGTTCAGAACATTGGGCTTTTCTGGGAATTGTGTTGCACAGAAATTTACTAGAAATCACAAAGGTGTGTCAACATATTCTTTCTCTGATTTAAAAAACCCCATAATGATGATAAGGCAAGGATCACAGCCGACTGCATAACAGCAATGTGTTGTGGTAGTAAACCCCTGGATCACATCTCCCTGGCTGCACTTAGCACTGGTGGTAGATGTGTTTCAGCAGTGATCATGGATAGAATTCCTTACAGCAGCTTCATGCCACCTCCTGTGTGCTGGGAATACCCATCTGCACCTCTGGCTGCAGCCAACATGAGCACAAAATTTCACAGTTTTTGTTCCAGGGACAGTCCACGTTTAATCTCTCTGGGAGACACCTTCCCCCTATCAGAGTTGTGTAAACTGATTGATACTCAAATGATCCCAGATTCTGAGAGCCTGGAACAATTCTGTTAGTAGCTAACATACAGCCAAGATTCCTTTTTTTCAGAAGTCCATTGCATCTCAAAGCATTATGTGTGGAGGTATCCTGATTTCAAAAGGTCATATTCATTACAGTTGGAAACATCATAACTACCAGTGAACTGGAATCTATCTGAATGGCATTAATTTCTATAAGGAAACATGTGATAATTCTCACATTTCCTGTCTTCTGATCAATACCATTTGAAATATTTAATGCTTTAATGTTGCTAATTTTGGACAACCTCTCCTTTCCATTTTTTCTTTTTTTCTTCCTTTTTCATTTTTAATCGACAGAGCATCTGAAAGTGCCACAGTCAAGCTGAGTATTTCATAATGCTGCATTCAGTTTCTATAGAACTGGGTAAAGGCCTTTTTTTTTTTTTTTTTTACTATTATCAAAACCACTTCCATTGTTCCTCTCATTTTTCATGGCACCTGCACTGGAGCATTGGTCAGAACCTCCTTGCCCTCTCCCTGTCCAAGCTGCCTTCCTTTGGAGTGCAGTGTCAGTGACTGAGGCAGCAGGACAAACCTGAAATCTGGCTTCTCCTGAGCTGTGCCTCATTACCATAAGGGTTCTCCTAGATTACATCTAGATGATTTGTTTGTTGTTTCAGAATTAACCAAATTATTATCTCTACCTTTTCCTAAGCTTCCTGCTTTGAGGATATAACTGATTTCTAAAATTCCAGAGGATCTTTAGATATGTACTTTCATGCAGCTATATTATTCTGGAATCATCTTGATTCATTGGCTCTTTAGGTGGTTTTAACACAGGTCTCCACTCTCAAAACAATCAAAGAAGCCACAAAAGAAACACAGACATGAAGTTATTCAGTAGTACCTTGTAGACACATTCTGACTGTAGGGTAAATCAGTGAGGCACCTATTGGAGTATTTAACATCCTTTATGTGGCAAGGGTTGTCTTGTGGTTTTGATTTCTTTGCATAGAACAGTTCTGACATAGTTTCTTCTTCAGTAGAGCAAGGATTAATTTGTTTAATTTACTGTTTGGGAGTTTCTCACAGTGGCATGCACACAGAGGCAACCATGCATAAGAAATATTCAAGTTAGGTACAAAGAAATATAAAATCCTGTAAAATCACCTTGCACCTTCTTGCACCATGTGTTTATATAATTTAAGATGGCAGAGAAGATAGGAACTCCAGAGCCATGGCCAGCAGTGAAAGCAGGGAAGAACAAGACAATTCTTTGAGAAAAACAGATGAGATCATGGGGTTGCCATGAGATCCATGTGGATGTTTTCAGTGGCTGTTTGTCTTTGTGTCACAGCTCAGCCTGTGGTGACACACAGCCTTTGTGCTTGTTTAACATTCAGAAGACATTTATGACAAATAAGGTCATGTAATGATGATGCCTTACCAGATTTGGGAATATGTATTGCTGCCATTACTTCAGAGGTCAGTTTTAGCTTTTTCAAATTAGGGTGCCGTCATCTTCAATCACACTGTAAATTTTGGGAAAATGTTTGTGATGAAATTTGGGAAATGTCTGTGAAAAATGTGCAGAACCATTTGCTGGTTTTTTTTCCATGTATGGGTAGTGTTTGAGGTAAGGTTGTTTCTTTTCTTTATGTATTGCAAATTAATGTGAAATACAAGAACCTTGGAGCAAATGTGCAAATCAAAGAACTTGGATGTGTCCATGTTTGTGTTAAACAGGATAGAAATGCACAATACTTTCCTTGATTCTGAGAATAGTTGCTAATGTGGGTCATGGCAATAGTTTCAAAGGCAATTTTTAATATTTTAGTGTCTATAATCCTCTGCAAGTGAGCCAAGAAATGCACTCAGGAGTGTCATCATTCTGCTTGAAGTCATCCTCAAGCTCCTACTACACTCACTACACTTTCACAAGAAAGGTGGTGCTTCAGAAATTGTAAAATTTATATATAGTGTTGCATTTTCAGCACGGATATCCAGCCCCTACTTATCTGCAGTTTATTAATTTAAGACATCTATTTTAATAAGTCCCCAAATAGGATTATTTCCCTCATCTGTTTTGGAGACCTCTGAGCACTTTTTGGAAGAAATGAAATGGTAAAGAGCAGCTGTTGGAATTTGGTGATGCTAGAAAGGGGATAAATCTTATAGTCACATAATCCAAATATCTGAAAAGAACTTGCTTAAATCTATCTGCCATTGTTAAAATTCTGTGTTCCTCGTAAGAGCCTACTTGTTCAGGAAGGAGAAATGTGTGCATTTGGTTTTGTCCATCAGAGAGCTCAGAGACAGAATAATGTTCAATCATGATGTTAATCCCAGCACAACAGTTTCTACTGAAGTGACTCTATAGAGGATTTATTCTCCTATCTATGCAGGTGAACAAAGAATTCTTTTAATGGGTGGTGCATATATTGTTGTAGAAGAATAGACCCCTTTGTATTAAAATTACATGCCTGGGATTTTAACATAAAAACTGAAAAATCCCACTGTGTAAAACTGACTTAAACTCAATTTCCCTCTCCTCCTTTTACAATGTCAAGATGCCTGAGTGCTCAAGTGACTGAATAAGTACTAAATATTTAATGCATGGAGGTTACATTAACTGAGTCTTTGATCTGAAACTTCTTAAAAACATCTTAAAAGCCCTTCAAAAACCGGTTAGTATTTCATTACAGTCACTTAAAATAGATTTATTTTATCAAAACATCCTGTCAGAAACCCCAGAGCTGTGATTAATAACCTGCAGCATTTTGACTAAAGCATCTCCTAATACTGGTTTCATAGTGTATCAACAGATTGCCTGTTGTGGGTAAGAAATCACCAGCCCGATTGCCTCTGTCAGGCTCTTGCAGGTGTTCAGTGTGTCTGCTGAGACTTTGAGCAGGTATGCACAATGGAATCCATGCTGGGATTCTCCATGCTTGCTGCTACTCAAACAGAATGTCTCTCATGTAATTCTGAGATTAAATTAACTTTTTCTTCGCGGAATAAATTTATTAGGGCAGTTTTCTACAGATGTTTTTGTGTAGTAACATTTACAAGCATTTGGGCAACATGAGAAATGGGATAGCTCAATAATTTATATCATCCTGGGAAACTCCTGCACGGTTTTAATCTGTGCAGCATAATTTGAGAGCATCTCTGGCTGTGTGAAGGCTCTGCCCTTTGCGTTGTTTTTATTGTTCAAGGGTAACAGACTGCAGAGTGAGACTGTGTGAGTATCTGCTGGGTCTGTGGAAGATGGAAGCATGCACAGCAGCAGGTTTCTGTATAATTCATTTCTACTGCATCCAGCAGACCTTCTGTGCAAGAGCTTGTCCCACCCAAACCTATCCTTACCCTTTGTTGTAGATTTCCTTCTCATTGGCTTTGTGCACCTCCAGATCCCACTCTGAAATTCCCACTGTTGTTTTCATAACACAAGATGTTGTGTCCTAACACAACATGAACACGAAACTTGGGATCTTAAATGATTAATCACAGACCACCTGGTCACTCTGGTGCTGAATTTTGAAATGTGCTTCTGCTTCAGGAGGTTTTACCTCATGCCCATCATTTCTACTTCTTAACTTATACCTGCTTAACCAGTGGAAAGAAACTGAAACAGTCTGGTAATTGTTCTGTTTCCTTCTCCTCAGTAATCAGTAGATTAAAGCAAACCATTCTATTCTAGGATAATAAAGGGAATTAACCACTAGGTTCTGAGCTCACTGTATTTGCACATGGAGTCACTTGCCATTATTTTCTCAAAACAAGAGTTAAGGATTTCTTCTCGAGTCTCCCACAATATTAGCAAAAGGCACGTGGCTGAAGGCTCATGAGCCACTTTGAAAACACATTCCTTGTTTCTTCAGGGAAATGTGCTTTTGTCAGTGCATACCTTGTGTAGAAGATGTTTTGCATATAAAAACCACGTGGAGATTGAATCCTGTTATATAAAGCTAAGCTGGCTTTCTGTGGAGTTCTTTGTAGTACCAACATTAAAAGGGTTGTTATAAATAAGAGTGGAATATAATTATAAATGCCCTTCTGAGGAAAAAAAAAATCCTTGATTACCTTTGAATTCTTTTGCCCTTTAAAAAGGTTATATTTAACTGGTTCAGTTTCTTACTTGATGTTTCAGTTTCCCAAGGGAAATCAACCTCCAGAACGAACTGTTTCAATTGGGTTACATGACTTTACTTTGTGTCTTGCATTTGTTAACAGACAGGTTATATAACACTGCAGGCTAAATATACATTGCTCTGTTTTCAGCTACCTCTGGTACTCCTGTGCTCAGAGGGATGACCAGAGAAGTGGGAAGTGGCTCTCAAAAGTTCTGCTGGAATTAACCCCTCCTGCTAATAGCATAAACTGCTTGGAAGTAGAGACTTCACGAGCAGTGTGAGGCTATAAAGCTTAAACTATAAAATCATATTAAATATTTTGATGTGCCACCTATCACCCTTGAGGTTTCTTTATGACCAAAAAGAAGTGGGTCAAATTCTGCCTTTTTTCCCAATGGCATATAATCTCTGGAAGCACTATTGACTGGAACAGAATTTCCTTGAGTTACTGATGTTGTAACAGAGAAAATAATTGGAGTGCATGTGTGCTGCTTCACTGGAAAGCAGGAGGCTCAATTCTAGGGGGATGTTTTCCTTTTCTAGGTAGTTTGGTGTTGAACAGCTTTAGATTCATTATTCTTGTATTTCCATCCAGTAATGCTTTCCTGGTAGAGGAGGAGATGAAAGGACCTTTTAAAAAAATATCAATAACAAAAAAAAAAGAAAGGAAAGAAAAAGGAGTTTCATCCTGCCTTTTTTCCTTCAGTCACTGATCAATAGCAGCACGAGAGAGCTGTATTTAGAGAAGAAAGGCAAGCAGGCAAGAATCTTAACTAACTAGCAGGAAGTTGATTGTAGCATGCTGGTGTTCAGGCAACTGATAAGAGGGGAGGAAACATTTATGCTGAGAATCAGCAAAAACAGGAACATGTTTTACCACATGCCTGTTTCATTTCACAAGTCCAACATGCTGCACATAAGCTTTGGGGATAAATTTAGAGTAGTTTTGTTAATTGCATGGCATTAAATTTGGAATGAGATGAACAATGAGCTATGGCAAATGATATTTTGGTTCAGAGTACAACAGTGTTTGTATGTGAGATTTATGGCAGAAGTAAGGATCAATTACTGTATAGATTGGCCCCAATCCCTCTGTTCCTTGTGGCGTGGGATGGCACACAGGGGTATCCCCCAGTCCTTGTCCTGGCAGCCAATTCCTTGCAGTAGGACTGATGGATACAGTGCCATCATTTTTACCCACAGAAAGCCAGAGAGCTCAGTTCAAGCTTGCTGTGTTTCATTGTTGTGCTCTCTGTATATGACTGAAAAAGGAGCTGGGCTAAGACAATACTTGCATGTCAGAGCTGGAAAAAACTTTATGGCCTTTTTTTCTGTGTTGAATTGATTTTTGTCCCCTCTTTTTTGTTGGTATTTATTAAAAATGCATATTCTACCCAGAATGATTCCTAGAGTTTTTTGGAGCACTGCTGAGTAAGCCAAACTAAATATATATTTCTTTAGAGGCATCAGTGCTCCTGGCAGACACCATTATTTTTGCAGTCACTCACTGATTGGATTTTTTAAATAAAGCTTTTGTGTTCCCTTTAGTGTTAGGTTAAAAAACAATTACTTTGAATTTCAATACGTAATAAAAGAACATAATTTTAAAAGAATCTTTATGGTTGTGTTTCATTGTTGTGCTCTCTGTATATGACTGAAAAAGGAGCTGGGCTAAGACAATACTTGCATGTCAGAGCTGGAAAAAACTTTATGGCCTTTTTTTCTGTGTTGAACTGATTTTTTTCCCCTCTTTTTTGTTGGTATTTATTAAAAATGCATATTCTACCCAGAATGATTCCTAGAGTTTTTTGGAGCACTGCTGAGTAAGCCAAACTAAATATATATTTCTTTAGAGGCGTCAGTGCTCCTGGCAGACACCATTATTTTTGCAGTCACTCACTGATTGGATTTTTTAAATAAAGCTTTTGTGTTCCCTTTAGTGTTAGGTTAAAAAACAATTACTTTGAATTTCAATACGTAATAAAAGAACATAATTTTAAAAGAATCGTTATGGTACACTTTTTTTTCAGCCCTCCCCTCTCCAACTTTATTCCTTTTATTCACTCTGAGCATGTCTTGCCTTGCCTTAAGTTTACTTAAAGTTGTTTAAGAGGCAGAAATAAATCCACCTCGACCTTCTCCATTCTGGTTTCCTCTGTGCCTGAATTTATTCTACGTTCAGTGAAGTCAGACTTCTAAGAGAGTTGGGAATTTTGAATTATATTTGCAGTTCTGGAGTGGTTGTATGTATTTTTAGCAAAATGCTGGCATGCTTTATAGGATTTTTCTTTTCCTGTGGTTCTGTTAATATTTGCACAGGAAGTTTGAATTAGAATGATGAAATATTCACTCTGATGCATAATCATTTGATCCCCTTCACTGTCACATTCTTCACAGCTGGGTTTTTTTGCTCATGCTATTTTGCATATGAACATTTATCATGCAATAAATTG